>NC_091849.1:3047803-3350833 GCF_037783145.1 Equus przewalskii
GTAATATATGGACCTTATTTGGACTCTGATTCAAACAAATTATTAAAAACAATTATAAGATAATTGGGGAAATTTGAACACTGACAGATATCTGATTACATTAATTATTATTAACTTATTAAATATGATAATGGCATTGTAGTTATTTTTTAAGAGAATCTTTTAGAGATATATACTATAATAAATATACGTGTCATAATATGATACCCAGAATTTACTGTAAAAAAAAACTTAGGGGAGGGGGTCATGGAAAAATAGAGCTACACATCAAATAAATTTTGCTATAAGTTAATAATTGTAGCATCTAAGAGACAGGTATATACAGGCTCATTATACTATGATTTCTACTTTAGTATATACTTGAAAATTTCCTTAATGAAAAGTTTAACAAATAAAAGTGCCTTGAGTGATTTTCGGGATAAGGCAGAAGATAAATAAAAATTTAAAAGATTTGAGATTATTAAAATGCTTTTCTAAAGAGGACAATATATACTACCTAAAAGGACTCATATCACGAAATAATTTTAATTTCTAATTTTATAATATATCAGGTTCAGAAATATGTGGATAATGTTCTTAAATTCTGTAAAGAGAACAATAGCCAATTTCATTTCATAATTACTAGATTTAAGTAAGATAAATTATTTTGAACATTTAAGACAAACATGATCTCTATTGGCTTAAGTTAGTATGAAACAGATCCTAACTTAATCAGACAAAGATGCATATGCTTCAGTAGACCTGTGAACCTCTAGGATTCTATGGAGGGTATGCGAGTGTGTGTGCCTGTGTGTGTAAGCATGCACATGCATACACTTATTGCACTGATGTTTTTCTGTGGGGAAAAATCTAGGTTTTAGTCAAAAGGGTAACTAAGAAGAGTTTAAAAAACAATTGGCTCACTTAGAACTGCTTACTTTCAATTCTCATACACAAAAATTTTATTTCTAAGGATAAAAGAGAATCACTAAAATCACGCATATCCCTCTACAAGAGGCTCTTCCACACTACACTTAACACACGCTCCAAAAACACTGAACTGCTTTAAGTTGGTTGAAGGAACCATGGCTGTTTCTCACCCCGCCTTTCCTTTCCTTTGTGCAGTTGCCTCTGCCTGGCATGACCTCTAGCCACTTCCTCCTCTTTGCCAGCTAATTCCTACTCCTCTTTAAGGAAACTGGACTCAGCTATCACCTACTGCAAGATGCCCCCCCCACCACCAACCTGCCCCTAGGGCCCAAGTTCAGTATTTACCACCACTCTTATTGTGCACAGGGACTTACACAGTGTCTGTCTTCTTCATGAGCCTGGGAACCCCTAAGGACACACTAGTCATTAGTTGTGCAGTGGGTCCTAAGGGCCAGGCAGTGCCCCACCCACTGCAGGGGGATGTGGATTACACCTGCCACTCCTGTCCCACTAGAAGAGCACCTCTGAGCTGCAAGCAGTAAGTAGGTAAGCGGCTCAACAGTAGAGGGATAGCCAACATTACAAGCCAGTGTCTCTGAAGCCCAAGCTATGACACCTTGTAATCTGTTTTAAAGCCCTCTAAATCTCTCTGTCTCAGCTGCCTCCCACCTGACTCAACCCTTTGCTTCCATCCTACTTCTCTTCCCTTCTCAGCAACCACCCCAATCCCATCACTAGGAAAAATGCCCTTCTCTTCTCTCTGGATTTTTTATTTCCCCTCACGTTAATCTCCACTACACCAAGAGCTGGAGAGCATTGTTACATGTGTTATCCCATAATAGAGGCCTGCACTATATTTTTAATACACTGTAATGTTTTTATAATACAACATAATATTTACATAATAAAACATAACAGCATATTGTATATAATATAATGTTTTAACATTGGGTGAAGGTTTACATTTGTGGTTTGTTTAATTTTAAAGGGGATATATATAAGTTCACCAACTTGCTTTTGAACTAAGCCTTTACTGGAGTAAGGTAGGAGAAAGGTCTCCAACCCTGTCTTAAACAGTAAACATCAAACTATGTTTATAATAATCTTGTAAATGGTTTATAAAGTGAAGGTACCCTTGTGAGGATTAAACATGCAAAGATCTTATTAGCACATACAGGGCTTGGCACATTAAGTACTCAATGTTGTAGCTATTGTTATTAATCCTAGTAGTAGTCAGATTATAAGTAAAATGGCTTGGATGCTAATTAACTGAAATTTCAGGGTATTTTAATACAAAGAAGTGAGCTTGCTGAGCAAGGTGGCTCTTACTCTTCTCTGAACTCACCAGCCCACCAGGGCTCTGAGCACACAGGCTGAATGAATGGAGTTAACTGGAGCCTAGGCCTACCAAAAAACAAGAGACCTGCACCTCCCTTTTTGAAAGAAGGAAAGACAAAATTAGCTTTGCTCCGGGTAATAAAAAGCCAAGCAATATTTTAATCAAGTTCATTTAGACTCTGGAATTATTCTAGTGTGCCTGAAAGATAAACTGACTGAAAACAAATGCTCTCAGGTTCCAAAGGAACTGAGAAACGGTTTGTAAAACTCCCTACTTAAACGTGGCCTGTGGGCATGCCCTAAGTCTCTTCAGCACCTTTTCCTGGAGCACCTTCTCACTGGCAACACAATAACCCCATCCCAAGCCTGATATTTTCTCATTTACCCCTTTCTTAAAAAACATCTGCAGGGGCCGGCCCAGTGTCACAGTGGTTAAGTGTGCACGTTCCACTTCAGCAGCCCAGGGTTCGCCGGTTCAGATCCCGGGTGCGGACATGGCACCACTTGATGCTGTGGCAGACGTCCCATATATAAAGTAGAGGAAGAAGGGCACGGATGTTAGCTCAGGGCCAGGCTTCCTCAGCAAAAAGAGGAGGACTGGTGGCAGTTAGCTCAGGGCTAATCTTCCTCAAAAAAAAAAAAAAAAAAAATCTGCAGAGTGGGAATGAAAATCTTAGGGAAAAACAGGAAAAGAAAGTTAAAGTGCTATAACAAATCCATCTGAATACCAAGATATCCAGAACCCATCCTCTGGAAATTCGGAGGTTAAAGGAAAGTTAACATGATAAGCAACAAAAACGAATCCCATCTTTCTGTGCCGCCAGTCAACATAAGTTCCCTCTCCTCTTAGTTATAACAAGGGTTTTCAACAGGAGATGGAAACACCTTCGCCCATAGGAAATGCAAGAGGAGGGCAAATCAGTTAAATCAGATCATTCAGGAACTGCAAGATATTTGAATTTATACACTGTTTCTTGGATTAACAGCCTGTTTTTGCCAGAAATTAATGATTCACTTTTGCAACACACTTTCACATCCTGGAATGGAAAGCAGGTGCTTTTTTAATCTACTTCAGAGAGTACAGGACATTAATATTATCTTAATTTTTATCCTTCCCATGTGACAATTCTTCAATATATTTAAATACGTAAATTTGTAATTCTGAATCTTTTACATATTTTAATGTGTGTATATTTTAAAGAGTTTCAAATTACAAATACCATACCATTTACTGTAAACTATGATATGTGCCAACAATCCTGCAATGAAGTATTAATTATCCTCATTCGATAGATTAAGAAACTGAGGTTCAGAGGGTAAAGTTTATTCAAGGTCGCAAGGTCCTAAAATCAGACCTAAAGCCTTCGCTCTTGATGGGACACCATGCTGCTTTCCATTCCACTTTCTACCTTCTGTACATTCTTCATTAGCATACATTTCCTGTTAATCTATCCTCATAGTTGTTAGATTAACTACCTTGTTAAAAAGAACAGTTAACTCCCCAATATAACAAGTCCATGCCTTTGGGTACTCAGGCTACATTTTTGGACACATCTTAGAAGATGAACAAGAATTTTAAATTGCTCAGAATTAAATGTTCTATAGGTGTTTGCTGAGATTACCTCATAGCCAACATTATGTAATATCCACTTTAAAAATCTTCTAGACTAAAATTACTACAGCTATATTTTATGAGGCAAAACTTAGGGCCCCTTAAGATCAATTTTTCTACTTGCCATGTTGGACACTCCTTGAGAACCTGAGACTGCCCTTGAGCCCAACTCCCCGCAAAGGGGAGGTGCCCTTCTATTCTGTGACTGCCCCCGTCGCCTGTCAGTTTCCAGAGTTTACCACTCCCACCCCAACACTAAATCAGGAAACATAAAAGACAGTACCTCTTTCTTCTCATCATTTACTTAAAAGACAACTGTTTGTTTGAAGCAAAAGAAAATCCTCCGCACCTAATCAGCAATACAGAAAAGCTGACTCTGGGTCTACACTGCTGCCCCATATTCATTCAAAACTCAAAAAGTTCTCACAGAGGATTATCTGAAGGACATCCACTCTGACACTGACATACAGACAACACAAGACACAGGCTACAGAGGTGGCTCCTCTGAGAAGAGGAAATGGGCAGGTGGGGGGCAGAGCTGGGAAGGAGATTCACCTGAACACTCATTTGCATTTTTTGTATTTTAAATTAGGTGAATTATTACCTACTCAAAAAAATAAATAAAATTTTTTAAATAAAGCAAAATCTCAGTAAAAGCCAGATTATCAGAGAGCTGCAAACTTAAGTCCCTGCACAACTGCTTCAACTGCAGAGCATGCTGACAATGCCATCAGCCAACAGCACAGTACGTCCAATGAGGAGACAAGGCTGGACTCCCGACATAGGCTCCTCTAAAACAGTGCTTCTCTACCCGCTGTGGTGAAGACCATGGTCCTCATTGTTGTTTTAATTTCCAGTCCATCATGAACTAGTTCATCTGTAAACACAATTCAAAGTGAGTTACTAGGAAATTGATCAGACGTGTATGTCAAAGGAATGTCAACTTGCTATAAAAGCCTCTAAAGTTATTATCATCCTCTGTACTTACTTTGTCACAGACCAGTAACTATTAGCTTGAGGACCACACTGGTGAACAGACCACATCTTCTGGGCACTGTCTTAAACAGGGAACTATAAATGAAATTCACTCTGATTTCTGTACAATGAATACTGCTCCTGAGCAGCCTGGTTACCTTCTTTTTTCTTCAAATACCATAAATTATTCAAGTAACAGTATTTCCCTCTGCGTTTTGGTTACAATAAAGCTTAAAGACAAAACTGTGGCCTTCCTCTAAGAAAGGATGTACAGAATGGTGTGATGTACTTAACCTCCCAGCTTTATACCTGGCTTCAATTTAGAATTCTGCTTCTCATTTTTAATGTCACAATTTACCCATCCACTTGACTTCAGTTGCATTTTATCTTGTAATATGCATCAAGCTCCTTTAAATACAATATTACATTATTAAAAATACTGTCATGTAATACTTTTTTTAAATAAAGTGACCTTGGTGAATTTTACAATATGAATAAAATAGTTAATTAGAAACTTTTATTCAACATTATAGTAGCCCCAACCAAAAACAAAACAAAACAAAAAATTACTTTCAGAATGTGCCACGCAGTATACAAGAAAAACAGAAACCATAATCGGCAGCCAATGCCCAGAGGGCAAGCAGGAAATTCAGTGCTGCCCCTTTAAGAAGCTGCCAGGTCATTAGGAAGAAGAAAAAGAAAATGAAAGCTGAAGAGCCATAAAGAGATAGGCTTTCTTAAATAAGAAATACAAAATTATACAATAATTCCACCTAAATTATTCTCCAAGATAATGAAAAACTAAAGAAAGACATGCTTCTGACAGGGCTCACTTGCCCAGAGTTGATCAGCAAGAACCATCTAATACGCCAAAGTTTGATAAGCGAAGGCTTTTGCATGTTGTCACAGAGTCATGGTACGAGAGTTGCAAATTCTCAGGAAATTATGAGACCACCACTCACCAGAAGTATGCACTGGTGCTGAGTCTTGGAGCTTCTCAGAGGTTCAGTCCGATGTTCTTTTTAATTTGACTGCAGACCTAATTTTCTTTGGCATCTACAAGCACTCCCCTGGGGATTCCAGATCTCACCCTGGTGCTGTGACTAGCAATTCCTCAATTTCAATATGGTTCCAAAACCTCTGCGTCCTCCTCAACAACTGCTTCCATCACTACTCCGTGTCTCAGATCCTTTGGCCCCAAATTCTCCATTCATTCATTAATTCATTACACAATTACTAAGCAGACATCATGAGTTTAAGCCATGGAGACTGTGAACAAAACAGACGCTTAGTCCTTGAGACGTTTTTATTCTGTTAGGGAAGACAAGCAAGTAAAGACACACAGCAAGAGAATAATCCTGTAATAGAGGTAATTATCAGTCAATGAAGAACAAAAAGAGGAAATGCTGTACTGCTTGGGAAGGGTAAGGCAGGCTGAGAGTTGAGTATGTGAGTAGTAGCACTTTTCCAGGTAGTCAGTGGGCACCACAGTGGGTGTGGGGGGCAATCTGGACAATGAGAAAAGCTGAGAAAGATACCGTAATAGTTAATTTTATGTGTCAACTTAGCAAGGCTATGGTACTCAGATATTTGGTCATACAGCAGTCTACATGTTGCCGTGAAGGTATTTTTTTTAATATGATCAATATTTAAGTCAACAGACTTTAGTAAAGCAGATTACCATCTGTAATGAAGATGGGCTCCATCTACCCAGTCAAAGGTCTTACCCATAAGAGGGGATTCTGCCTCCAGACAGCCTGGACTCAAGCTGCAACAATTCTTCCCTGGGTCTCCAGACTGTCAGCCTGTCCTGCAGATTTCAGATTTACCAGACTCTACAATCACTTGAGTCAGCCAATTCCTTAAAATAAATGTCTCTTTCTGAATCAATACAGCCAACTAGTTCTGTTTCTCTGGTGACCCTGACTAATACAGATATGGTGAGTTCCCATATGTCAGCATACAAAATGGTGGATTATGAAGTGCACACACAGAGCAAAGGGGCAGAGCTGCCAACAGAGGAAAGTGCTGGTCACAAAAGGCCTGGATGCTGGGAGATCACACTTCACCATGGGGCAAGAGAGAGCCACTGAGGGTTTTCAATAGAGTGACATGATCATACAGTCATTTCAGCTAGAACTCGCTGACAGCCAATGAATAGAAAAGAGAGATTAGAGGTTGAAAGACCAGGTAGAAGGTGACTGAAATAGGCCATGCAGGACAAGGTGACCAATTTGGGCAGTGAGAGGACCAGAAGAAATAGCTACCAAAGCTATGTTAGTGGGGTAAAATCACCAGGACCTGCTGGTAAAGACAAGAGGGGTGAAGGACGGGGAGGAGAAGAGGGTGACTCCTTGATTTCTGACTTTGGCTCTTGAACGGATTATGGTGCTGCTCTGAATAGGATAGGAATAAACAGAGAAATGAGCAGGAGGAAGAGGATGAAATCATCTTTGGACATGTAGAGTAGGAGATGCCTATGAAATATCTACATGGAAATGTTGAGGCATTTGGAATTAAGGGTCTGGAACTCAGGAAACAAATCTGAGCTGGAGACAGTGATTTGGGACTCA
The DNA here is from genome assembly GCF_037783145.1 of Equus przewalskii. NCBI lineage: Eukaryota > Metazoa > Chordata > Mammalia > Perissodactyla > Equidae > Equus > Equus przewalskii. The sequence continues at coordinate 3,055,211 of NC_091849.1, forward strand.
CAAGAGGAGAGCAGCTGCAGCTGTAGGCACAGAAAGTGGGTAGAGCAGAAAAGAGAGTCAGGAGTGGGATTTTAAGATGCACCAACATTCAGGTTAGGGGAAGAACAAGAAGAGAAGGAGGCAGCACTGACAGTGAGGTAGAAGGAAAACCAGCAGAGGGTAGAAGGTCAAGAAAAAGTGCCTTGCAGTGATAGCAGGTGTCAAGAAAACAAGACAAGGACCAAAGTTATGCTGGTTTAGTAATGAAAGGTCTTTGATGATCTTAAACAAGGTTTAGGGTCTGATAGGAAAGTAACCAAATAAAGTGAGTTGAATAGTACTTAGAGAAAAAAGTAGACGCACTGACTGAAGATGCTCAGCTGTGACACAAAGGCTATGGGAATAATCAGAGGAGTAGCTTTTCTGGCAGCCCTTTGTGGAACCCTAGAAACTGTCCATCCCTGTTGACGCTGATGCTAGATTACTGCAATTATTCTTAATTCGGCTTTCACTGCAGGGATCTCTAAAGCAGACCACTGACCACAGAGCAACAATGATCTCTGGGAATTAGACTCAGATGACTGGGCATTTTCAGTTGGGGTAAGATGTTAGAAACCCTGGCAATACACCAAAAAGTTGGAAACTATTTTCAGTTTGCAATCAATTGCTTCCCAATTAAAAGATCTCAATGATGCTTCTTATAGGAGAAACATACTTATTCTAAAAAGAGTGTATCAAGTAGTTGTAACTATTTTACACAGAAATTTAGAGTTAAAGAAGCAAAAGGAATCAGTGGTCAAAAATATTGTGCGTACAAGTTTGGTATTATGTCTCAATGAATGCTGACAAAGAAAAAGTGATAAGTACAACATTTGTTGACTAACATCAAGTACCTTCATAAAAACATGTTTATTTGGACGTGAAGAGACGAGTTAGTGGAGTACTGCCATCAAAATTATAGCATATCTTCAGGAAAAGAATTCTGGGGCAAGGTAGACTAATGTTCAGGATGATTAATAGTAAAATGTTAATGCGTACTTATTATGTGCTAGGCACCGTGTCCTTAACATGCATTATCTCATCTAACCCTCACTCTATCAGATAGGGAGTATTATTATCCCCGTTTTACAAAAGAGAAAACTGAGGCACAGAGAGATTTAATAACTGCCTCAAAGTTACAGAATTAGGAAGTGGGAAAGAGGCCATCTGAACACAGGTGTGTGTGTACAACTTCAGATACTGGCTGAGGTTAACTATGAGCCTTTATCCTATTGATTTTACTAAAGACAGAGGGGCAGAGCAAACTGTCCCTCTAAAGGTAGTATAAAGTCTTACACTTTCTTCTGTTAAGTGAAGACCCTACTCCTCCACCACAGCTTTCTTCTGCGGTTCCTTCTGGTTGGTCCCACACCGCCCTATGTAAATAATGAATCATTTGCTAACCCTTAGATTTTCCAGCTTGCATCCGGATCAGGGTGTTTGCTATAGACCAACACTGATGACGAATATCACAGCAAAGAGGAAGCAGAAGAGCACCTGTAATTACACAGTAAACGAGAGATGAGAAAACAATGATTGCAAAACCCTAAGATAGACTAGAATAAGGAAATGCTTCAAGGGTAAAATGAAAGGGGTAAATTCAGAAAAGTATCAGCTTCCATCTGGACCATGACCTACAAAAATCATTAACACTCCTTCCAGAACTATTTAAATAAGATTCTACTGTTTGTTTTCTAAATTCCCCTAAGGCAAAATTACCACCCACAAGGCAATTAGTCAGGACTGCAGAAGGGCGAGGACAGCCTTTACAGCTCTCCTGCCATTCTTACTTCCTGGTGTTTGAACTGTACCCAGATGATAAACTCTTGCCACTCCAATCCCTGAAAGCCTAACCTGAAGAAGGGGGAAAAAGGAGAGTGAGAGGGAGTAGAAAAGGAAAGAACTGTAAAAAGAAAGAAACAGGGGGGAGAGAGAAAACAAATAATCATGCAAGGGACAGTTTCTAAAAGACAACACCCAGCCACATTAGCAATCAAGATTTACACTTTGTGCTTTTTTCACTAGTGCTTTCCAACATTTCACCATGCCTACTGACAAATAAAAATGGCAAGTAATAGGATATATTGGAATATATGAGGAAGCCATTTGGTGTAAACCTAATTCGGCCTGACCTTCTCTTTCCAAAACGGCCTGACGGAGGCCGTTGAGCATGCATTGTATATCTGCTTTAGACATTCCCTATGGCAAGAGCAAAAGGCCCTTGAGATAAAGGTGCAACTTCCCTCCCCCTCCCAACGTTGGCGTCTCCTTAAGGATTAAGTATCTTTCCTTAGGCTAGAAGCTGCTTGCTGCGCTCACCTGTGACCGCCCAGCTGGAGACGACAGACTTGCCTCCTGCTATGCCCACCAAGATAGCAGACCCACTACCTGCTGTGTCCATCAAGTGCTGTGCTGACAGGGCAATCTTGTGACTATTGTGGGAGGGACATTTCAATCACATGTGAAACACCCTCTTTGAGGGTATATAACCACCCTTATACCCCCACTTCTTTGGAGTGCTCTGTTCCTTTGTGGAAAGACTCTCTCGGGTTATAATCCTAAAATTTAAGCTCAGAATAAACTCACCCAAATTTTCATTTATAGATTGGTTATGGATTATTTTCGTCGACACTACATAACACAAGACCAACTTTCAAGAGGAGAAAATCAATTGAGAAATCCAGATAGAACCTCATACTTCAGCCAGGTGAGGACTCTGTATCTCAACACAACTTAGATAAGGAGCCATTCCAGTGGACACTCATCAACGACATACTTGAATTTGCTCAGAACGGGCCTTAGGCACTGAATCCTGGTTCTTGGGTAGAAATAATGTAAAATGTATGAAGTTAGAGTCTCCTCTACAGTAGTGGGCCAGAATGCAGTCCAAAAACCTTGAAAGAATATGTCACAGTTGTTGACCTATGCGATCAAGATCAGTTGGATCTAAGGGTTAGATTTATATATGATAATTGTCCATGAGAGAAAAAGTACAACTAAATTTTGGCATCACTATGAGTCAAAATTAAATTTAAATATTAATAAATCAAGTTAACAAAGTGCTTTCACAGAGTGTATCATTAGCAAAGTTAACTAAAAAATACAAGAGCAATATTCCCAACAACAAAAGTATTCTAACCTCCCTATTGGGATGAGCAGTAATGAAATATGAATAATATCTGGAATTGCAATCTTCAATAAACATCACAGAATTTTTTTTAATTTTTGCATACATATTGTCAAAACTTAATGACTCTGATTCTATTTGCATTTATTCCCCAAATCACATCATCTCACTCAAAACATAAAACCAATAAAGAGTGACATCAGCATCATCGTAGAGTGAGTTCTTCCCTTAGACTCTCCCCCCTACAATACAACAAAAAGGACATTTGAAAACCAAAAGAGGACACTCACACAACACAACAGATGTCTGAGAGACCCACACAGCCATATGTGTGAAGGTGGAGGTGCTGGAATCCTGGAGGAAGTAGAAGGAGGTAAGGGGATGTCCTGTCCCTCTCCCACTGACAGGAACCCAGGGCGTGGGACTGTGCATAGTTCTGAGAGGAGGGGGGAGGGGCAGCACTCCACGGGAACACCATTGCTCTCCAAGTTCCCTCACAGCCCACGGAAAAGCCCCACACAGAGGTAGATAAGCTACTGAGGGCGTGTCTTCACCAAGCCAGCACCCCAGGAAAGCAGACAACGAGGACAGAAAGAGAATGCCCCCAGGATCCTGCAGGTGAAGGAAAGTGCACCTCCTCCCACCAGGTGTTCCTAGCTCAGCTGACCAGCCAGGGTGCCCACACATAGGTTACATAAGCAACAGCTGTGAGCAAGCAAGAGGGGATTGCAGTGGGCTCAGAATACACAGCTCTTGACCCCCACCCAGTGACAGCATATGAAAGCTGCGACCAGAAACTATCATTATGCAGAGGCATAGATCCATGCTATTAAACAGTATGAAGAAATATAATAATACTCCAGACCAGAAGGAAAATAACAAGCACCAGAAGTCAATCCTGAAGGCACAGAAACTTATAATCTTAATGACACAGAATTCATCGTAGCTATCATAAAAAAACTCAATGAGTTATAAGAAAATACAGATAGTTCAATGAAATCAGGAACAAAATTAATGACGAGAGGGAATTTTTCAAAAAAGAGATAGAAACTATAAAGAAAAAGGGATCAGAAATATTGGGGATGTAAAACACAATGGAGGAAATAAAGAAAAATCTGGACTCCCTGATTAACAGAGCTGATATTATGCAGGAGAGAATTAGCAGTCTAAAGGACAGAAATACAGAAATGCTTCAAATGGAGGAGGAGAGAGAAATAAGACTAAAAAGAAATGAAGAAACTCTCAGAGAAATATCTGACTTAATTAGGAAATGCAACATAAGGATTATGGGTATTCCAGAGGAAGAAGAGAAGGATAAACGACCAGAAAGCATGTTCAAAGAAATAATAGCTGAGAACTTCCCAACCCTGGGGAGTGAGTTGGAAATGCAAGTGAAATAAGCTAAGAGAACTCCTAATTATATCAGTGTAAAAAGATCTTCTCAAAAGCATATAGTACTAAAGCTGGCAAAAGTCAACGACAAAGAAATAATATTAACAGCAGAAAGGCAGAAGAAAATAACCTACAAAAGAACCCTATCAGGGTTTCAGTGGATTTCTCAGCAGAAACCTTACAGGCAAGGAGAGAGTGGAATGATATACTCAAAATTTTGAAAGACAAAAACTTTCAGCCAAGAACCCTCTATCCAGTGAAAACATCCTGCAGAGATGATGGAGAAATAAAAAATTTCCAAGATAAACAAAAGTTAAGGGAGTTCATCACCACAAGAGCCCCCCCTACAAACAATGCTCAAGAAGGCCCTCATACCCCACCCCCCCAAAAAAGCAAGGGGCTACAAAGCTTGAGCAAGGAGATAAATAGGTACACAAAATGCTAAAATTGCAGCACTCTAGTGAAGAGGTTAGTAAATCCCTAATTATCACATTAAACATAAATGGAAGGAAAACACCAAAAATAAATATAACCACAACACAAGATGTAATAAGTTGTGACAATAATAACATAGAGGGGGAAGAGGAAAGGTTCAGCTTAGTCTAAGGAAATAAGAGGCTATCAGAAAATGAACTATCTCATCAATGAGATTTTTTATACAAACTTCATGGTAATCACTAAACAAATAGTCAGAACAGAGACACAAATGATAAATAATGAGAAAATCGTCATAGAGAACCACCAAACTGAAATGGCAGTCTGAAACACACGAGACAAGAAACAAGGGAAATACAGAATAACCAGAAAACAAGTGATAAAATGGCAACATTAAGCCCTCGTATATCAATAATCACTCTACATATAAATGGATTGAATTCTCCAATCAAAAGACACAGAATGGTGGGATGGATTAAAAAACAAGACCCAGGGCTGGCCCTGTGGCCAAGTGGTTAAGTTCATGTGCTCCACTTCGGCAGCCCAGCATTTCACCAGTTCAGATCCTAGGTGCGGACCAAGCACCACTCATCAAGCCATGCCGAGGTGGCGTCCCACATGCCACAACTATAAGGACCCACAACTAAAATATACAACTATGTATGGGGGACTTTGGGGAGAAGGAAAAATTTAAGAAACAACAAAACCAGAACCCAACAACATGCTGCCTCCAGGAAACACATCTCAGCTTTAAAGACAAACAGAGGCTGAGAGTGAAGGGATAGAAGATGATACTCCAAGCTAATGGCAAACAAAAGAAAGCAGGTGTTGCCATACTTGTATCAGACCAAGCAGACTTCAAGATAAAACAGGTAATGAGAGACAAAGAAGAGCAGTATGTAATGATAAAAGGGACACTCCACCAAGAAGACATAACACTTATAAACATTTATGCACCCAACACAGGAAGACCAAAGTACATAAAGCAACTATTAACAAACCTAAAAGGAGATATCAACAACAACACAATAATAGCAGGGGATCTTAACACCCCATTTACATCAATGGATAGATCATCCAGACAGAAAGTCAACAAGGAAATAGTGAATTTAAATGAAAAACTAGACCAAATGGACTTAACAGACATATACAGAGCCCTCCATCCAAAAACAGCAAAATACACATTCTTCTCAAGTACACATGGAACACTCTCAAGTATGGACCATATGTTGGGAAACAAGGCAAGCCTCAATAAATTTAAGAAGACTGAAATCATATCAAGCATCTTTTCCGACCATTAATACTATGAAATTAGAAATCAACTACAAGAAAAAAGCTGGGTAAGCAACAAATATGTGGAGACTAAACAACATGCTACTGAACAACTAATGGATCAACGAAGAAATTAAACAAGAAATCAAAAAATATCTAGAGACAAATGAAAATGAAAATACAACATAACAACTCCTACAGGATGTAGCAAAAGTGGTCCTAAGAGAGAAATTTACAGCAATAGAGGCCCACCTTAACAAACAAGAAATATCTCAAATAAGCAATCTTAAACTATACCTAACAGAATTAGAAAAAGAACAAAGCGCAGTCAGTAGAAATAGGAAAATAATAAAAATTAGAGAAGAAATAAATGAAATTGAAACAAAAAAACCTGAAAGGATCAATGAAACAAAGAGCTGGTTCTTTGAGAAGATAAACAAAAATGACAGACCGTTAGCCAGACTCACTAAGAATAAAAGAGAGAAGGCTCAAATAAATAAAATTAGAAACGAAAGAGGAGAAATTACAACAGATACCACAGAAATACAAAGATTATAAGAGAATACTTGAAAAACCATATGCCAACAAATTGGACAATCTAGAAGAAATGGGTAAATTCTTAGCCTCTTACAACCTCCCAAAACTGAAATAATAAGAAACAGAGAATTTTTGAATAGACCAATCACAAGAAGGAAGATAAAACAGTAATCAAAAACCTCCCATAAAGTAACAGTCCAGGACCAGATGGCTTCTCTGGAGAATTCTACCATTCAAAGATGTAATACCTACCCTTCTCAAACTATTCCAAAAAATTGAGGAAGACACAACACTTCCTAACATATTTTATGACGCCAACATCACCCAGATACCAAAGCTAGACACAGACAACACAAAGAAGGAAAATTACAGGCCAATATCACTGATGAACACAGATGCAAAAATCCTCAACAAAATATTAGCAAACCAAGTACAGCAATACATTAAAAAGATCACCCACCATGATCAAGTGGGATTTATATCAGGGACATAGGGATGGTTCAATATCCGCAAATCAATCAATGTGATACACCACATTAACAAAATGAGGACTAAAAACCACATGATCACCTCAACAGATGCAGAGAAAGCATTTGACAAGATCCGATGTCCATTCATGATTAAAAACTCTCGATAAAATGGGTAGAGAAGGAAAGTAACTCAACATAATAAAGGCCATATATGACAAACCCACAGCCAACATCTCACTCAATGGAGAAAAACTGAAAGCCATCCCTCTGAGAAGAGGAACAAGACAAGGGTGCCCAGTGTCACCACTCTTATTCAACATAGTACTGGAGGTTTTGGCCAGAGCAATTGGGCAAGAAAAAGAAATAAAAGGAATCCAAACAGGCAATAAAGAAGTGAAACTCTCACTGTCTGCAGATGACATGATTTTATATATATAGAAAACTCTAAAGAATCCATTGGAAAACTATCAGAAACAATCAACAACTACAGAAAAGTTGCAGGGTACAAAATCAACTTAGAAAAATCAGTCACATTTCTATTTTCTAATAAACTAACAGAAAGAGAACTCAAGTGCACAATCCCATTTACAATCACAACAAAAAGAATTAAATATCTAGGAATAAATTTAATCAAGGAGGTGAAAGACATAAAATGAAAACTAAAAGACATTAATGAAAAAAATCAATGATGACATAAAGAAATGGAAAGACATTCCATGCACATGTAGAATAAAGCATTCTAAAATTCTTATGGGGCAACAAAAGACCCCAACAGCTAAAACAATCCTGCGAAAAAAGAACAAAGCTGGAGGCATCACAATCCCTGACTTCAAAATATACTACAAAGCTACAGTAATCAAAACAGCATGGTTCTGGTACAAAAACAGACACACAGTCAATGGAACAGAAATTGAAAGCCCAGAAATAAAACCACACATCTACAGACAGCTAATCTTCAATAAAGGAGCTAAGAACGTACAATGGAAAAAGGAAAGGCCCTTCAATAAATGGTGTTGGGAAAACTGGATAGCCACATGCAAAAGAAGGAAAGTAGACCATTATCTTTTGCCATACACAAAAATTAACTCAAAATGGATCAAAGACTTGAAGACCTAAAACCATAAAACTCCTAGAATTTCTTCTGCCTATATTTTCATATAGGCAGTACACTCTTTGACATACGTCTTAGAAGGATCTTTTCAAATACCACGTCTATTCGGACAAGGGAAACAAAAGAAAAAATAAACAAGTAAGACTTCATCAGACTAAAGAGCTTCTGGCAAGACAAAGGAAATGTCTTTTCATTTTGTTAATGAAAAGACAACCCACCAACCAGGAGAAAATATTTGCAAACCATACAGGCAACAAGGGGTCAATTTCCAAAATATATAAGGAATACACACAACTCAACAAGAAAAAAACAAATAATCTGATGAAAAAATGGGCAGAAGATATGATAGACATTTTTCCAAAGATGATATACAGATGGCCAATAGGCACATGAAAAGATATTCAACATCACTCATCATCAGGGAAATGCAAATCGAAACTACACTATGATATCACCTTACACCTGTTAGAATGGCTATAATCACCAAGACAAAAAATAATAAATGTGGGAGAGGATGTGGAGAAAAAGGAACCCTCACACAACTGCTGGTGGGAACACAACCTGGTGCAGCCACTATGGGAAACGGTATATATATTCCTCAAAAAATTAAAAATAGAACTAGCATACGACCCAGCTAACCCACTACTGGGTATTTATCCAAAGAAACTGAAATCAGCAATTCAAAGAGGTACATACATATAATGGAATACTACTCAGCAATAAAAAAGGACAAAATCATCCTGTTCACAACAACATGGATCGACCTTGAGAGTATTATGTTAAGCAAAATAAGCCAGACAGAGAAAGACAAACACCATACAATTTCACTCATATGTGGAAGATAACCTAACACAGGGACAAAGAGAACAGTTTAGTGGTTACCAGAGCGGGTGGGCACAAGGGGGGAAGGGGCACATTTATATGGTGACTGACAAATAATAATCTACAACTGAAATTTCACAATGTCATAAACTATGATGACCTCGATAAAAATGATTAACATTTGAATCAAAATACACAAGTAGATGTCTGCGGCAATTGTAATAGAGGCCAAGGAGGGGCTACATGGATTACATGATGCGAAATCTTGAAGATGGGATCGTCCTCATCCCTGCACCCTAAGGTGTGCTCCACAGCCTGCTACAGTCCCTTGTACTCAATCTGTACTTGCTGACTCCTAAAGAAGCATTCAGGAAAGATTCCAGATCCACTATCAGATCCATATCCTATTCTAGGCCAGTAACACTTGCTGAAAACAGTGAAGCAAATCAGAAACAGTTTAGTCAAAACAATGAAAAAAAGATAATAATGCTGCCAGTGATTACCTCTGAGTGGTGTGACTATGGGTGTTAGTTGGGTTTTTTCCTGATACTTTATACCCTCCTATAATTTCTAATTTTTCCATTGTAAACACGTATTATTATTTTTAACAATTGAGAAAACATTAAGGAAAAAAATCACTTCAACTTCAAGTCACTTCACAGTCCCCTTAAATGAGCAGTTTTCTGCCCGAGCTCACTTTTGAATCACTGGGAACAATTTTTAAAACAGCCAAGTCTAAATCCCACCCTAAACCTATCAGATTGAATAGAGGAAGAGCCAAGACTCTGTCAAGCCACCCAAGTGATTCTATTGTGGCACCAACACAGAGAGCTATCTATGCTTTGTAGATGAGTTCCTACTTAGCTGCAAAAGGTGAATTTCTTTGGAGAGGTTTGAAATCGAAGGTCAAAATACCAAAAAGAAAACAGACTGTTCTTTTGGAATGAGCTCCAAATCTAGAGAAATGACAGATTCCGGTGAGAATTTCAGTAATTCCTAGAGAGCGAAGTGAGAAAAAAGGAAACCTCAGCAAGAAATACCAAGATGGATGCAGTGAATGAGGCAACGGATGAACCACAGTTGGAGCTGTAGGACTGGATGGACAGGACAGGGCTTGGTTCCTTGGGATTTCAGAATAAAGGCTGTTATGCAGAGGTGCACCCTTGGTCACAATGACAGCTGGATCTCAGTGGCCATGCAAACAAGTGAGAAAAAGGCAGGGCCAGATCCCTCTGGGCACAGTCACGTGTGTACGGCTGCCCAGAAATCGCCGCAGCTCCCCAAATAGAGGCTCTCACACCTGTTTCTACCTTCAAAATCCTGGGCAGGATTTCCAGACAACTTGGGAAATCTGCACATTCCCATAATTCAGTGAAAGCCTAGGCACTGCCATGCGAGTAAAGAAACAGGAAGGGCAGACAGACACCATGTGAGCATGCTTGGCTTTTCTTGGATACAAGCAGAAGACTGTGTCAACGAAAACGGCACTTAGCATTAAAGTTTATGACATCTTATCACTGGTTTAAAAGGATCTATTCAGAGTGGGAAATGACTTAAAAGTCGAGAGGTTGAGCACTAAAAAGCCAACACCACTCTTCTATGCTTCTTAGCACTTCTGTGGCCTTCTGCCTCTCTCCTCTTCCTCTTCTACTTTATAAGCTCTCCCTCTTTCTTCTCTGTCCACTCCAACTCCTCTCCACCCACACTTTAAATGGTCTGCCTTAAGCTTAGACCATGTTAGAATAGGAAAAACTGCATTTAAGAGAAGGAGCCACTTGTTGCAAAGTGCCATCAAGAAGCAGCCCTTCCCCACCCCCACAGCAGTCATGCTTCAACCTGTCTGGTGGGCTTTTGGACTGGTAGTCCTAACTGATCAAAAGGGTGTGCTTTAATAAATTCTTCCAAAAATACACTTGCAAATATGCTATTTGAAACTTGCAACCCATTCCTCCACAGGAAGAACACTCTGCTGAACACAAATTTAGTTACTGAAGCCCACAATATGTAGTGGTAAGATTAACCCTTAATAATGCTTTTTCTACATGGAAAAGCTTTCTTGGTTCCAATTAGGCTGTGCTGAAGAGCCCCCTCTTTGCCCTCCAGAATTAGCCTCACACTCTCTGTTAACAACTTCATCATGAGGGGGGTCCAGGTATGATGTCTGAGGAATGGGGTAAAAGGGGTCCCCAGGCAACAATGCAGGACAGAAGGGGACAGCCAGGCTCTTGGCAGCAACAGCAACCAGAGGCTCCTGGGTAAAATTTTATGGCTGGTGTAATGGAGAGGAAGCAAGGGGAAGGAGAAGAGGGGAACAGCAGGAGTCCCTAAAGCAGACTTGGGGGGGAGGGGGGGCCTCCTGTGGCTCCATCCCCACCTGGGGCTCTACTGCAGACAGGGGTGGGAAAGAGGGGAGGGAAGTATCCTAAGCCAATCACGTGTCAAGAGATAAGGGACTGCCTGAACGCTGTGTGGTACACCAGAAAAACCAAAATAATCCTCTAGGATAACGATGCTCCCATCTCCTGAATGCCATTGCACTTTCTTACAATTCAATCCTCATAGCACTCTGAAGTAGGTTTATTACTTCCCAGCACAGATAGAGTGGTGTAGAGAGACGCAGAAATTTGTCCATGGCACCAAGTATTAAGGTCAGGATTCAAACCCATCTTCATCCAGCTCTCCTCTTCCTTTAGGAACAGATTTCTCTCAATTCCAAGGCCAAGATTAGGATACCAGAAATGGGTACCTTGCCAAAATCATCCCTGACAAAAATATTTGCAAATTAACACAGTCGTACTCCAACTAAATAGAAAATAAAAACTGTCAAATTATAAACTTTCAAAGCACACTCAGTTGTTCTGCCTGAGGAAGACAAAACTGTAACCCAGTCGGTCCCTCACGTGCCTCTACCTCATAAACCACAAAGGCTCACTCCTTCCCAGAGCCCCTGAGGAGCAGCCTCTGCCACCACATTCACTGCAGCCATAATTCCAAGATGCTATGGGAACAATACTGCTACCTCTTCCACAACAGCCTCTGTGACACTGAAAGACCCCTCTGAAGAGCCAACAGCTGACTTTCTCTTCAGAGTCCTGTAGCAGGCTAATTCCTGAAATCCTTCCCAAACCCAAACAACATTAAAGATAATCCACATTAGTCAATGTCCTACTAAATTCTAGTTTCCATTATACATGCTGTCAATTTTAACTTAGGAAAGCAAAAAGAAAATTTAGATGTCTTTATACGTGTATTTACATCTACTTCCTGAAATGTATATTTAAAGAAAAGAAAAAACAAAGCCATAAAGGTTAAGTGATCTGCACTGTTCAAAGAGCTAAGTAGTAATTTCAGGTTTCCTGGACCCAACCCTAAGCCCTTCACTGTTTGTCGTGCCCTACATAAAGAATCAACCTTCTAAGATTTCCATTTGAGTTCCCAATCACTCGCCTGGTCTAGATAAAATAATTCCTTTCAAAACACTCTCTTGTCTTTAGCAATTAAAATCAAAATTCCCATAGTAACAATCTGGCAACAGCATAAACTTTTGACTACGCTTAGCTTAAAAGCTATATGTTCAAATGCCAATAAAGATTACAAGATAACTCAATGGAAAGAAAATACTATATGTTAAAATAATTCAAAACTTCCTAAATTAGTCAAAACAGCAAAATGAGTGAGGAGGTGAAATGAAAAACCACTATAGTCCACAAAAAAAGCTGAAAGAAACACAAAAACAATAGAGGCAGTTTCAATTCCTGTCTTCTTTTCAAGGTTTATATTTAAATGTAGAAAGGTAAAATTCTGTGAAAAATCCATTATGTATTATCACTTCCTCTCAAAAACAATTCCCCAAAATCTTTCCATTCACCCTTAAGAAATTCAATATTTTTTTTTCTCCATATACCCAAGGTTGACCAATCTCATAAAACTTAGTTGAAACGACTCAGAAGCTCCCCCAAAACTTGATTTCAGTTTCAGGCTCCCAAGTTAGAGTTGAAACAACAAAACAATAATTTGAATATTCCTTCCAAGCACACTCAGAGAATAGGGCCAGCTGCAAAAACAGAGCTATTCGGGTTAACTGGGGATCCTGACTCTACTAACTTCTGCTGGTATTTTCTTTGTGAGGTATGAAAATTGCCTAAAGAGTCTGTCCAACATGCCAAAGGAAGTGGCCAAAAACGAAATCTCAAACAACTAACTAATGCTTACCAAGCACTTTTTATGGTGCTCAACATCAAATGGGTACCAGGAAGGACAAAGTATTATAAAGTACAGTTACTCCAGACTCTTCCACACAGCCCTAGTTTCCAATATTCAGCCCCACTCTAGATCATACAGTCATGAGGTCATGTGTCCTACTTGGGGTCCAGAAAAAATGGCGACTGCAGGCTAGGAAATTTATATTTGAGTTCTGAGAATCAGACAAGTGAAGAATTTTTCAAAATAAAACAATATTCAACAGTGGTTCCCAAATATAGTCAATAGATTAACACCAACGCATAACACATTTATAACCCATTCTTTGACAAAATGAGAAAAAGAGGTATATTAAAGCAGGTCACATAGCCAAAAGTATATAATCTTGGAATTGTTCTTTATTCTGACAATATATCCTTCTTACATTTTAGTGTGTAAAATGTCTTTTTTTAATTAAATGACTGATAGCAGGTAGGAATTTGCTATTCTTAAGCTTTTTACTTTCAAAATAAAACTTGGCTTATGTGAATAATGCTACAATCCATATATCAATCTCAAGGCTTTATCAGTCTACGCAATCTAAAAATCTGGGAGCTACCAATATTCAGGACTCCTACTCACTCATTCTCCTAGACCCGAAAAAGGGGTATAGCAAGAACATCTTATCCTCAATTCCTGACGCCACTTCTGAAACATCAAACCACAATACTGTTTGCTTCTGAGAACTTCTCACCATGAAATGTACTTACACCACCCCTAATTAAATCACCACAGTTTCACTAGCGTGATCCACTCACATGCGCTTTCATGTTTCTTAGGAGACTTCAAAACCTAGTTTATAATCGCCCTGTCCACACCCTCACCCACCATTATATGCTATCACTTTCCAACCTGAAATCATTTAGAGATCTTTCTGGCAAGCCATACAAACCATTCCACAGCCAACTATATCAGAAAAATTTATTAAAGCTACTGCACAGACTGAAGAAGCTGAGAGGCTTCACAACCAGGAATGATAACCAAAATCACATCACAGAACGGCTCTCACAGGCACATCGCTGCTGTGGACAGAGACAGCAGCCTCGGCACTAGCAACACCCATGCAGGACTGGATGCTCTTCCCCATCTCAGGCATCTCTGTGCCTGTGACCCTCCCCACTTCAGCCTCTTCTACAACCACACTCTCCTTTCCTCCACTGGCTCCACTATGACTGAAAAGAAGCCTGTTTCCCTTCTATCAGGAAAAACAAAAACCTTCACTGACTGGATACCCTTGACAGATAAGAAGCTACGTCCAGTTCTTCTCAGCCAAACCTCAGAAACTTGTAACCTATACCAGTAGTCCCCACTGCCTAGTCTTGCAGTAACTCTGTAACCTGACTGCCGCTCCCTTCTTTGCTCTAGCAAAGCACACCAAATGACTTCTTATAACCAAAATCAAAAAGCCCTTTCTCAGTCCTAACTCTTCCTGACCTCCCTTGAAGCATTTGCAATACTAAGCCCTCTTACTCAAAATTCAGTCCTGCAATTCCACTCCAGGATATACACCCAAGAGAACTGAAAACAGGTATTCAAACAGGTACTTGTACATAAATGTTGATTGTAGCATCATTCACATAAGTCAAAAGGTGAAAACAATCCAAATGTCCTAGAACAGATGAATGGATAAATAAACTGTGGCATATCCATACAATGGAATATTATTCAGCCATAAAAAGGAATGAAGTTCTCATACACGCTATAACATGGTTGAACCTTGAAAACACTATGGTAAGTCAAAGAAGCCAAATACAAAAGGTCACATATTGTATGATCCATTTATATGCAATATCCAGAATAGAGAAATCCAGAGAGACAGAATGTAGGGCTGGGGAAAGGGGAGAATAGGGACTGACAACTTAATGGGTACAGGGTTTCCTTCTAGGGTGATAAAAATGGTCTCGAACTAGATAGTGGTAATGGTTGCACAACATTGTGAATGTAATGGTAGATGTCACTAACAGTAAATTTCACAATATGTGTATTTTACCACCAAAAACAAACACCTCCATCCTTCCTCAGATTCCATGTAATTATCCTGTACCCTGTTCTCTTTCTCACTGGCCCTTCCACTCCTGAAATGTAAACATTTTCTCCATCTCACCCTCATTCCTTCTGTCTCCACATTCTCCCATTTGGAGATATCATCTATCCAGAGCAAATCAACTGTCTACTTCAAGAAGATAACTACAGCAAAGGTTGGCAAACTTTTTCAGTAAAGAGCCAGACAGTAAACATTTCAGGCTTTGCAAGCCGCACAGTCTCTGGAACCAGCATAGACAGCAAGTAAAGAAACAGGTGTGGCTATGTTCCAATAAAACTTTATTTAAAAAAACAGGCCACAACTGGACTTGGCCTATGGGCTGTAGTTTGTCAGCCCTTGCTCTACAGTATGATATACTGCACATCTACATTCCCAGCGCTTTTTTTATGCAGTAAATATTTCATCCAGATTTTTATAAAGGAGATATTAACTCCAGATATCATTCATTAAATATTTACTGCGAGCCTATCATGTTCCAGGCACTGTGCTAGGGACACTGCAGTGAAATGCAGTCCTTGTCCTCACAGATACTGACTAAATGAATGTCACTGGCACCAACCACAGAAAGAAACACTTCTCCCCTAGTGGTCCCAACCCAACAATCCAATCAGTAGCTAAGTCCTTTGATTCTCTTCTCACAATCTTTCTTACTGTTTCCTTCCTAACTACTGCATGCTGGGCTCATATTACGTGCTCAGTAAATATTTCTTAAGTGAATGAATAACTATCACTTTAGTTCCCATTCTTATCTCCCCACACCTGTACTACAGAAATAAGTAGTCTTTCTTCCTCTTCAAACTATTTTGTCTACCACTCTCTCCCCCAATTAATATTCTAAAATGATAACTTCTACCATACCACTTCTCTATTCAAAAACTTTTGATGGTTTCTTACTACTTAATGGATGAAGTTCAAACCCCATGGTAGATCTAAGCTACAAGGCTCACCATAATCTGGTCTGTCTAATCTTTTTTTTTTTTTTTTTTGAGGAAGATCAGCCCTGAGCCAACATCTGCTGCCAATCCTCTTTTTGTTGAGGAAGACTGGCCCTGAGCTAACATCCATGCACATTTTCCTCTACTTTATATGTGGGACACCTACCACAACATGGCTTGCCAAGCAGTGTCATGTCCACACCCGGGATCCAAACCAGTGAACCCCGGGCCACTGAAGCAAAACGTGGGAACTTAACTGCTGCACCACCAGGCCAGCCCCTGGTCTATCCAATCTTGATAGCCTATCCTCCACTATTTTTACATGACCTCTACATTTCAGTCAAATAATCTGATCAACATCTCTGGAACAAGCTTGTATCTTCCACCCCATACCTTTGGTCATGTCCCCCTACCCAAAAAAGTCTATCATCTCAAAGTCTGCCGTCTTATGGAGTACAGTTCAGAAGCACCTCCTCAGTGAGGTTTTCCTTTACTTCCCAACCACAGTCATGACCCCTGGATGACCACAACACATTTTTACACTGCTCCTGTAGCTTTTACTTTATTCTGTCTTACAGCTATTTCGGCATATGTTGTGGCAATATGTTAGTTCTCATATTAGTTATCTATTGCTGCATATTACCACAAACTCAGCAACTTAAAATGCCACACATTTATTAGTTCACATTTTCTATAGGTCTGGAACCTGGAACACTTAGCTGGGTCCTCTGCAAGGCTATAAAATTACATCTATCTAAAGCCTGAGTGGATCTAAGGGTCTGCTCTACTTGTCGGCAGAATTCAATTTTTGTGGCTCTAGGACCAAAGGCTTTAGTTTCTTGCTGGCTGTCACCTAGAGACAGCCCTCGGCTACTAGATGTCATCCATAGTTCCCTGCCAACATGGCCACTTGCTTTCTCAAAGCCAACAAAGGAGAACTCCATTTTTATATAACAATAATGATGGTGATGATGATAGAACAGCTTTATCATTAGGAGCATACTGGTATAAATTCCATACATATCCTTACAAATTGTGTTACTTTTCTAACCAGTAGCTATTAAAGTACCTATCGCAGAGCTCAGTGTTGAATAAATATTTGCTAAAATGATACATTAATGCTCCTCATTAGATTAAGATCCTTGAAAGCAAGGACATCTGGTATTCTCCATAACACCAAAGGAAAGAATACCTTACTTACTGGCCGAAGGCACTCAGAAATATTCGTTGGATAATTTAAAATGGGCAAAGAATTCCAAGATGATGGAAATGAGAAGGAAGGGTAGAATTTAAGGACAGATAAATATGAATAGGCAAAAGCAAGAGAGAAAAGAGAATTCTAAGTAAGTGAAAAGTATGGACGAACACATGATCTGTGTATTACTTTCTTATTGCTGCTGTAACAAATTACCATAAACGTAGTGGCTTAAAATAACACATTTTTCACTTTACAGCTCAGTAGGTCAGAAATCTGACATAGATCTCAAGGGGCTAAAATCCAGGTGTCAATAAGGCTCAGTTACTTTCTGGACGCTCTAGGAAGGATTCATTCCCTTGCTTTTCCCAGCTTCCAGAGGCTGCCCGCATTCCTTGCCTTGTGGCCCCTTCTTCCATCTTCACAGCCAGCAATGGCTGGTTGAGTCTTCTCACAATGCTATCTTTCTGGTTCTGACACTTCTGTCTCCCTCCTCCCCATTTAAGGACCCCCATGATTATATTAGACCCATACAGATAATCCAGGATAATCTCTCCACCTCAAGATCCTTAACGTAACCACATCTGCAAAGTCCCTGTTGCCACGAGAGGTAACATATTTACAGTTTCCAGGAATTAGGATGTGGACATCTTGGGGTGGGGGTGGCGGGTATTATTCTGCCTGTTATAGTCTGTTTATGAAACAGTAAAGAAAAATAACAGTGTAGAGTAAAACATTGATGATAGAAAGTAGAAGAAAATTAAATTATACATAGTAGACTGTGGAGATCTGGAAGACAGGGCAAAAAAGCTTGGAGTTATCATGGTGGACAACCACTAGCCCTGAGGCACTGGCAAGTCATTTGATCACTCTGGGTCTTACTGGTCACCATATCTGTAAAATGAAGTAATACTTGCCCTGCCTGCCCCACAGAATACTACTAAGAACAATGGAAACAATTTTTTTAAATGCTTTGAAAACTACAAATTAATATACAAATGTAAATTCTTATAGCTAATAAAGGAGTGAAGCCAAGTTACACATCAGCAATTTGGAACTGTAAACCACACTGCTCCATTCCAAACACCCTTTGATCTTCCTGAGCAGAGTCATCTGAGGCCTGACTTACCCAGAAAAAAGCATTCCTTGTGTGCAAAAGCCAGACTCTGTTTAATAAAATATGTAAGTTGAATATATTCTGATGATAACATCAAAACACATAAAAATCAAAACAAGACTTTAGGGAACCATTAAGAAAACCTGAAAAGACCTAGTTTCTTAACTTGAGGGCAGGGCCTATTAGCACACAATAGACAGACACTAGATAAACATTCTCATAAATGATAGGAGTAACCTCAAAGTGAAGCTGAGAAAGTTTAAATTACGTATGATTTTAAAACCAAGCAAGAGAAAGCATTAAAATAAAGAATTTTACATTCATTCATCAAGTAAATTATAAACAGTGAGTGATGGCATGTGTTTACACAGGGGCTCAATGAGGAAGACAAGGTTCTAAGCTAACTGAGTTAGGATCATCCAGTTGGGATCATCATTAGGGGAAGTATGGATGTGAGTTCTTCTCTAGGGCTGGAAAAAAGTTCTTCCGAGTTGGGGTTCTTCAGCCCAACTGAGACTAACCTATCAGATTAAACTTACTCAATGTTTCATCAAAGGCACTCCTACTATACTATCCATTCCCACACATACAGCAAAATATAAATGCATCCCCCAGGGGCAATGCCCATTCATCTACTCTACACTAAGCACCAAGTCTGGGTCTTATCATTTTGTTCTTCAAGTAAAAAGGATGAAAGAAAATGGGGATCCAAAATTAAGTTGAAGGGATTTTCATAGAGATGTGCAGAGAAATAAGAGGGAAACTTCTCTATGTTATCAGACTGACTGAGCTTCCGTTAATGAAGGTTAAGAGGCAATTCTCCATGGTTCTCAGCTGTTTCCGCAGGTCTTATGAGCAGACTTAGTGACAGCTTTTGTTCAGTACTATCTTTTAAAGGATATTTGTAAAGTAGACAGCCTTTTAAGCTGGAAATGGTGTCTCTCTCTCTGGAGCAGAGGGAAGATTCGTTTGCTATCCAGAAGAATAAAGATAACATCTCTCTCCCAGGCAAAGGTTGGTCAGGCTTGCTAGCAGCCCCCTTATAGGTTAGGGTTCCCTAACCTTACAGTTTCTCAACCATGATGAATACCCACTGCGTTTGCAACATCTACCTAACCCTACCACCATTTTGACCCCAAGGGACTTGGGGGGCAAGAGGATGCATGCAAAGAGAACTGCTGCAAACATGAAGATCATGCTGCCTACTGTGCTTTGAGTAATAAAGTTCTTTGTCTCTGACCCAGGAGCACTGTGTCTCAGACCATCATCCAGGGAACCGAAGGAGGCTCACTTGCCAGCATGCAAGCAAGGTGAAATGTCAGGTCTCACAATTCCTGACCAACAGTGGTTCCCATTCTCTTTCCTTAACTCAGGTCACTCCAACAGGAGGATACGCCAACTTCGCAGGTCTCTTGCAATCAAGACTACATTTTGAGAGATTCTACTTTAAGCTAAAATAAATATGCTTATGTTTATCAACATTGGTCACCAAAAAATATTACTATAGCCTACACATATCTGTAAAATTCCAATTCACTTTTAAAGAACAAACGTAAAAACATAGTTTAAAAAAATACTGAAAAACCAACTACTTTTGTGAAAAGTACAAAAATAGAGTCCTCTTCTAAAAAACAGAGGAAATCATGTTATTGTAATAAAAGACTGCTAGAGGTGCAAATTAGAGGCCTTTTCACTCTGCATTAAAGAACATGTTTCTGTTACATGTGACTGTGCAATTCATTTCAGCATTATAATCAAACCCAATGTTTAAGCACATACAATATGACCAAGCTCTATGATATACTATGACCAAGCTCTGGTGGTACTGAGTATAAATACTTTCTATAAAGACTTAGTAAATATCTTTATTTTTTTCAACCTTGCAGTTAAAAAAAATTAATATGAAAGTCAGAGAACGGGGGCCAGCCCCGTGGTTGAGTGGTTAAGTTCACACGCTCCACTTCGGCGGCCCAGGGTTTTGCGAGTTTGGGTCCTGGGCACGGACATGGTACTGTTTATCAAGCTATGCTGAGGCAGCATCCCACATGCCACAACCAGAAGGACGCACAACTAAAAATATACAACTATGTACTGGGGGGCTTTGGGGAGAAAAAGGAAAAATAAAATCCTTAGAGTTATTAAAAAAAAAAAGAAAGTCCAAGAACAGATTCCCAAAAATTCACAAGTAGTGAAATTCTTAAAAGGCACAGTATTAACAGTCTGAAAAAGATAAGGCAAACACCTTTCAGCAAAGTCACTGCATATAAAATCACCTAACGTCAATTCCATGTAACTTGGCTCTATGTAACTGAGAACCAAAACAATCTACTGAAAAGCAGAGTCATTTCAATGAGTGGATTTACATAAACAATTAAGATACTACTTATGGTAAATCACAAGCTTTGGCAGGAAAACTGCTCACTGGCTCGCCAAAGACTTGGTTTGGCACACTGGTGACCCACTGCCAGGACCATTACTGATAATTTGCTCTCTATCCCACAGTATTATCTTCCAAGTATGCTTCAGTTGGTCATTTCACATGTACCGAGCCCCAGTGGGAATGGTTAGTGGAACTGAGCACCTTGCTTCCATTTAGTCTGGAAATGTGGGATTCCCAAAATTCCTCAAGAAGAAACAGGTGACAAGCTGCAAGTTGGAGAGATCCTCCACAAGGGTAGGACATTAGAAAAATTTAAATAATAAACAAAAATAAATAAATAAAAAGGGAGGAAGAGAGAACTGAAGTATACCAGAAATACCTGGTTAACTTGAATCATGAAGCTAGAGGGAAATATGTTAGTTTTGATGCCAGATAAGTGACAGCCACAGAAAATTCTGGGGGGTGGACAAGAGGACTGGTGAAGGAAGGGTACCATAAAGCAGCATGGACACATATAGGGCTTTCCCACTCCACAGTTGCTGTCCAGGTCATTATAAGAGACTATGTGGCCATGATCTCTCAATTGCACTCAAAGCTTACATTTTAAATAGCTAATAGATTATTTGAACTGGAGGAACAAAACTAAATTCACCATTCCCCAGAAAACTGGTATTCCTTCCCAGTAACTGCACTTCCGGCCATGGTAATACCATCCAGCCAGTCCCCAAAATTAAAATAACCTTGAGATCTCCAACTCTTTCCTTTCTCACATTCCCTATGCCAAACTGATCACAAAGTCCTGTTGTCTCTTTGATTCCCTTTCCTTCTCCACAACCAACATTGTTTGTATCTATATCCTCATTACTACAAGAGGCTCCTCGCAGGTCTTCCTGTCTCCATTGTTTTACTACTCAAATTCATCCTGCATATCTATACCAAACTGCACTCTTAAACCACTTCTCTATTCTTCTCTCATTCCTCCCCATCTTGAGAACTTATTATATGTAATAATTTATTTACTAAATTTATTACACGTAATAAATAATAAGCACTGTCATTTCATAAACAGTATGTGTTGGGTACTGTGCTAGGCATTACTATAATCATGACATCTAATCCACACATCAATTTGTGATGTGGCTATAAGTAACTGTATTTTAAAGAAGAAGAAACTAAGGTTCAAGGTCAAATAATTTACCTAGGGATTACTCAGCTAGTAAGTGGCAGACATTTTTAAATGCACTTTTTTTTAAAGCAGGATTTGAGTCCAGGTTTCAAACTGACTCAATGCCGAGCTCTGTCTGTCACACCACATTGTCTCTGCCTCCCCAGTGCTTATTTCATCAAATCCAAGCACCTCTATCTGCTTTTCCAGGTCTTCCATGATCTGGACTTCTGGACCTTCAATATATTATTTCCCAGTACTCCACCCAGACACCACTCTGTCCAGTGAGGTTAGTTGCCTTGCTGAACTCCAAATACACCACACGCCTTTTCTCATGCGTTTCCATTTCTCTCTAAATCTGACCTCCTTGAGGCCAAGCCCACAGAGCTTTCTCAACTATTCCAGCCTCCAGTGACCTTGTTTTTTTCCCTGTTAAAACCTACACAGTCATTTCTCTTTCACTGACCTCTTACCCCTAAAAGCCGCAGGCAAATCATTATTTCTGGGTTCCTATACATTCATTTTCCTTTCCTATCTAACCTCCCCAAGTCCAAGCACCAGGTCTTACAGTCTGTATGTTAAGTGTTGGGGCTACGACAGTGAACAAAACATTTAACAACATATACTGGTTCAAATAAACGTATACCTAATATTCTAGCACAAAACAAAGTTAACTGATTTTATACTCATCTCTGGCTACAATACTGACTCAAAAATTAGTTATCAAAAACTAAAACAAATATTAATTCCCTGGCTGACACTAAGTCACCATTAGGGGCTATACTTAGAATGTTCTGTTGAATTGAAGTTTAATCAGCCAAAAAGAAAAATTTGACCTGCCCATCGAAAGTATGTCATCGCAAAATGACAGTTCATCAAATGCTTCTTCACTTGGTCTACGATTTTCACATACATACATAAATATAACTGATCAAATAACTGGTAAGGTCTCCAACTGGAATAACTGTTAAAAGCTGGAAACACAGCTTTTGAGATAGAAAAATGAGAATGAAAACAGTAACATCTTTAACCATCCTTCACTGAATACAAGACTATGTAAAGGACTTCCAAGTCAAAAAAAAGAATAAAATAGCCTATAAGTGGTCCTTAGGCAGTTCACCTTCCTACAAAAAGGCCTCACAACTAACTCTTTTAATACAACAGCATTTACAACCAGAAACTTTCAGGGTAAGCGATGTTCAATAATCTCTTGAATTAATGATACTTTAGAGCATTTTTATTTAAGGAAAGATATTCCTGTGATTCAACGACTCATTTATTATTATCATAGGACTTAACATGCTATAAAACTACTTGTCAAATTTCTTGTCCCCAACTAGACTATCAGCTCCTTGAAGACAAAATCATGTCCATCTTGGTGATGGCTATGACCCCAGCACCTAGCTCAGCACAGAATAAATCTCACCAAATATTTACTGTATGAATAAAACCTCAACTATTAAACACGAAGCTCAAAATATAGTTGCTTATATTTTTTAATACTTCTATCCAAAAAGTAAATAACAGGAATTTAAAAATTCTTCCTCACAAAAAATCACTTCATTTGGTATAACCTACAAGGGCAGACAGCTCAGATTTTTCACTTTAACCTTACAAATTCTGGCAAAATACAACTCATCTGTGAATTTCTTCTTAGTTTACACACTCAATTATAAATTCATTAAAGTTAATCGATCCTCATGTCATAGCATTTTACATTCTGAACAGACTTCGGAGACCACCAGGTAATCCCTTCGCATTATGGATCAAGAAACAGATTCAAAAAAATAAGGCTATACAATTAACTGGTGTTAAAACGCAGCCTCTGATTCTCAGTTCCATGCTCTGTCCTCAATTCATCAATTAATTACATGTAATGCAAAGACATAAAAAACCTTTTTATCACATAATCTTTGATCAAAGTAGGACAGTACTCAAGACATCTTTCTCATTTCCAATTATGCCAAATCTTTCATCCCAGGACCGCAAAGCACAGTAAGGCAGATTTAGACTGAAGTCCACTGCCCACAATCCTCTTACATGGGAAGATAAGACCAGATCCCAGATCTGCTTTGCACATTCAGTCTGTAAGACTTACCAAATATCAAATCTGTTGGCCTCCTAGTACTTTAAAGCCTTTGTGGTTGATTCCAAATACTACGGAACTTTCTACGCCTAGATAATAGATTCCCCGTGCAAAACAAGTAGAAATATTAATACCCTCCATATTCAACTTCCTTTCCTAGAATTCAAGAAATCTTTTATTATCTTGTTAACACTGTGAGGAGAAGGTCCATTCTAGCAACAAAGAAAAGGTCTCTATTTTATGTGCCAGATTTATTTTCTATTTGGTAGGAATTACTCTTCCAACCCGGCAGCAAAGGTAAATAATTTGCCCAAAGCCATGCAGCTCCTAAGTAGCTAAGCAGTAATTCAAACCCAAGTTGACCTAGAAATTCAATTCATTCTCCTTCACTTCCTCCAAGACAGAGTCCCAGTCTTCAGGGAGTTTGCAAAATAAGTCACCAACATGGGCCCTCCAAAAACTTAACTAAAGATAAGACCTAAATGACACTGCAAATAAAATAAAATGAAAGGCATATAATGTAGTAATGATTAACACAGGCTTATTTTACTCCTATAATCTACCCTTCCACACTGCAAAAAAACTCCTGAATATGCTTTATTTTTCAAATTTTATATACAATTTATTTAACTCTCCTTAGAATTTATCTGTTGAAACGAATCACAAACTTTACAGAAAATAAAATTACTGGGATTTACATTTCAAATCTGACCGCAAACAAGAGCTTGACTGACCTTTGGGCAATATACTTGACCTCTGTGCTCCTTGGGGATAAAAAGAAAACTGCCTCATAGTTGCTTCTGTTGTTTCAATAAGTTAATAAACGTAAAGCCCTTTGAACAGGGTCTGGCACAAAGTAAATGCTCAATACTTGTTAATTATTGTAATCTACCATAATTATCATCACCATCATCATCATCTAGAAGATCAATGTTATGATGTTACCAGAACATGACATTACTAGAACATCAATGTCATAAAGATGTCATTTTTGTCTGTTTTGTTCACTGCAGTATCCCCAATGCCTGACACACAGTTGACACTCAAACATTTGCTGAATTAATTAATTATGATTACTAGTACTTCTATTACTAAATAGAGGATGATTTGCACTGAAATGTAACTGCCTCTGGGGAAAAAAGATTAATTGAGCATGAAAAACAAATTGCTACCTGGAAATTTAGGAGCGGTGTGAAATGAGGAACTGCTAGTAGCCCAACTGCAATGCTTACTGGAAGAGAGAAGCGGGGAGGCTGCTTCCAAGTCAAGGAAGCATCTCTTCAGGTTAAACTAACCCACCAGAAGAAAAGCCAATACAAAAGTATTTGCTAAGAGCCAAAAGGTTTTCAAGCTTAGACAGGCTTCTTTGTTCCTAACTGGGTAAAAGAACCTAAAATAGGGGACTTCCGAATCTCCTAAAGAAAATCTAACCTGGGCCTTGACAGCAAGGACTAACCCCACTCTACAGAGAGGAAAGGAGCATCAGAGAAAGGAATTAATGTATCTAAGGGCACAGCAAGCAAAGTGGGAGCTTTAACTCTCAGATCTGAGTGCAGATAGAAGGGTCCCCGAACAATGTGTAGTGGCCACACAATCAAGCATCTCAGCCTCTCACCCGCCTCTCTCCACCACAGTGAAAACCAGGACTGTCCATGTGCTTATCACGGCTCATGGGCAAGTTCTTCATTCACAATTTTCATCGAGATAACCCATCAGCCAAGCCCCAGCCCGAGGGACCTACCTGCTTCTGAGGATCCCATGAATTGGCTAATGGCTCTTGACCCTCCACCAGAAGAAGCAGAGGTTTATGGCAGGAAAAGGCACTTTAATCATTTTCATCTCTTACTGTGAAAACCCTCAAAAGAACGAGAACACTGGGGAAAGGAGCCACTAGGAGTCCTGAACAGGCCTCAGAGAACATAGCCCTCTACCTCCTTTCCCCATCCATATTCCAGACTTCCACTAAGACATACAAGCTAATAATGTTAACATCAACTAATGGGCACAGTAAAGCACTAATCAAAATATATAACAGCCTTTAAAAACAACATATTTCTTGAAAGCAGTGAACTTCTGGTTTGTAGACAAACTGGCCAACAGAGCTAGTCAGACTTGACACGGGAGAGAAGGTCCTGAGAAAAACTTAGTGCATTAAGAGTTCCTAGGCAAGTTTCAAGTTCCCCAAATCTCAGTTTCCTTGTAGGATATAAGGTGAACTGTAAAAATACGTGGCACCTGAGGTCAAATGAGATAATTTATATAAAGTACTTGGCACATTGCCTGGCACAAAGTAATCATTCTATCAATGTAAGTAAATTTTTTCTGTACCCTCCCCCAAATAATTATCTACCAAGTATCCAGAATCCTGGTTAAAAGCAAACATTTTGCCTCATTCCTTAAGCCTGATTCTTTACATGGCAGCACAGCCAAATAATTCTGGTTTAGTGATAACTTCTGTCTAACAAAAGTTTAGGAAAGGCTGTTTCAAAGGATAGGCAAGTTGAGAATTCTACCCCTCAAAGAAAGCCATTCAGATCACAAGGACAATTAAGAGAACTTTTAGTTCATCTGAGAAATCAAGTCAGTAACTAAAAAAACTCACCCTCAATTCCAGCCTTGGAGTCCAGAAGCCAAACCTGGACATGTGCAGCACTGGGTTTTCACACGTCAGGAATGGACAAAGCAGCGCTCAACATGTCTGGAGGCACTGAAGGCAAACTACCAGCTCAGTCAGCATATGGCCTTGAATGAACAGTGAATGTCTAAATTCTGTTGTCTAAAGCTAATCTCCCTATAATCTTGTTAATTTTCCTTTGTAGATCAAATACCAAAGATTTCTATTTAATTACCCTAAGCCTCTCAATCTCTTCAAAGTGCAAACATTTTGTTAAAATAATATGTTAAATGTTATATAAAGTTAACCTAGTTATCTTTTCCTTAAATATTGGAACAGATTTGATTATTTATTCAGATGTACATCTATTATTACTCAACTTTATAGAACACTACAATACACATTTTACTACTACATATAGTCTTTTACTCCAATTTTCTGGCTCAAAGCAGTCTCTCTTTCTTGTTGTTAGTGGAGGACAGTGTTGATTAGAATCCCAAAACAATGGAAAGACAAGAGTCTAGGGGTCTAATCCTAACTGTAGGGCTAACTTGCTGTGTGACCTGGGGAAATCACATCTTCTCAGTCTCCTTTCCTCCTCTACATAATGATGCTAATTTAACTCTAGTTCTAAAATCCTAATATAGATGCCAAGCGAATTTTTTTTAATTTAGTGGTTAAAAGGTGTATAAAAATAGTTGAAAGTTTATCACACAAAACTGGACAGGTTATTTTTCCCCCCTTAAATGTCTACATTCCAAGCTCTTCAAATCTGAAGTTATAACAAATCATTTCATCTCTGAAATTGCAACTTATCTGCCAGTTATATACCATACAATTCTCCCCAGTACACTGACAATGTCTTGCTTCTACCCAATCAACAAGGAATGGATCATAACATTTTATTTCCATTTCTATAGACTTCTCCAATTTCCAGGCAAGTTTTCTGCATGACAATAAACATCAGTAACCAAAGATTAATTTAATTATCAAATATTTTGAGTACCTAATCTGTGCCAGTTATGCCAGATATAGGGGATAAGTGATTAAGACACTTCTTTCTTATCCTCAAGGAGCCACAATCCTGCAAAGAAACAGCACGTGTGCCATCACTCTAACCCCTCTCCCAGGCAGACATCACTAATCAGTCATGGGCCTCTCCCTTGAAATGAATACAGCTTTGGCTCCAGGATTCCATGTAGCCATTACTAATCAGATGGGCCTGTTTTAACAGACCTCATCACAACTGTGAAGAGAATGGTACTTCTTGCCAATTCTCAATTACCATTTTCTAACATTCTAAATTAATTCTTAAATGAAGAGAATGAAGCCTATGAAAGCCACCTTAGTCTAGATCAGGTTATCCATTTTACATATGTTCTCTTTAAAGGCCAGGGTCGTTTGACGGCAGCTAGTACATGCTCAAAAGAAACTAACGAAATTAGTGAAAATAAAAATAAGGCCATAAAATTTTGAAACAAAATAATATGGCTTAAATAATCTGTCCCTGATAACTCAAAGGGTCCAACTCTTTCATCTATGCAAGAGTTATCAAAATTGTGTTGTCTTCAAACTACAGACAAGTTAACTTCTCTTGACCATGACCAGCTATTCAAATATTCAAAGATAAATGCTTTGTCTTCCATGCGTGCATCATGGTGCAGGACTCTGGAAGCTTGAACTGTACTTACCTAAATGTTTGACCAACTCTAAACCACTTCCTAAAGAAAATCTAGGCCTACCTACAGGTGGGAAGGACCTCACCAAGTCAAATTCTTCCATATTTAAAACAATAATAGTAATCTCTCTATCAAACACACCTGAGAAAGTAATCTACAGTTCCAACTTGCCCGCTCTCCTGGCAGAGAGCAGCTTGAAACAACAAATATTAGAAAAGGAAAAATCCACAAATATTAACTATTCAATTCTCCAAAGTCTCTACCTACCAAAAAGTATGCTTTAGCCACCCATCAGGGGGTAATGAATGTGTGTCCTAGGGAGATGATTCTGTTGTCTTTAAAAAACTACTATCATGCATCATGTTGTTCAAGTCTGTCGTTTAAAAGCTATCCCTCTGAGTTTAGTATTAATAAAAAGTTTCACTCATCTATCCACTTTGTCTTGACAATCAGGAAGCTCAAAGCTGAATTTCACGCCCAACCAACAACAGCTATCCTTTGCTCCGGGTTCTGGTATACTACATCCATCTTCCTATTGCCTTCACTGCAAACTCGTGTTTCTCTGTTTTTCATGCTTTTTATGATAGTCCCATGATGTGTTTCTTACTAAAGCCACATCAGAATACTTTTGGAAATGAGCAAGGGGTATAAATAATTTAATAAAGTAACTTCATTACTAAATATTTGCCCTCACTGTCCCCCAAAACCCTCCCCTCTCTGCACTCCTGTGCATGCTGTTCACCCCGAACATAATCTCTGCTATTTCTAGCTTTCAGTGACTTCTCCCAGAGTCCTGAGGTTGAATGGACCAATCATTTGGCCTCTAACATACTAGTACAATACTAATTTTTCCATATGCACTGTCTGTTCATGTGCATTGTCTTAAGTTCCTCAAAGACTGTGAGATCCTAGTGGGCAAAGAGTACATCTTACATATTTTTATATTCCCAGCAGCATCAAAACAAGCCTTGCACACTGCAGACACACAATAAAGATGTGTTCTGTTAACAGGAAGAGTAAGTCAACATTTTCGAAAGCCCACTAGATGAAACCATGTAGGACATAGGACGTAAAGGCTGAAAGGGAGGTTTCTGTTTTAAAGCAGTTTACAATCCAAAGAACTAAAATATGTAAATTATCTATGTAGCCCTCAGGGATTGCATATATGTAAATACAAAGAAAGTTCCGGGAATGGCTGCATTTGGCAGGGTTAGGCAGAGTACAAGGCAGCTTTCAGTTGAGTTAAAAGGAGTAAGACTTGTGAGGGCATTCAGCCACACTCCAAAGAGGTACAAGGTGGTAGTACTCAAAGAACAGCAAAAACATCTCCATGGGTGTAGCAAGGAACAGCCAGCATCATTAAACAATGGACGTGAACTTTGGGGACAGCTGGCAGAGGGCCCAGAGGCAGCAATGCAAAGCAAGAGCCTGGTTTTCTTAAAGGTGATTTAATAAAGTAAAAACTTGGGAAAATAGTTCACAACTACTGTGTCAAGAATAGATAGGAGGGGGAAAGCTAGAATCAGAAGTCTGACAGTAAATTCTAGAAATGCAGATCAGACAGGGCACCTTGGCTATCTGCACTCATTCTCAAGCAGGAATTTGGGACAACCCATTTAAGAGCCTATCTCGGCACACTTGTCATGACAGCCCCAAGTGCTAGAGCAAGGGTTTCTACCTCACCTTTTTGATTCTGAGACCTCTTCTTAGAGTAAAAGAGTAAAATAATGTCTCTCCCTGTCACACACACACAGAGCTGTAATTTAATGTACGTGGCTTACCACAGAGGCAGGATAACAAAATGGCTTAGAGCAACTCCTGGATTCAAATCTCAGCTCTGACACTCTTTAGGTGTGCAATCTCAGGGAACATACTCAACCTTACTTAGCCACGTGTAAATGGGGGATAAAAAATTATACCTGCCTCTCAGTAGAGACACATAAAATGTTTAGAAGAGTAAGTAGCTTGGTAAGTTCTCACCCAATATTATTAAGAAAATGAACAATAAGGTATGAATTTTCAGACCCCCTGTATTAACTTCAGTTCTCCAGAGGTCCTTGATACCCAGGTTGAGAGTCACTGTCCTAAAAGATAAATGCAAAGTATAGCAGAATAGCAAATTCCATCAGCAAGGACTCATGTGGCAGCCACAGAATTAAGCACTGTCCCAGGGGCTACAGAAGTCAACACAACACCCAACAAATAAGGGAACAAAGCAGAGGGTGGATGTTGGAGGAAAAGGAGAAATATTGATGCAGAAGTTAAAAGGAGCCTGAAACTCAAGCAGGAGCTTAAAGTTGGAAACGAAGTGGGGAGCCAAAAATGTCTGGTCAGGGTGTGGCATATTGAACGTGTGCTTAAGGAAGACTTTCCTGTTGGAGTCTGCAGGACAAGCTAGAATGGG
Organism: Equus przewalskii; assembly: GCF_037783145.1. NCBI lineage: Eukaryota > Metazoa > Chordata > Mammalia > Perissodactyla > Equidae > Equus > Equus przewalskii. Next base: position 3,086,253 of record NC_091849.1, read on the forward strand.
GGCGACTTCTGCAGCTCCCTCACCCTCAGCCTCAGCCAGACAACTGCAGTCAAAGCTCTAAATAACGTTCTATTTCTAACCTGCACTGATTCACACTGCTGGTCACTTAAACTGGTAGAAGCCACATCAAGAGTTACATTAACAGCTTAACTAATTTCTTGATAATACTAAAATCTCTGCCTTAAAGAGCTCATGTAAGCTTAGTAAACACTTGAGCTTCAGATCCAGGCTAAGAAATCAGAAAAAGGGGAACCATCTGCAGAAGGGCCCTCAGCATTAGTATAATTAGTATACATACTATATATATACAAGTATATATAGTATGTTGGCCTTGACCTGCCTTACTGCCTGAATTTAAGGGTTCTCTTCCTCAACCTCAGATCCTTGTCCTACCACCTCTCCTACCAGTTTTCAAACACTTGCTACCTTTAACAAAGTAAGATGCATGAATAACTAGAAACTAATCCGGTAACAAGTAGTTAAAACCATCTGTCTAACAGGCTTTGACTTTATGCCTCGCCAATTTCAACTTTTTACTAATGTTGGAGAGCGCTGAAAGGAGAATCTGAATCCCAGCTGGACACTTGCTAGCTGTTTGACCTCAGGCGAACCAAACGTCCATGCCTCTGTTTCCACATCTGTAAAGTGGGGATCATAAAAGCACTCCCTCAAAGAACAGTTGTGAAAACTAAATGTTATTATTAGTCAAGTGACTCACATAATAAGAACAGTATGTATTAGCTATTATTACCACATTTACTTCAGAGTAATACTGGCCACCACCAGGAGATCTCCAGGGGCACACAAATCACATTTTTTCTACAATAATACGTGGGCAAAATTATTTCATCCCCAGTGAATCTAAAACAGCACATCTCGGTAAGACACAGTGGTCTAGCCCTACCTATTGCAACACCTCTAAAAGATGATGTCACAAAACGGCTATGCTCAACCTGTGACCTGGGGTTCCAACACTCGGGACAGTTCCTCGTGATTACCTCAATCAAGGAAGTCATTTCTTTGGAAACGGTACCGTATCCTAACTTTTGGACCAGTCTGTCACATCCACTTCAAAAGTGTGAGCATGAATCTCAGAAGTTCGTGTGATTAAAAGAAGTTTTTGTGAGGTGTGTTTTTTTAAACAAAAGACGTTTCCTGGTCTGGGACTCCACAGCACTACTTTCTTTTCTTTATTCCGTCTGGAAATGTGGTGACGGGGAACCAAACAGCACGGCACTCCCTCCCCTGCTTCCGAAGCCTTGGCAGGCAGGCGGCCCTAACGCGCCGATAAAGCAAGGGGACCGCTCCGCACAGCTTCACGGACAGCCGGGTCCCTTCCCTCCCCGGGCACTAGACCCGCCAAGAACGCCCTTCCAGGTGCCCCCCAGAGGGCCTGGAGAAACCAGCGCTCCGGTCACCTGCCGGACAGGTGAGAGAGGGTCGTCCTCCTCAGGCGTGGGACCACACCCCTTGCAGAACACACGCTCCCCGCCCCCGAGGAAAACGAGAATCAGCGCGCGCAGCGCACTCCCCACAAACCACCTTGTCCCCGACTCGGGCGGCAGACACCTTCCGGGACACCCGGAAGGCTGCTCCTGGAAACGCAGGCGGCCCCGAGCGCCAGGCGAGGCGCACACGTGCCCGGGCGGCAGCAGGCCCGGCTCCGACCCCGCCTCCGCACTCACCTGGCCCGTGATGCCAGTGATGAGCGCCACCTTCCTGGGCTTGCCCATCTCGCCGTCCCCGGAGCCCCGGGCGCCGGGGCAGCGTGCCGGCGCGTGTGCCATATCCCCGTGGGCGCGCGGCGGCGGGCAGGGCAGAGCGGAGGCAGCAGGGCTGAGGCAGCGGCGGCGGAGGACGTGGGGGTGTGCCCGCGCGCGAGTCGCCTCGCCCAGGGTGCAGGCAAGGAGCGCACCGCGCGGCCGGCCGCCACGATCTGACTGGCGCGCTCGGGAGGCCAGAGGGGGAAGGCCGGGGGCGGGTCGAGGCGGGCTCGGCGGCCCGGCAGCTGGGCTGCGGCCTGGCGGGCGCCGCGTCATCCGCGTCAGCCCGCGACGCGCCCGCGGCGCCGGCGGCAGGCCCCGCCCCCTGAAACGGCCGCGCTCCACGCCCTCTCCGCCGGCCGCCGCGCGGGAGGGGCGGGGCGTTCGTGGGGCGGGGCGATCGTGGGGCGGGGCCTGCCGCCAGGCTTTGCTGCCGACGGCCGGGCTCCTCCGAGCCTCAGGGCGAGGGAACTGACAGCTGGCGTTCCCGCGTGACTTGTCCACTCGCGAGGGCGATGGTGGGTGGCGCGGGCCATCGGCGGCCTGGACTTCACCGTCCTACCCTCCATGGAAGCCCTATGTCCTCCCCTCCGCCCTTCCGAATCTCCCGGGAATCCAAATAGTACCCGAGGATGCCGGGAGGAACTGTGGGCTGACTTTTCCGTTAGGAAAAAGCCATGAATTCCAGATCGACGCGTCACGGGGCCTGGGTCACCGGCTTTGATAATTCGTGGAAACCTGTTGCAACGCCTTTTGAGGAGTCTGGTTTTATGTTACTTGAAGGGCACTAGCGTTACAAGGCCCCTGAATGGGGTCACAGACGTGGGAAATAACTAACCTCACCTCTAGCCTGGCTTTCTGGTTCTTGAATTTCCCTGAGGCTTGAAACCAGCACACAGTTCCTTGTAACTCCGTTCCACGCATTCTACTTCGGAGGACTAACAGGACACAACAAGAAAGTCTCTGGCCCCACCCATGTGCAGCATAAGGAAATATTGACAAGACTGCACGGATCAATAAACTTGGATGTGGACAATTTCAAAAAAAAAGTAATTCAAATGCAAGGTGGGGTCCTAGCTTGATGTCTTTTGAATTTGACTTCCACGTGGCAGCTGCACATTGCACTGGGAAAGGGGCAGAGTTGACTCAGACAGTGGGAGGATAGCAGGTGTATGTACCTAAGCCGTTGACAGGAATCCAGGAAGGAGACAGAAACTTCCCTATCTCCACTGCTCTGCTTATCTGTCCATATTCCTCGCCCCAGTAGATCACCTCAGATCGTTCACTTCAAATCAATTTGAGTGACTAGGAGAATGCCCAACCTAACATGCAAGATGTATTACAGAGCTCAAATCCCCAAATCAGAAAAGCTTGGGATTAAATTAAACATCTTCCTGTCTGAGCTCCTCAGGAATTTTCCTTACGTTTATGAATAGACTTATCTGGTTTCACACCTTGCCTCTCCTCTGTCCATTTTATTCTGAGAATGACAATAAATGTCTGTTACATGCAGTAGCAGCAGGCTGCCTCTGAGACGTGAATGAAGAGGCCCTAACACAGAGGAAAGTAAACACTTTCATTTAGGAGAACTCACTGTAACCAGGAAATGGTTTTGAAATCTATTAGATTATCTTAAAAACTTATATTTGTTTTAATATAAGTATGCTTTGAATTAATTTTCAGATAAACTATTTAACCTTTTCCCCAAAATCAGTGAAAACAATGGGTACTCAGGGAGGACATGCCAAGTGTCTCTGCAGCAGTGAGACCTCCTCCCACACCAGACATTTGCCTGTCCTAGTAAGAAGTGTAACAGTAGAAGACCCAGAGAAAGAAAACTGATAGTATTGTAGGGCCTGTAAATAAAATAATTACAAAATATTGAGGGAAATGGTAGTTCAGGAATACGGGGTAAGGTTGAAAAATGAAGGCTATTTCTCTAGAAAACTTCTCTGAAGAAAGGTGGTAGGGCAGTGTATTGGTCTGCTACGACTGTCATAACAAAGTACCACAGACTGGGCAGCTTAAACAGCCAAAATTTATTCTCTCACAGTTCTGGAGGCTGGAAGTCCAAGATCAAGGTGTCAGCAGGGCCGGTTTCTTCTGCAGCCTATCTATTTGGCTTGTAGATGGCCATCTTCGTGTTATATGGCATTCTCCCTCCATATGTGTCTGTATCTAAATTTCGTCTTCTTATAAGGACACCATCCAAAATGATCTCATGTTAACTCAGTTACCTCTTTAAAGGCCCTGTCGCCAAATACAGTCACCTTCTGAGTTACTGGGTGTTAGAACTTCAACATATGAATGGGAGTGGGGAGAGGGGCACAATTCAGTCTATGACAGGCAACTAGAGAGAAAAGAGAGATTTTCCTTGTTTGGTTTTTTTGAGCCGAAGGGGAGCTGGTGGTTGTTGCCATCCTAGTGGCATTAGGGCAACTGGAAGAAAGTCAGCACAGGGTCTGGGGCAGCAAGTAGATTATGTTAGAAGAAAAGCTACAGGATAGTGGACAGTGCAAAGGGCAATGGTCCTAGTTGTATTTTACTCTAAGACAGTGGTTCTCAACCATGAGTGACTTTGTACCCCAGGGACATTTGGCATTGTCTTAAGACATTTTCTGTTTTCACAACTGGAACTCTGCTACTGACATCTATTGGGTAGACACCAGGTATGTTGACAGCTTGCCTTAACAAATAATTATCTGACCTAAAATGTCAATAGTGCTGAGGTTGAGAAACCCCACTCCAGGAGATGGTAAAAGGTCAATAAAGGACAATTACAAGCACACGGTTGAACCGACAAACACTCTGGCTATAATATTCAGTGACTTTAAGGTGTGTTATGAAGGAAGCTAATAAATTTAGTAACTAATTGATGATGCTTATACCTTCACTCACAAACATTGCTAAGCTCCAAAAACATGCTAGCTGCTGAGGGTAGAGCAGTAGAGAAGAAATAAGCTTCAAGGAGCTTATAGACTAAAGGCGATGTGACAGTGTATCATTTCATAACTTTAATACCATTTCATATCCATTTTAACATGATACAACATATGAAGACAAGGGCAAGGCCACAAACTCCAAGTTCTCTAATTAGATAAAAGTCAACTGTATTAGTCAGCTCAGGCTGCTAAAACAAAATACCATAGAGGGAGTGGCTTAAGGAACAGAAATTTGTTTCTCACAGTTCTGGGGACCAAGAAGTCCAAGATCAAGATCAAGAAACCCAAGATCAAGAAATCCAAGAGTTCTCTTCCTGGCTTACAAAGGGCTGTCTTCTTGCTGTGTCCTCACATGGTGGAGAAAAAGATATCTCTCTTGTGTCTCTTCTTTTAAGGGCAATAATCCCATCATGAGGTCTCTACCCTCATTATCTAATTACCTCCCAAAGGCCCCCTCTCCAAATACTATCACAATGCAGTTTAGGACTTCAACATATTAATTTTGGGAGGATACAATTTAGTCCACAGCACCAACCATTCTATACAATACTTAATATGTTGAATAAGTGTTTTTACTTCTTTATTTCACATTTCTTGACATTGAGTAGATGCCAATTATTCGAGAATAATTCCTCTGCTTTCCCCTCCAAATTTTCTCTTCTTTTTAAATTTTTCTTTCCTTTGCTTTTCACTTATGGGACAGTTGCTAATCTTCTTTCACCACACCTCAAGTTGGAAAACCATTGATAATGGCTAGCATGTATTGAGTGAGCATGTAAGAGGTGCCAGACACTGTGCCATATCTCATCTAATTCTACGAAGTAGGACGAATAATTATCCTTACTCTGTAGAAAGTGAGGATCAAAAAGTTCATAAACTTGCCCAAGGTCACATAGCTAGTAGTTGGTTATAGTAGATATAATGATTGGCTCTTTCAATCCCCATTCCATGTTCTATTTGGAAAACCCAAAGTGCTAAAACCCACATTTCCCCAGATCATTTTGCATCTAGCATTTTGGAGGCAAAGTGAGTTCTGCCAATCAGATATGCTCCTCCTCAATCTGGCAGGTAGAAGTGAAAGGGAAGTCATCTTTCTACTTCTGGTCAGACTGACCTCAGAGCTTTTGGCAACTAGACACTAAGTCTGGGTCTAGTTACAAGTTTGATGAGCAAAAGACCCAACTGGGGTGGTGGCAGCAGCAGTTTCCTAAATTCTGGCTTAGAGCTGTGGTAGTGTGCCCTTGACATCAACAGACCAGTGATGGTCCTCTGTTCCTCCACCCCTTAGAAAGACTTTTTTTTTTAACTGAAAGTTTATTGAGATAATTGTAGATTCAAATATATTTGTAAGAAATTATGCAGTGACATCCCATGTACCCCTTACCCAATTTCTCCCACAGTCACACCCTCTGAAACTATACTGCAATATCACAAGCAGGATATTGACATTGATAGAATTCACCAATCTCATTCAAATTTCCCCAACTTTGCTTGTACTCATTTGTACATGGGTGTGTGTGTTTAGTTCTATGCCATTTTATCATGTGTAGGTTCATTCATCTACCACCAAAGTCAAAGTGCAGAATAGTTCTGATGACACAAGTGTGCCTCGTGTTGCCCTTTTACAGCCCATTCCTAACACCTGGAAACCACTAATCTGTCCTCCACTTCTAAAGTTTTGTGTCATAAATGGAATCATACAGCTTGCAAGCTTTGGGGATTGACTTTTTTCACTCAGCTTAAGTTTCCTGGAGACTCATCCAAGTTGTATATATCAATAGTTCGTTCCTTTCTATTGTGGAGTAGTATTCCATGGTGTGGATGTACCACCATAGTTTGTTGAGCCATTTACCCATTGAAGGACATCTGGGCTGATCCCAGTTTGGGGCTGCTACGAATAAAGCTGCTGTGAACATTCATGGACAGGTTTTTGTGTGCATATAGTTATGATTTTTCCCAAGAGCACAATTGCTGGGCCATATGGTAATCGCATGTTTAGTTTTATTTTTTTAAAAAAATCCAAACTGTTTTCTTGCAAAGTTTGTAAACAGAATTTCTTGCAATAAATCTCTTTCTACTTGAAATGCCTGCAGTGGTTTCTGTGTCCACTCTCAACTGTGACTGACATGGCAGCACAGACAAGACAAACCTCAGACAGACTCGGGACTGTTAACCAAGACTGAAGACCAAAGAAGTGGTTACATGTGTGGGAATATGACTGAGAGAGAAGGGTTGTAGCAAGACACATACAAGGGAGAAGTAGAGACCATTTCCTTTTTACTTTCCCTCCACATTAAGATTTAGACCAGTTTTCCAGTACAGGAAACAAGCCGAAGTAGCGAATTTTTAAGTAAAATCTTATTAACTCCAATGCTATTGGAGATGAGACAACTTAGATCCCTGCTTTTCCACTGTTTCTCTTTGAAATAAAATTAAATTGTGTGAGTCTCCTTTCTCAGAATTCATGGCATAAGCAGCACAGTTTTAGAAACAGAATTGGAAGGTGATGAGATAGCTCTGAAGTTTATAAGGACTTTCTGAAATCTGTCATCTCAACTTTAGGCTATATCATTCTACAAATGGAATTATACTGTGGCAAGTTTTTAAGACCATGTTTTTAGAAAGGGAAAAAGTATTCAGAATAACTGAAGACATGTATTTCTCATATCCTCACTTGTGTAATTTTCCACCAGATAGCTCTCTGTCTTCAGGCAAATGAATTTCAGAAGTTGGAGCTCTGGGCCCTCTATATATACCTCTATCTCTAGTCGAGTATGGATGTCTAAAGTCATGTTGCCTCTACCTCTTTTGTTTTTTAATTTTCAATTTTTTTAGTTGGACTAATAGTTTTCAAGCTAGGAGAGCTATTCATTGGGAAAGTTTTCCACTCTGGTAATTTTAGTTTCTTAATTCACAAACTTCTGGTAAACAGAGCCTTGGGATTGTTGCTATACCAGCTAGTTAGAATCTCCGCTCAAGGCACACAATGTTGTTTTCCCATTAGCGGCATCAAAGCCGGGGGGAAAGCATGTGAAGCTTTAAGTCTTCCTTGGCTTCCACTTTCAGCATTCTCCTCTCCAGATTTGAAAACGCATATGTGCTCACTCCTCTCCTTGTGATATTTCCTAAAGCTTTGCTCAATAAAAAGTGAATCTCCAATGACACAAAACACTAGAGATGAAGTAATACATGATTCTTTAAGTTAGATGAGGTAATAAAACACTCTTACTGCCTATGGAAACTTTCCAGTTCTTGGCTACTTGTCTGATCCTTATAATATGTCAAAATTGTCTCAAGGTTAAGATATAGGTCTCATTTTTAATTCTAAGCATTCTAATTCCAGAGAAACTTTACGCTTTTGCACTAACATGTTTAACATATTCAAGATGCTATCATAAATTTCAAACTCCTCTAGGCTGAGTCCACTTTAGTAATGGTTTCCAATATTCCTTCTAGTACATATATGCCTAGTAAAGGTCTTGCTAGGGACCTAATCTGTATAGGTAACAGAGGAATGCTAGGATTATAAAGGCAAGCACCTCAAATCCTATGCATTAGAGGATTTTCTACACCTCCTAGGAAAAATGGTAAAGAGAACTTTGATCCTTATGAACTTTTTAAATGGCCCTCTCCTTCCCACCAAGAGAGAGCTCCCTTCAACCTCTGGGAGGCATGCCTTAAGGAATTCAATCTAGGACAGAAGGAGGGCTGAAGGGTATCTGAGCTCTGTCCTGGATTGTGTCCTAATCATTAGTGAGAAGACTCACTTTGATGTGACAGTGGATGGAGCCACTAAATAATCCTGAGATGTTGCTCTAGGGTAATATGTCCCAACTTCCCAAAGCAAACTGTGAGCCCTAAAAAAGCAAGCTGCTTTTCTGGGAACCTCATTGAAAAGCAGTAAGCACTGATGGAAACAGAAGCTTCAGCAGCCCGTGAGCAGTAGAGATAGTTGAGGTTAAATGAGTACCAGCTGTGGGCCTGGCATGATGACTGTGGCAGCAGATAGTCATTATGGCAGACACCATGGCTTGACTTTCAGCACAAGGAGTGTTCAACAAGTTTTCTGGGAAAGAAACGTCAGGGGGTGAATGCTGATTAGTGTGAACTCATCATGATAATTCCATTCCCCTTGTCAGTGAAGGACTAACATATACATAAAATGCAACACTATCCAATGAGAGGTGATGGGTAAAATTGTTCTGATATTGAGTCCGCCCTCCTTCTACTCCCCATGGGAGATATCCTCAGGTTAGTGTTGATGGTGTTCTGTCCTTCCTGGAAGACACCCAACCAGATCATGCCTGATTACTGTGTAACAAACTGCCAGTGATTCTGTGAGTCAGTTAGTTGAGTGGGGCTCTGCTGGGCAATTCTTCTGCCCTTAATGACATCAACTGAGGTCACTCATTGGTACTCAGCTGATGGTTAATATGGTCTAAAGGGTCCAAAAAGTCTTCACTCTCAGTCTGGTACCTTGGCAGGACAGGCCGGAAGGGTGGTCTCAGCTGGTGTCTAAGATGGCCAGGCCTCTCTCTCCATCTGGCCTTTCTATGTGGGGATCTCTCCATCTGGTCCTTTTAGCAAAGTAGACAGCTTACACAGTGGGTCAGGACTACTCAGAGTAAGAGTTCTAAAAGACTTAGGAAGAAAATTCAAGTCTCCTTATGATGACTTTAAGTCTCAGAATATCACTTCTATCACATTCTATTTGGTCAAAGCAAAACACCAAGTAAGCCCAGGCCAAACTCAAGGGGAGAGAATTAGATTCCACTTCTCAATGTGAGGAGCAACATGAATGTGCAGAGAGGAATTGATAGTGGTCCTCTTTAGAAACTATCTACCTCAGGCCATCCTTGGGCCACTCAATTCACATTCCTTCCTTATGCAAAATACACTCACCCCTTGCATTAGTTTTCTACTGCCGTGTAACAAATTACCACAAACTTAGCAGCTGAAAACAACACACATTTACTATCTCACAGTTTCTGTGAATAGGAGTCTGGGCACAGGTTGACTGGGTCCTCTGCTCTCAGGTCTCACATGACTGCAACCAAGATGTCAGCTGGGCAGTGTTCTCATCTGGGGGATTGACAGAGGAAGAATATGCTTCAAAGTTCATTTGGTGGGTGGCAGAATTCATTTCCTTGTGAATGTATGACTGAGGGCCCTGGATTTTTGCTGGCTGTCAGAAGAGGCCAGCCTCAGTTCCTAGAGACCACCCACAGTTCCTTGCTATGTGGGTATCTTCAATGTGGCTGCTCACTTCATCAAGCCAGTGAGGAAAATCCCTCACTCCAGTGTGCTAAGACAGAGTCTAACATAACCTAAATGAAGGAGTGACATCCCACCACCTTTGCCATAGTGTGCTAAAGCAAGTCATAGATCCCACCCTCACTCAAAGGAAGGAGATCCCATGAAGGCATAAATATTGGGAGGTGGAAATTATTGACCCTAGGGTCTGTCGACCACACTCCTTCTTTGGAGGCCCCAAAATTTGGTGGCTTAAACAAAAAATCATTATTATTGCTTATAGTTCTGTATTTTGACTGGGCTCAGATGGAAAGTTGTCACTTAAGCTCACTCTTCTGGTTGAAGTCAAATGGCATCTGGGGCTGGAATCATCTGAAGGTCTTGACTGGGCTAGAAGTCCAAGATGGCTTCTTCACTCACATATCTCATGGCTGGGTTGGGGTAACTAGCATGCTAGAGCCTGGTTTGGCATTTCTGTCCCTCCATGCAGCCTTTCTACATGGCTACCTTGGGCTCCCTCACAGAGTGGGAGTCTCAGATTTGTTGGATTTATTATATGGCAGCTGGCTTCACAAGAGTAAACATTCCAAGAGTCCCAGGTGGAAGCTGCAAGGCTCTGTATGATCTAGGCTCAGGAGTCATGCAGTGTGACTTCTGTCACATTCTATTGGTTAAAAGCAAGTCATAAGGCCAGTCCAGATTCAACGGGTGGGGACTACACTAGAGCATGAATACTCGGAGGCCTGGCTCATTGGGGGAGCCATTTGTGGAGGCTAACTATTAAAACCTAAAATATATCAACCTGGAAAATCAACATAATTACTTTATACGGTTTTAAAACTATCTCTCACAGGCATATCACCTAGATCCATATCCAGATTCCAGATGCAATTTTGACTAAGCAACCAATGCCACGTTGGTGCATTATCCACTGACTGTTTAATAAAGACAAGCATCAAACACACATAGTCACCCTGAAACCGTGCAACCATGGCAAGCCATGTATATACATCATCCATTATCTCTGATGGCTCATGACCTAAGAGATCAGGACCTATCACAAGAGAGAGTCTGCTGAGAACTTCTGGAAAGGGTTTTTGCCCCTGAAAAAAATGGACAAAGGAAAACTCACCTTTCTGCTTTTGGGTGTTGTTATCTGAGGGTATGATGCTTGGAGCTGCAGCAGACATCCTGTGTCTATGCGGGGAAAGTCAAAAATTGTAGAGAAGCAACTCAGAATCCTGACACAATGAGCAGCTGTGGTAACTAATTCTGAAACTTCTTACCTCCAGGCTTTTTGTTATATGAGATAGTAACTTCCTAATTTTTAAAACAACTTTAAGTATTCTGTTACTTGCAACGCAACGTATTCTTATTGTTACATATCTCCAGGCCATGCAGCAGAGAGGTAAGGAGCCTGGCAGCCACAGAAGAACTATAATGGCCACTAAGATCGTATAATCATCTGGCACACTGCCAGGGAAAGTTGGGGCCTTTGGGTCTTCCTGGTTGAGAATCCACCCTTTAACTATCCTTTCTGAGGCCAGGTGGCCTGAGAAAACAAGTTCATTGTTTTGTTTCCTTGGAAATTTTTTTTACCCATCTAAGCTTTAAATAGTCTCCCCTTTTCCAAGCCTGGCTTCATGTTGGAAAACCAAGATTATCTTTTAGGAAATTTATCTATAATTATCAAAAACCTGGTGTTGCTTACATCGTTCCACAGATTATTACTAAACCCAGAATCAGAGTCAAATGACCGTTGGTGGGGCAGTGTATTAGTCTCCTAGGGCTGCCTTAACAAAGCACCATTTAGCCTAGAATAAATGCATTCTGTCACAGTTCTGGAGGCTGGGAGTCTGAAATTAAAGTGTCAGCAGGGCCCTGCTCCCCCTGAACACCCTAGGAGAGGACCTTTCCTTGCCTCTTCCTAGCTTCTGGTAGTTGCCAGTAATCCTTGGGGTTCCTTGGCCTGGAGATACATTACTCCAATCTCTGCCTCTATCCTCACAAGGCACTCTCCCTCTGTGTGTCTGTGTCCAAATTTTCTTCTTTTTATAAGGACATGAATCCTATCAGATTTAGGGCCCACCCTATTCCTGTTTGACTGCATCTTCACTTGATTACATCTGTAAAGATCCAAATAAAGTCATTCACAGGAGCCCAGGGTTAGGACTTAAACATATCTTTTGGGGACACACAATTCAACCCACAAAAGGTAGTGATGGTGAAACTATTAAAGGACTAATGTGATAGTAAACGTCCTTAATTGGAAGAATCTAATGAACTGTTGGTGGCACAAAAGACAAGAGCCTATGGACAGATTTGGGAAGGCTGGATTTAAGTAGACAGATGATTGGATGATGAGGAAGGAGAATGTAAAAGGAACCTGGGTAAATTTTTCTGAGGAGGTGGAATTCTCTTGGGTCGCCAGGGAAATCACGTGGGAGAGAATAAAGTCTTTCACTTACCTAGCACTTATAACTCAGCAGCCATTGGATGAAACACCGCTAGTATTGTTTCATTACTTCTCACAACTCTAAAAGGTAGGAAGCACCTTCATTTTTTAGAAAAAGAAGTTGGAAGATAAGAAAGTTAAGTTAATTGCTTAAAGGTTACTTAGTAAATAAAGGGCAGGGCCAAGAATAAAATTCAACTCTATTTAAAAGCAAAGTCCATGCTCTTTCCATTCACATAAGTAACCCTGCGTTGTCAACAAATAATTATCACATGCCTACCAAATACCAGATACCGGACTAGAGGATGTGTTTCAGTAGATGCTGCCAAACTGCCTTCAACAAGGGTAGTCAGAGTTTACATTTCCATTTACAGTGCTTAAAGGTTCCTGATTCTCCAGCCCATTCCCCAAACCAAATATTCAATCTGGAATTCAAAATCGGATGGTATAAATTGTATCTTGTCTTAATTTGCATGTTTTTGATTATTAGTGAAGCTGAGCATTTCTTCAAATGGTTATTTTACCATTTTTATTTATTTTTCTCCAAATCACTTTGTCATACATTTCATCCACCTTGTGTTGGGTTGTTTATCTTCTTACAGATTCTTGAAGCTTTTATATATGATGAATATTAACACTCTTTTATTTTATATGTTACAAATATTTACTCCCATTAAGTTGCTTTTCATTTCCCTTTGTTTCTAGTAACTTACTTGGAAAGATATTCCCCACAGCAGGATTGTAGAACTGTTCCTCCATTTCTGCTACATTGTATTTTTATGTAAAATGTAATAAAATATATTTTTCTCAAATGGATAGCCAATTATCTCAAAGCCATTTATTGATTAGTCTATTTTCCTTTGTTATGTATGAAGTTACAATTTATATATGAATCTTATACTAGAATCTCATTTTCATTGATTTAATTATCTATTCCTTTTTCAATACCAAACTCTTTTAATATAATAGCTTTATCTAATACTTTGTATGTTATAATATTTTCCTCTTTACGATTCTTTGCTTTTAAAATTTCTTCTCTATTCCTATACCTTTTCTCTTCCTGAATAATATCAAAACCATCTTGTCAAATTCTTTCCACTGAGATGTTTTGGGAGGAATAACATTAAATTTACAGATTAATATAAAATATTTATATCTTTATAGAGTTGTTTTCCACCCTTTAATTTAGGACTGTAAAATTTTATAGTTTTTGTCACATAGCTCAAATATCTTTATTATCTTCATGCCAAGATTTTATAATTTATGTTGTTATTGTGAGTGGGAGTTTATTTTTCCCAATATTTCCTAATTGGTTATTGTGAGAAAATAGGAAATCAATAAAATAGGAAACAAAGAAACCATCGATTTCTATATCTTGATTTTTTTTCTTCGCTCTATAGGGTTGCACCATAATCTGTTCTTCTTTACATATTCATGTGTATATATGAAAGTATTTATTTCACATATATATATGAAAATAGGAGGAGTAAATGCCAAGGGGTTATGAAAGGGGAAAAGTTTAAATTATCTGGATTGGGCCCTAAAAGCCCCATTAGGCCTTGAATGCTAGTGTAGATAAAGATCTACCATATTAAGGCAGTTTTCTGATAGAAAGCTTTGGTAAAGAGAGCATGACAGCCATGTAACAAAGCCCATAGGGTACATATATCTGCCATTTTGTCACTCTTATAACAAGCTGGCTATATGGAGGTACGACAAATGGACAAACAGATTCTCCACTAGTGATTAAGGAGGAGTGTGCCTTGGGGAGGCAAATGTGGTGGAAGGGCATGAGGTCCTTCAAATGGGTAGGCTTGGGATTCTAGGAATCCTTATGTAGATGAGTGGAGCCCAAATGAAAATGTCAGAGCCCAGACTCATGTACAGGATCTGTGCATGAAAGAATACAAAGCATAGAGTCCTTATCTACTGCTCGGGTCTGGCTCTCACACCTGTATGAATGTGGGTAGAGCCTAGATAAAATCATCTTATGAAAGTCCAGGAAGTAATCTCTCCCCACTAATGGAAACTGGGATTGATGGAATCCATCAGTCAATCTAGTTGTTGAGTATTCACTGTCTGCCAAGCTAATGGTAAGTAAACTACACCTGAGAAGAAGGTGAAAACTCTGGTGGTAGAAAACTGTCACGTGTTTATCTAACTCATCAATCTGCAAATCAACTTCTTTCCTCCAAGACAGTAAAGAAACAGAGCCTAAGGAAGGATGACAAAAGTTGTGTCCTTTCTCCTTTTTAATATCACCCATGTTGTCAGAGGTAAGTTTAGCTAGTCTCAATAATCAGTGGGAAAAGAATCTCAAGAGGGAGGAGGGAAGAAGGTGGAGGTGAGTAGAGGATGAAGGTGGGAGGAAGTTGGTGCTGGGAGTCAGCTCCCTAAAATGGAAACAAAGAAATTCATCTCATAACTCAGATAAATATATTGTACTCTATTTCTGGAGGAGGTGTCAACTACACATACTGTCATCATTTTGGACCTGCTCCTTCCAAGTCTTATGAGATATTGGGTTATTCTTTGGAGGACCTCACTCATTTCCACAATTTGGAGAAGGATGCTGATTTAGCCAGGGTTACATACCAAAGTATCTTGTGTCCGCCTCAAAAATAAGACACTGATTTGCTTTCAGATCATAGGTCGTGTTTGATCTAGGACATCAGAAGATACTTAAAATAAAAGGAGAGACAAAGGCAGCCACTACCTCTACCTCTGAGGGAAGTGCCCCAGCTGGATGAGGTGTGAGATGGGAAAAAGCAGAGTTATCCCCTACTTATCCTGGCACTGGTTCATCACTAGTAGGGAGAAACACTTCTAAGTATGAGAGCTGGTGACGATTCTTACATATCTCTTCACCATGCCTCCTCATCAGCCCTCTCCAGAGGTTACAGTAAGAATTTAAGGGATAATACCGATCTAAGGGAGCCAAATTAAAAGGTACCTCATACTGAAGTGGAATAGCACCTAACGTGCATTCACAAGAACAGCAGTGACCACAACGATATCAGCAACAGTGACATCAATTACAGCAGCAATGATGACAAAAAGTAGGCTGGCACACTCTATCAGAAATGGACTGATCCAGCAGGCAGGAAATCAATAAGGACGTAGTTGAATTCAACACCACCACCAATCAACTGGGTATAATTGACATCTGTAGACTACTTCATCCAAGAACAGCAGAATGCACATTCTTCTCAAGCTCGCATGGAAGATTCACCAAGATAGACCATATTCTGGGCCATAAAAAACACCTCAATAAATGTGAAAAATAGAAATCATATAACTATATTGTGCTCTCAGACCAAATATAATTAAATAAGAAATCAATAACAGGGGCCAGACCAGTGGTGCAGCAGTTAAGTTCACATGTTCCACTTCAGTGGTCCAGGGTTTGCTGGTTCAGATCCCGGATGTGGACCTATGCACCACTTGTCAAGCCATGTTGTGGCAGGCGTCGCATGTATAAAGTAGAAGAAGATGGGCACAGATGTTAGCTCAGGGCCAGTCTTCCTCAGCAAAAAGAGGAGGATTGGTGGCAGATGTTAGCTCAGGGCTAATCTTCCTCAAAAAAAAAAAAAAAAAGAAAAAGAAAAGAAAAGAGAAATCAGTAGCAGAAAGATAACTGGAAAAATCCCAAAACATGTGGAGATTGACAACATACTTCTATATAACACGTGGGTCAAAGAAGAAATCTCAAGAGAGATTTAAAAATATTTTCAACTGAATGAAAATGAAAGCACAAATTATCAAAATTTGTGAGATGCAGCAAAAGCAGTGCTTAGAGGGAAATTAACAGATTGAATGCATATATTAGAAAAGAAGAGCTCTAAAATCAATAATCTAAGTCTCCACTTTAGGAAACTATAAAAAGAATAAAAAATTAAATCCAAAGTAAGCAGAAGAAAAGAAATAATAAGAATTAGAGAGGCTAGCCCCGTGGCCGAATGGTTAAGTTCGTGCATTCCACATCAGTGGCTCAGGGTTTCGCCAGTTCGGATCCTGGGTGCGGACATGGCACTGCTCATCAGGCCATGCTGAGGCGGCGTCCCACATGCCACAACTAGAAGGACCCACAACTAAAATATACAACTATGTATTGTGGGGATTTGGGGAGAAAAAGCAGAAAAAACAAAAAAAAGAATTAGAGCAGAAATGAATGATATTGAAAACAGGAAATCAACAGAGAAAATCAATGAAACTTAAAGCTGGTTTTTTGAACAGATCAATAAAATTGATAAGCCTCTAGCCAGGCTACTAAGTAAAAAGAGAAAGGACACAAATTACTAATATCAGAAATGAAAGAGGGGACATCACTATGAATCTCATGGACATTAAAAGGATAATAAAGGAATATCACAAACAACTCTATGCCCACAAATTTGATAACCTAGGTGAAATGGACCAATTCCTTGAAAGTCAAAATCTGCCAAAACTCACAAAAGAAGAAATAGACAATCTGAATAGGCCTATATCTCTTAAAGAAATTGAATCAGTAAGTAATAACCTTCCAAAACAAATAGCACCAGACCCAGATGGATTCCCTGGTTAATTCCACCAAACATTTAAGAAAGAAATTCTACCAATTCTCTACAATCTCTTTCAGAGGATAGAAGCTGAGGAAATACTTCCTAACTCATTCTAGAAGGCCAGGATTATTCTAATACCAAAACCAGACAAAGACATTACAGGAAAAAACAAGCCAACTACAGACCAATATCTCTCATGAACATACATGCAAAAACCGTCAACAAAATATTAGCAAACCAAATCCAACAATGTATAAAAAGAATTATATATGGCAACCAAGAAGGATTTATCCCAGGTATGCAAGAGTGGTTCAACACTTAAAAATCAATTAATGTAATCATCAGCTCAGAAGGCTGATGATCACATGATCATATCAATAGATGCAGAAAAAGCATATGTAATTAGCTAAGCTAAGGTGATAAGACAAGGAAAGCAAATAAAAGGTATACAGATTGGGAAAAAATAAATAAATCTGTCCCCTGTTCACAGATGACATGATTGTCTATGTAGAAAATCCAAAGAATTAACAAAAAATATTCCTGGCACTAACAAGCGATTATAACAAGGTTGCAGGATAAAAAGGTTAATGTACAAAAGTCAGTCACTTTCCTATTACCATCAATGAACAAGTGAAATTTGAAATTAAAAACATAATACCACTTACATTAGTGCTCCCCAAAATAAAATACTTAGGTACAAATCTAACCAAATGTGTACAAGAACTATATAAGAAAAACTACAACACTCTGATGAAAGAAGTCAAAGAAGAACTAAATAAATGGAGAGATGTTCTGTGATTTATGAATAGGAAGACTCAATATTGTCAGGAAGTCAACTCTTCCTAACTTGATCCATAGATCTGATGAAATCCCAATCAAAATCTCAGCAAGCTATTTTGTTGATATTCACAAATCAATTCTAAAGTTTATATGCAGAGGCAAAATACCCAAAATAGCCAACTCAATATTGAAGGAGAAAAACAATGTTGGAGGACTAACACTACCTGACTTTAAGACTTACTATAAAGCTACAGTAATCGAGATAGTGTTGTATTGTCAAAAAAAACAGACAAATAGATCAATGGGATAGAAAAGAGAGTCCAGAAATAGACCCACGTAAATAGTCAACAGATCCTTTGACAGAGGAGCAAAGACAATTCGATGGAACAAAGACTGTTTGTCTCTCCAAATGGTGCTGGAACAGCTGGATATCCACATGCAAAAAAGTGAATCTAAACACAGACCTTATACTCTTCCCCAAAATTAACTAAAATGGATCATAGACCTAAATGTAAAATGCAAAACTATAAAACTCCTAGAAGATAACACAGGAGAAAACCTAGTGATAGGGGTATGGTGATGCTTTTTAGATACAACATTAAAAGCACAATCCATGAAGGAAATAATTGATAAACTGAACTTCATTAATATTAAAAACTTCTGCTCCGTGGAAGACAATGTCAAAGATTGAGAAGACAAGCCACAGACTGGAAGAAAATGTTTCCAAAAGACATATCTGATTAAGAACTGTTATCCAAAATATACAAAGAACTCTCAAACCTCAACAATAAGAAAATAAACAACGCAATAAAAAAATGGCCAAAGATCTTTACAGACGCCTCACCAAAGAGGATACACAACTGTCAAACAAGTATATGAAAACATGCTCCATATCATATCTCATTAGGGAAATGCAAATTAAAACAACAACAAGATACCGCTACACACCTATTAGAATGTTCCAGATTCAGAACACTAACACCAAATACTGATGAGGACATGCAGCAACAGGAACTCTCATTCGTTGCTGATGGGAATGCACAGCCACTTTGGAAGACAGTTTGGCAGTTTCTTACAAAACTCTATATACTCTTACCATGCAATCCAGCTATCACACTCCTTGGTATTTACCCAAACAAGTTGAAAACTTATGTCTACACAAAAACCTGAACATGGATGATTGTAGCACCTTTATTCATAATTGCCAAAACTCAGAAGAAACCAAGACGTCCTTCAGTAGGTCAATGGTTAAATGAATTGTGGTACATCCAGACAATGGAATGTTCTTCCGTGCTAAAAAGAAATGAGCTGCCAAACTATGAAAATGCATGGAGGAACCTCATTAAAGACACGGAGTGGTGCAAATTACTAAGTAAAAGAAGCCAATTTGAAATGGCTACATACTATATGATTCCAACTATATGACATTCCAGAAGAGGCAAAACTGTGGTGACACTAGAAAGATCAGTGGTTGCCAGGGGTTGGAGGCGGAGGGATGAATAGGCAGAACACAGAGGAATTTTAGGGCAGTAAAACTACTCTGTATGATACTATAATGGTGGATACATATCATTATACATTTGTCCAAACCCACAGAATGTACAACCCTAAGAGTGAACTCTAATGTAAATTATGGATTTGGGGTGATTATGGTGTGTCAAGGTAGGTTCAATTACAAGAAATGTACCACTCTGGTAGGGGATGTTGATAATGCGGTAAGCTATGCATGTCTGGGGACAGGAGGTATATGGGATATCTCTATAACTTCCTCTCAATTTTGCTGTGAACCTAAAAAATTAAGTCTTTAAAATCAAAGGCCTATGCAGATCCCAGCAGGAGCAGGATGGTAATTGTCTTTCAAGGTCTCCAAGTAGTTGAACATCTCTGACCCTGGTAAGAAAAATACAGAAGATGCCAAAAATAATGCACGAACCACCTGGAGCACTCACAGAGAAAGGAAAGGGACAGGCAGCTTTGGATCCCGTTTGGATCCCTGCTGTTGGGTGGGAGCCAAGGGGAACAAGTGTCACACTGATGTTATTACTGTCTTCTTGTTGTTGCTGTAATTGTTAACCCCAAGCCTTAACTGCCATCCCTTCCTCGCTATGTGTCCTAAGAAAGTGAGAGGTACATACAAGAAAGACTTGTCATTTATGAAAAAGAAGATATTTAATGGTTTAAAAAACTTCTTAGTGGTACTGAAGGAAAAGTATTCACCATGAATTAACGATTGTTGGGGTTTGCGGATGAGTACATGGGAATTTACTAAAAGTATTCTGTCTGCTTTTGTAAACGGTGAAAGTCTCCACACTGCAAAGTTAAAAACAACAACAAACAACTCTTCTGACATAGCGATACTGTTCTGTTGGAGTAGCTTACCTTTTGTCACTCCGTTTTTTCCAGCGTTTGCTGCTCACAGAGCACTCAAACAGGGATAACAACTGAACGAGAGGCCGGTGGAGCGCATCATGTTTGGATTCGGGCACGGCACAACCCCCTTCTAGGAAACTGGTAAAGAATTTGGCTCAGGTCTGAAACCTAAGTGGTTTCCTACTTCCTCCCTCCTTATTTGGAGACACCTGGCCTAGAATGGAGGCCTGTCTGAATTACCCACCCAGTGAAAGGTGGCAAAGCTGGAACTGAGAAATGATGCTGGGTCTCCCCGCTGCCATGAGAAGGTGGGGGATCTTCCTTGCCAGGTGTGTTCATCACAGGGGAGCTGGAAGCAACGAGACCTTGCAAAGCCCAAGCACAGAGTGAAAGAAATGAGGAGCCTGGTTCCTGCTTTTGGGCACAGTAACCCAGTGACTTGCCACCAATCACAACCTTACTCACCACACCCCCTCCCTGGGCATGGAATGAAGAAAGAGACAGAGGTATAAGTCAGATGTTTCCTTCCAATGGTTACCCAAGAAAGAACAGGGAGGCTTGCACCAAAGTTCTGTCCACCCCTTTGTCAGAGGTAGAAACATGGGACAATCAGTTTACCTAAGAAGAAATACTACCAGGAGAAACATGGTGTAAGAGGAAGCAGTTTAAGAGAGCAAAAATGTATTCCACAGAGGATGCGGGAAATCTGAGGTCGTGACCCTGGCTGGTGATAGAATCACAGGAAAGTTCTTTATCCTCAATTACCTCGCAGTTAAATGGGGGAGGAAATGTTTCCTCTCTCCCTCTATTCAGCCCTCTCTATTTTCTGAGCACTTGGAGACTAAGACACTGGCCTTGTCTTCAAGGAGCTAAGGTCTTAGGGGACTGGAGAAAATTACTGTCTTTGTTCTCTTCTAAAATCTGAAATCTATGATTGTTAAAAAGTATGGTATACCTCTTCATGCAGCCAGGTTTCCCTTTCAGTTAAAATTAGCATGACTTTAAATCAACCATAGCATAAATTGGACCAAACATTACTACTGCTTGTTGATATCCTAAACTAAGAATGTTACTGCAACTTTCTCTTAATGCGTCTTATGCATCTTCCAAGTCAATCCTGAGAAAATCCGTAACACTCATCCAGGGAGGAAAGCTCGTGCATTTAAGCAATAGGATTTCTTCTTTTTTTTTGTTTTAAAGATTGGCACCTGAGGTAACAACTGTTGCCAATCTTCTTTTTTTCTTTTCAATTGCTTTTTCTCCCCAAATCCCCCCAGTACATATTTTAGTTGTGGGTCCTTCTAGTTGTGGCATGTGGGATGCCGCCTCAGCATGGCCTGATGAGCAGTGCCATGTCTGCGCCCAGGATCTGAACCGGCAAAACCCTGGACCGCCGAAGCAGAGCGCGTGAACTTAACCACTTGGTCACGGGGGTCGGCCCCAGCAATAGGATTTCAAATACACTATTGTTGAGTGAGTAACATTACCTAAAAATCAATCTGATCTAAAATATGAAAAATTGATACATTTAAAATATTTTTATTGTCTAAGTGTTTCTGGTTAAATGTGTGCAATCTCGTGATCCATACAGATCACTTGGACGGCTACCTAGTTGCCAGCAGTATGAAACTGCAGCTGTGCTGCAATCAGCCACAAACCCAGTGAGTAAACGGATTCTGTGAGCCGCTCCAGCAAATTAATTGAACCCAAGGAGGCGGTTGTGGTAACTTCCAATCTGCAGCCAGTCAGTCAGAAGCACAGGCATCAACCTGGGCTTGTGTTTGGCGTCTGAAGTAGAGGGTGGTTTTGAGGGACTGAGCCCTGAACCTGTGGAATCTGATGCTGTCTCCAGATAGAAAGTGTCAGAATTGAGCTGAATTGCAGGACACTCAGCTGAGTCAGAGAATTGCTCCTTGCTAGTATGGGACTGCCTTCCCTCCCCCCACCCCCGACCACACACATTGGAATTGGGTCCAGAAATGTTTAATATGTCATCTAAGAATGGTTATTGCAACTTGTAAAAAATTGTCACCAGTCCTTTTAAAAATCCCTGAAAAAAAATTCACATAAAGGACTAATTCATGGAGTGTAAAGGGCAATGAGAATAAGTAAAAGTTACAAAGCGTTTGCTCACAATTGCATACGTTCCACTCTGCTATGCTGGGAATTCCATTTATACATGCAAAGTTTATATGACATTCTTTGTAATCCAGCATAAACCTTTGATCATATTTAGAAAAAAGAAAAAATCAAGAAATAGCAAAATGGAAAGAGAATTCAAAGTGAATGGAAATTCTTGTTCGGTTAAAAAATTTCACACCTCCCTAACTGTCTTTCTCTGCCTCTTGATTCAAAGCTCTAAGGCATGTAAGCACTGGAGATTAGCGATTCCTGCAAAAGTCTTCTTGGGTTCTGCTGAATCAAAACAGAGTTCTTAATGAATTAAGAAAGTATTGAGAAAGTAGAGAACCTCTGAAGCTCCCAGTTCCGCAGAAGCAGACTGTGCATTTTGCTTGTTTGAAAACACCCAGAACACATTGGAAAGATATTCAATAAAGCCTTACTGAATTGGATCTTGATGAGAAACAGGCAGCGCTGTTCTTCTCGTAGTTCTATTTTATGGGGGTAGCTTAAAAATTAATCCGTTTAGATTATGACATTCAAGGTCAGGAATGTCCTCCTTCCTTCTTCCTCGCTCTGCAAAAGCCTTTCAGCTTCTCATATTCAGTATTCCCCCTGCATAAAATACAGACTAGTAACCAGAATTACAGTAAAAATTTAAAAACAAAAACAAGTGCTCCTATTAAAAAGTTTTAAAAAGTCCTTTTGTAAAGAGGAAAGACTTCTTTTTTTTTTTAAGCTTAGCCCTGAGCTAACATCTGTTGCCAATCTTTTGTTTTTCCTTCTTCCCCTCAGTACACAGTTGCATATTCTAGTTGTAGGTTCTTCTAGTTGTGCTATGTGGGATGCCACCTAAGCATGGATCCTTGAGCAGTGCTACGTCCACGCCCAGGATCCCAGCTGGCGAAACCCTGGGCCGCTGAAGCACAGCACACTTCTAGTTGTGCTATGTGGGATGCCACCTCAGCATGGCTCCTTGAGCAGTGCTACGTCCATGCCCAGGATCCCAGCTGGCGAAATCCTGGGCCGCCGAACCAGAGCACGCCAACCACTCAGTCACAAGGCTGCCCCAAGAAAAGACGTTTTTAGTGTTCTCTTCAAGTCCATTAAAGGGCTTTGAGAAAAATGCTGAACAGTTTCTTTTTGCTGAAGTCCAAGAAAGACAAAAGGGACCTAAATTTTAACTTAGATTGAAACTTTTATTTATCCAACTTTCACTCAGAGAATATTTATAAGTCCCTACTGCATATCAAGCGCTGTGATAACTAGTTGTTAATGCTGGGTTAGCTGCTGGAGTGAGCTACTAAAGGAAGTAGTATAATATGAATCGTTACAGATCTCTGATGAGAAGTGACACAACTCTCTACTCTAGAGGGTTAACAGGAAAATGGGAAGTGGAGCTAGGTAAAACTCTAGGTGCCCTCTGTCTCTCTAACTCCAACTCCATGCTTATCATATATCAAGATTGGAAAATCTCAGGCATTCTGACTTAGGTTCTGTTAAAAGATCGTAAACTTTTATAGGGTGAAACAAAGCCATGGGCACCATTCTGTTACCTAAACTTCCAATAATGAAATTAAGTGAAATGAGACTAAGCATAGTGAAGCATAACATAATTTGGTTGGGTGAATCAAAAATTATCTGTAACTCCACGATCATAATGAACCTAATTGTAAAACTTTTCTGCTACTTGAAAACTCACAATGTACAGAACTAGATCAAATGCATTCCATTCTAGAGCAACTGTGAAAGACTGATTGAGAGATATTGCTAGACCCAATGGTTTCTTTAAGGATCTCTGGATGTTTAGATTCTTTCAGAGACTCCGTATGGATCACCAGAGTAGACCTGGAGGACCATTCTCAGGAATGAATCTAGAAATTATACTAGTCATGAATAAACGAAAAGCAATAAGATATTGGAGGTATGAGGAAGCCATTTGGTTTAACTCTTATTCGGCTTGACCTTGTTTTTCCAGAAAAGCTTGACGTGGCCTGTTGAACATGCATTGTACATCTGCTTTAAACATTTACAGTGTCCCAAAGCCAAGAATGATGACCTTAAAGATAGGAATGTTGCCTTCCCCCCATATCAGCATTTCTTTAAAGATAAGCATTTATTCCCAGAAACTAGAGATTAATTACAGACCTACTAGGCTCATCTTGTGACCACTGAACTGCTGACCACTGACCTGCTGTGCTTATCTTGTGATCACTGACCTTTTGTGCTTGCAAAGCATCTCGTGACTGTAGTAAAAGAGGTATTTCTGTCATTTTTGACGAATGTTTCTTGTTCCAAGATGGTACATAACCACTCTGTACACCCCACTTCTTCAGAGCATTTCCTTCCTCATGAAGGTCGTTTCTTCTTGACTGTAGTCCTCAAAACTGACTCATATAATAAACTCACCCAAATTTTGATTTATAGATTGATTATAGATTATCTGCATCAACACTAGGTAGGTGTAAATTACTTTTTACTCTTTTTGTCATTCTGAATTTGATCTGGAATGACAGAATTAAAATCTAAAAACAAAACAAAACAAACAAAAATGAGATTCAAGGGTAAAACAAGGGGTTGAAGCTAACAAGGCAAGTTGTAAATGAGACTGGGAGGAAAGTTGAAAATAGACAGTGATGGGTCTTATTTGCCATAATAAAGAGGCAGACTGTGTTACTGATATTTTGGGATAGACAATTCATCATTGGGTTGTCCTGTCCCAAGCATTGCAAGACATTTAGTGTACTTGCCTCCTTTCCCCCAGTTGTTGTGAGATGCCCAATGCTCTGTTTTGGGTAGGATTCTCCCGTAAACAGCTATTGAGGCAGGATTTGAATGCACGTAGTTCATTCAGGAAGTGGAGGACACACCATAGGGAGTGAGAAATTGCTACAAAGAATAGAATGGAATCAACAAAGGGTGTGTTATTAAGCTAGCTACTGCTGTGGGTAACTGAGCCTAGTCATGCAGGAAAACTTGGAAATAGTATGGAATAGCACCTCCTAGTTATCTCACCAGGGCAAAGGAGGGGAGGCATTCATACTCCAATTTCTGCCAGTCTTGTCTGAAGGCTACTGGTATGTTTGGGGTGTGGGATATTTCTTCAAAAATAGATGGGAGTTGTAAGGACCAGAGAACACTGAAGCATTAAGTCCCGAGGGATATAGGCAGAGAACCAACATTATCTGATACACAGCTCATTTTTTACATTTAATTTTATTTTTTAAATTTCTTTTTCTTTTTTTTTCTTGAAGAAGATTAGCCCTGAGCTAACGTCCTCCGGCAGGCGTCCTCTTTGCTTTTTCTTTTTTTTCTTTTTTGCTGAGTAAGATTGGCCCTGAGCTAACAGCCGTGCTCGTCTTCCTCTATTTTATATGTGGGTCACCTGCCACAGCATGGCTTGATAAGAAGTACTAGGTCTATGCCTGGGATCCAAACCAGCAAACCTTTGGCCACCAAAGTGGAATGCGCAAACTTAACCACTACACCACCAGGCCAGCCCCCCATTTACTTTTAAATATTCTTCTGGAGGTCAGTACCAACCCTAGCTTGGTCTTGTCCTGCCCAACAAGACAACTGCTTCACATTTTCAAGTGTCATGGAAAACCTTTAGGACGTGAAGCAATCATTGTCAGAGTCACCTTTTTAATAGCATTCGGTTAGAGAAGAAATTCAAGACTGAAGTCCTAGGAGCCAGTTAAGAGGATGTTGCTCTAGTAAGAAGAGTTAGAAAATAAACAAAATAAATAAGTAAAACAGTATGTTAAACAGCAATAAGAAAAACAAAACAAAAAAATAGAGCAGAGAAGGGTATCAGGAGGTTGGGGTAGAAGGCTGTGATTCTAAATTGTACAGTCAGGGAAGGTCTCACCATGAAGTTGGCATTTCAACAGAAATCTAAAGGAAGTAAGGGAGTAAGCCATGAGGCTATCTGGAGGGAAAGTGCTCAAGGGAGAGGGAAAGCAAAGGCAAAAGCTCTGAGCTGAGTGTGTGCTTGGGTTCCACAGAGAACAGAAAAGAAGCCAGACAGACTGGAGCATTGTGAGCTGGTGAGGGCAGGGGGACCATGAAGATCACCATGGTGGGCAGTCTCTAAGGTGGCTCCAAAGATCCCTAACTCCTGGGAGTCCCTCCCTTGTGTGATTGCTCCCTTTGAGTGTGGCTACACTTAATAACTCACTTCTAACAAATAGAAAGTGGCACAAGATGGGATGCAACTTCTGTGGCTTCCTTCTTGCATGTCTTGCATGTTTTCTCTCTCTCTCGAATCACTGCACCTTCCATGCTGGGAGTAACCCCGATAGAGAGGACCACATGGCATGGTGAGGAGCTGAGGCCCTTAGTCCAGCATCTTGCAAGGAGCTGAAGCCTGCCAACTACTACATGAGTGAGCTTGGAAGTGGATCCTTCAGCTCTAGTGGAGGCTTGAGATGACTGCAGCCCTGGCCAACAGCTTGACTGCAGCCTCTTGGAAAACCTCGTGCCAGATTTACTCAGCTAAGACGCTGCCAGATTCCTGGCCCACTGAATTGTGAGATGATAGATAAACATTTACCTAAAACATTGTTTTATACTGCCGAGTTTTGAAGTTCTTTGTTACGCAGCTATAGATAACTAACACCGTGAGGTAGAGCATTGGAGCCCATTCTGTGACTTTCCTTCTTACTCTAAGTGAAAGGAGAAGCCAATGAGGGTTTGAGTAGAAGAGTAAATTATCTGCCTAACATATTTAAAGGATCATTTTGGCTGCTGTATTGAGAATAGACTGAATGAGGGAAAAGTAGGGAGCAGGAAGCACAGTTAAGAGACTATTTAAATAACCTGGACAAGACATGATAATGTTGGCTGAGACAAAGATGATAGCAGAAGAGATAGCGAGAATTGGCTGTAACCTGGATGTATGTTAAATGTAGAACAATCACAGTTTGCTAAAGGATTAGAAGTAAGGAGAGGAGAAAGAGACAAGTCAAAGATCCCTTCCAGGTTTTAGGCCTGAGCAAGTGGAAGGATAGGCTTGCTATTAATTGAGCTGGAGAAGACTGTGGGAGGGAGCAGGTTTGGGTTGGAGATAGGAGGTCAGTTTTGGTCATGTTGAGTTTGAGATGCCCTTCAGGCATTTTAATGGAGCTGTTGAGCAGGATGTAGGATATTTAAGTCTGGGACTCAGGGGAGAGGTATTGGCTGGAGAGACAAGATGAGACTAGCTAGAATACAGACGACATATAAAGGGAACACGTGTAGATAGAAGAGAGTCTGAAGTCTGAGACTAGAAGTCCTCCAACATTAAGTGGTTGGAGAAATGAGGAATAGCCAATAGGAAAAATCAGGAAAGTGTGGTGTCCTGGAAGCTGAGAAAAGAAAGCGTTTTAAGGAAGGCGTAATAAACCATGTCTAACGCTGCTAGTTGTTCAAATAAGATGAAGACTGAGAATTGGCCATTGGATTTAGTAGTAAGGAGGTGATTAGTGACCTTGACATAAGCAGTTTCAGTGGAGTGGTGCTTTGAGTGAGCTAAAGAAAAATACAAGGGGATAGGAATCGAAAACAGCAAAGATAGGAGTTTTTGAGGAATTTTGCTGTAAAGGGAAGGAGAGAAATGGAACAAAGAGTAGGAGACAAGGGGTCATGTAAAATAACAACATATTTGTAGCATATGGAAATGATCAGTAGGAAGGACCAAACTTGTGTCGATGAAAAATAAACAATAGCCATTCTATGGATAAGAGAGTTAAGATGAGTTTTACTTGAGCCAAGGTGAGGATTATAATCCAGGAAGGCCATTTCCAGAAAGGAGAAAGTGTTCCAAAGAAGCATGGTTTCAGTACAGTCTTCTACCTTTAGGACAAAGAACATACATTAAACATGCCCAGGATACATATTCATCAAAGTTTCAAAGAGGTGTTCAGTTGCAAACTAACAGGTCAACAAGACCCTGAAGTCCGGAAAGGGACTAATCTGGGCTTTACCAATAGGGTGTAGGAGGGGAAGTATGCATTCTTATCTTAAGAGAGTGCATTCTTTACTTTAACAGTTAAAGCAGATGTACAATGTATATTAGATAGGCCATAAGTCAGGGTTCTTTATTCAAGCCAAATCAGTTTTGAACCCCATATACCTCAATATGTGAAAATATCTTATCACTGGTCATGTAGGAGAGAGAAGGGAGATCTGCTGAAGTGGTATCCCCGAGCAGACAAGAGGGGATGACATCTAGTGAGCAAACAGGTATAGATCAGACTTAGATAGGATCTCAGACAACTAATCCATAGTAACAGGGCACAGGAGGTACACACAGATTGACACAGATGGTTCACGGTAGCGGGGGCTTATGGAATTCTTTTCTATTTGCTTTCATTTTCGCAGTTAAATAGAAAGTAAGATAATGGCTACAAGTGAGGATGGGGGAAGGGTTTGGAAACTTGAGAAGGGAGTGTGAGAGAGTCATCTAGGTGAGCAGAAGAGTGAATAGACCGGGGAAATTGTCTGGCGTCACTAAGGGATCACACAGTTAGTCAACTTGTATTTAAAGTAAGACCAGTCAGTGTCGTCATGAGATTTTCTTGGGTTATGTTCAACTGCATGGCGAGGCAGAGTGTTGGATTTAACCAGGACGATGATTTTGGCAAGAGGGTATGACCAAATGAGAGAGGAAGAAAGTGCATGGAAGGGCATGCTGATAATGATGAACCATGGAATTAACATGGAGAAGGGAGGAAATGACGAGCGAGGGACAGCAAATGATGGATGAATTCATGTATCGTAGGTCCTGGTGAGATAGAAGGATGGTGTGCTAGAAGAAGTGAAAAAGAAAATAGGAAACTGTGGCTGGAGAGTGGTTGCTTGAAATTGAGATTATAGTGTGGATGCAGTTTTTTGGAATGAGAAGGTCTAAGGCCTAACCATGGGAGAAAGTGTTTGAGTAAGAATGGAAGACGAGCTCTTTGGAAAAGAGGAGGGAACTGAGAGGGCCAGGGCATTAGATGGATCATTGAATACTGAAATCGCCAAGTCATGTTGGAGTGACAGACGGACAGGAATGAGGAGGAATGGCCCAGGGGTTCAGTCAACAACAGCAACAGGGAGAGCAAGTAGATGATATAATCTCCCTACACGAGATTCAAAGCTCTGAGGGCTTAAGGAGGTGGGAAGAAGAATGGCCCAAAAGGGGCAAAGAGGAAAAAGGAGAACATCCACCCCACTTATAGACCCACTGGTACCAGGGTGTGGCCGAGAAAACAAATAGCACCTAAGAGAGCTGCTGGGGAAGCAGTGCCCCTCAACTCAGGGCCAAGTTTCAGTAAGGCCAGGAAGATAAAGGGAATGTTCAGCAAAAGGTAGATGGTGTGGGGGATTTTACTGAGGACTGACTATGTCTTCCAGACCAGAGCTTCTCAAACTTTAATGTGCAGCCATATCACCTGGGTCTTACTAAAATGCAGATTCTGATTCAGTAAGTCTTGGACGGACCCTGAGATCCTGTATTTCTAACAAGGTCCCGGGTGACGCTGCTGCTGCTGCTCTGTGGACCACACTTTGAGTACTGAGGTTTTAGGGCTGCTCTGTTCTGTCCAAGAGGGTAGCCGATAGCCACATATGGCTACTGAGCACACTTCAGATGTGCCATTAGGGTAAAGTACACACTGGATTTTGAGGACTTAGTAAAAAATAAAGAATATAAAATATCTCAATAATTTTATTTTTATTATTATATTTATATTGAGATGATATTCTGAATATATCAAATTAAAATATATTAAAAGTGGTTTGACTTGTTTCTTTTTACATTTTTAATGCGGATACTGAAAAATTTGAAATTGTATGTATGGCTCCCGTTATCTTTTTCTTGCTTGGCGCTACTCTAGAGAGTACACGGGAAAGGTTTGAGGAACTTGAAAGAGCAGGAAATGAAGTCAGAAAAAAGGTGTGTGGAGAAGTATGGAAGTCATATTCCAGGGGACTTCTGGGTCTGAATCACACTGCTACACAAAGGGCCCAGTGAGAACAGACCCAATGGTATCAAGGCTCGTGATAAGCCCAAGGCTGAGAGCTGGGGGCAGGGGCAGCAGGCAATGCCTGGGAACATCTGCACATCTTAATACCAAAATAACTAGAAATAGTTACACATTTTAATTTCAAATAGTTACACAGTTCAATACCAAAATAACCAGAATTGAGAATGCCTACCATTTATAGAATTTGCTCAGAGCTCACCAGTTACTACTCAGTTTTCGTGGAGAGAGCACTTTCTCAATTTGGAATATGATCTACAGAGAAGGTCAACTGAAGGAGTCAAAAAGCTCTCAAAGGTGTTAACTGCAAAATGCCACTTTGAAGAAGATTGCAGGCAATTTTGTGAAAAAAAGTTAATAATAATAACGCCAAATAAAATTCTTAAGAGAAATACCATTGACCAGTATTGGAGACAGGTATAGCTAAGAAACTGATCAAACTACGTGAAAATGTACCAAGATAATTTGCTTATATTATGTTTAGTGTTCAGATAATTCACGCAAATAAAAAAAATATATGTTATTCTTATTCTTTTTTTAAATTTCAAGCCCTTAGTTGCAAATTCTCTGCTTTGCTTCATATGTCAACTTCAGTGTCTCCCAAATCTGGCAATTATTTCCCAACAACCTGGCGATGTTCTTACCCGATGTCTAGGACATCATGGTTCCTGCCGGGATCTTTCCTTCACCTGCTGTTGCACTTTGGCATCACATGTCTTTGCCACTGCTGCCCTCAGTTCTGGTAGAGCCCCAGGCTGGTGCTCCAGTGAACACCTGCCCTGGACCTTCCTTCCTGCTTGCAAACTGGCGAAAAATAGAATTGGCTTCCAAAAGAGAGAGTTAAGTTTAGAATAAACAGAACTATACATGGCTACTAAGAGAAGCTAGGATTTACCTAATTTTTAATGTTGATGTCAAAGAGAGTAGGGATGCTGTTGTGAGAAAGATCTCAGGAGGGGACTGTGCTGGCAGCAGCATCACAGACTAGTGGGACCACAAGTCTTAGAATGGTGATTTATTGTTGTTTTCCTGTCACCTCTGTCGTTGTCCTCAAAAGTTGTCAACCTGTCTCAGCCAGGGCAGCATAATATACTTGCAACAGAATGTTACAAGAGCACTTTCATCTAACACCCTAAGACCCTGGACACTAAATGCCAGAGTGGATTGTAAGGCAGAGGGCCGTGTAAAACATATAGAAAGGAGTGGGCAGAAAGCTAGTTAGATGACTTCTCAATCCCTCACCTGTATCAAGAGCATAAAAGGACTAAGAGCGGAGACAGAAAAAGAATTTGAGGGGTATTTTTGGAGAGAATTGCTGGGGAACCCTCTCTCCAAGTGGAAATCTCACTCCCAAGGTGGCAAGATTGTCTAAACTATTCTGAAGCCCAGAAGGGGGTTTCACTGAGACCAGAGATGTACGTCCCTATTCAGTTTAGGAGACACAGAGGGTAGCCTCTTCCTCTTGTTTGGACAATGTGGGAGATGAGAGCTGAACTGGTAAGCTGCTCCTTAGGGAAAAGAAGTCAAAGAGAGATTTCTGCTGCATTGCGATGGGCCTGCACTCCTGGACTTGGTCAGGGCAAAACATGTGTGAATGGATCTCATGGACTAGGTGTGGGCCTTGAGCAAGAGTTAGCTACGGAGTCTGGTATAGGTCCACCTAAAGACTGCCTGGAGGGACAAAAGGCACTCAGCAAAAAGAACCTGGAAGTGAACCATCAGATGCTCAGGGGCTGAGGGAAGATCTTAATTTTGAGCGGGAGGAAAGTTTGTCACCCAAAACAAGGGAACTGCGAATGAGAAAACAACTTTAAACATTTGCTAGATCTAGAGAACAACGCAACTAGAACAGTAGCATGCAAGGCAAAAGTTTCCTGCCCTCCTTTCCTTTCCTCTCTTCTCATTTCCCAATCCAGAGAGGGGTGAGAAACAATAGTTGGTGAGGTGGAGGAGAAAGGATAGAAGCCAAATTGCAAAGGGAGAGAAGAAACTAACTAGGTTTTGCCTCTCCCAGCGGCAACTTCCCGCCTGTAACAGGCCTGACCTGTTGGGCAAAGAGGGGTAAGTGTCAAGCGTCAACTGCAAAAGTTTCAAGTTGTAGCGTTTTTTTGGAACAGGAAAATTGTAAGGGCTGTATGAAAGTATATATTATCGTGTACTGATAAAATTCAAGGAATGAAAGCAGAACTTCAACTTTGGAAAAATGAGGTAAAATGGGGTTCACTGGAGATGTTTAGTGATGCTATAATTTGAATCTTTGAGGAGAATTAGTGAAAATAATAGAGTGACAAGAATAATAGACAGTATGCTTAAGGAAAAGATTCATTGTTATTTTGGAATACTTGATATAAAAGTTTAACTGGATTAGAAATCCACCACATTATGATTTAACATTTGTATTTTTAACAATAGATTTGACAATGAACTCTAAGGAAGAGATGTTAGACTTAAGGAAGTATGATTTAAGGGGACTGAGCTATCTGAATGCTACTTGATGACAGTAAGAGAAATTCCCTCAATTGCAGAAAAAAATACTCTTCCATGGTGACAGGGCATTGAAAGCAACCTGTGTGTATGTCACTGAGAGAGTGGGTTGGGGAAGGACATGCATGTGCTCCGCGGAGACCTGCACAGCAATTAGAAGCAATGGGTTAAAAATACACCGAACAATATGGATAGGGCTTAGAAGACAGGGCTTACTGAAAACAAAGGAAAGGAATAGAATGTGATATATGACATAATGCCACTTACATAAATTAAAAGTACATCATATAAAGCAACTGCGCACGTTTTATAAGAGCACACACACAAAAGTACACATTAAACAGAAAACAGTGATTGACTACAGGGGAGGGACAGGGCAGAGTGTAATGAGAGGGGGACCAATTGGTCCTCGCAGGGACCAATGATATAACCAAAGGATATTAAAATCCACTGGGGTTTGAAAGGAAAACAAAGAAACAAGTTCAATTTTCTCATTAAAATTTTTAATCAGATTTTATTTGGAAATGTTAAACAACTTCAATATTTAATATTTTTCTGAATACTTAACATTTTATTTTTCTTGTAACCATATAACACAAAGAAAATGTAATGGTTTTTTCACTAACCCCAACACAGATGCCTTCTTGTCATGCTCTGCAGTTACCCAGTGTGTGGTCAACTACACTACTTTCCATTGCCGCCGTGAGGTGAAAGGGTTGAGGAGCACTGCTGTCCCTTGGTGGTTAGACAGAAACATGACTGACACCTCCTGTCCCCAACCCTTCCGTGAAGTAGGCCCCAACTCTGCTCTGGAAGTACAGTATGTGGGTATCTCCTGCTTATGTGTTTTTCGAGGTTTGATGGTTATTTTTGCCCGCAAACACCTTACTCCTACGCTCCTAGGCACTTTCCACATGGTTGAGCTGCCCAGCTTCAGGGCCTCTCCCTGGGACAGCCTGAAGCAATAGAGTTTGCGTGAATCTTAAGAGGTGATTCCTGCCTGGCAGCTGCTGACCCGCTCTTTTTCTGGCTCTAAGAGTAAGGGCCCAGCTTTCTGAGAACCTGTAGCTGTTGGAAAAACCTACCCCTCTTCTCCATGGTGCACACATGCCCTACTCTGCCAGGAGAGGTAAAAAACTAACACCCCTAGTTCTCCTCTTTGGCTAGGAATTTTCTCTTTCCTTTCCCACTGGGTCTCTGGAGGGTGGGCAGGTGACAGTAAATTTCTTGTGTATTTACCATAGGCTGTGAGGCTGAGTCTCTGTGTAAAGAACCGTTCATCCAGCAGTGACGACTACACATTAGAATCACCTGGGGAGCGTTAAAAGCCTACCAACGCCTGGGCTGAATCCCAGACAAATAGACTCAGCATCGCTAAGGGTGGAGTCTGGGCATTCAGAGATTTTAAAAGCTCCCCTGGTGCTACTACTACGCAGCCAAGGTTGAGATCCACTGCTCTAAGGTCTCAGTTTGAAATTAGAAAATCAGTCTTTAGTTGACAATACAAGAACTAACTTAGTAAAATCAAAATTTCAATCTCCACATCAGTGACATAAGATTACACTTTAGAATCCTAATAAAAAACTTTCAAAGGATTCCTCTTTTTGCCCACCAACTGTCTCTGTTTTTCTCATCTCTAAATCTTGTAGGGTTCCTTGGGGAATTTTTGCTTGCCTCCCTTACCACATTTTTATGAGATACACACAGTAGATATAACTAATTCCAGTTAATGCCAGAGTAATGTCAGACAGGTAAAGACATTCTCTTTTTCAATTCATTCATTTCCTTTTTCAATTTCATTCATTCCCTTTTCAAATTTGTCATCAGTTTATTCCATGAATATCTATTGACTACCAATTATGTGCAAGGAAGTATTCTCACATATTGTGAGATAAAAAGATGTTTGGGACACTGCTCTGGTCTTCAAGGTGCTTTTGGTCCAGCTTTCCACAACTAAATAAACCCAAGGCAGTGTATAACGCCTTGAGAGAGGTTCAAAAGTTTTATGCTTCAGGAATGGTAGAGATGAAGCTCAAAATAGGCTGGGGCCACGTTGGGGAAGGTCTTATGTTGGCAGCTTGCACTTCACAGGCAATAGGAGTTTATGAGAGGGGGCGGGCAGTGTGGTGGCATGACAAAGTGGTGCTTTAGAAGTTTATTTTAGCTTCTGAATGAGTGGTGAATTATAATAGGTCAAGAGTAGTTCTAGCTGAGGCAGGAAAACCAATTACAAGACTACTTAATAGTCTAGGGTGGTGTGAATTAATAAAGACCTGACAAAACTCATCTATGATGCAAAAAAATGAGATCAGTGGTTGCTTTTGGAAGAAAAAGTGGGGAATGACTGGAAAGGGGTATGAGGAAACTTTTTGAGGTGGTGGCAATATGCTATATCTTGAGAGAGATTTGAGTTAAAAGGGTATATTCATTTACAAACATGAGTGAATGTATACATAAGATTCATACATTGCATCATATGTAAGTTTTATTGTGGAAGAAAACTGTCAACAAATATAGAACACTAGTTAATGACATGCATATTGAAGTATTTAGAGGGAAGTGTACTGATGTCTGTAATTTACTTTGAAATGTATCAAAAATTAAGATGGATTGATGGATGGAAAGATACGTAATAAAACAAGCGTAGTAACATGTTCACAGTAGAACCTAGGTGGTAGGTATATAAACGTTTGCTATAAAATTCTTTCAACTTTGCCTAATGCTTAAAATTTTTCATAAAAAAATGTGGGAGAAGAGAGGGTCTGAGGCACAAAATGAAGCCAGTGGTAGTTTAGAATTTGATATGATAGAGCTTGGCATAACTGAATGTAGGAAATGAAGGACACAGAGAAGCAGGAGTTACCATGACCTTAAATGGTCAGGATACCAGGAGAGTAAAAGTACTATTTTTATTAATAGGAACCATTTATTTAGCCCCAAATATGTGCCAAGAATTGTGGTAATGATATTGAACCTGAAGTGAGTTTGCTCACTTGTTGCATAGCAAGCCAATCTCTTGACACTGGGGGTAGTGGAAGAAAGTAGGAATTTTATTATTGCACAGTGCTGAGCAAGGAGAAAGGGCAGCTAACGCTGAAATCCCAAACTCCCTGAAAAGCTAAAAGGAAGGGTTTTTATTTGGGGTTTTAGGTAGGGGAGGGGGAGCATATGGCCTTGCTGGTCTGAGCTTTCCCACCAGCCTATCTTTGGCCTTGAGACACTTGCAGAAAGGAGGGAGCCCATGACCTTGCTGGTCAGCAGCTTTCCCACCAGCCTGTATCTCTTTGTGGGGAGGAGATAATGAACCCAGGTGCTTGTCCTTGGTGGTGTCTGTCTCCATGGAGGAGGGTGGATTCTGGAGCCAGGAAGCCAGAGAGTAAGCAGGGAATGAGTGTTTTGGTTTTAACCCCATATATGCTGGGTTCAATGTAGGGAAACTGATATCAGGGCCTGTATCAGTAAGTGTTTTACATAGTTTGTTTCTCATCTTCACAGCTCTGTATGGAAAATAATATTATATTTATTTTACAGATGAGAAAATAAAAGCTCAGACTGGTTAAGTAGTAGTAGGAATAGAAAAGTAAAAATTTTGAGGAAGAAGGTGATGAGTTTGATTCTAAGAAGAAAGACATGAAGAAATACATGAAGATGGTAATACCTCATAAGAAGTTAGAAATGTGTGGCTCTCAGAACAAAGGATAAGGCTAGAGATACAGAGTTGGTGATTTCATAGACTCAAAGACTCTTAGAAGACAGCAAAACAGAGGCATCCCCAGAGAGACAATTGAAAGCAGGTAGGCAAATGGAACCCTGAGGAGAAGTGATGGAAAGAGGAGAGAGATAAAAATAGAGAATTTGGGAGAATGCTCACAGCTGGAATAGGAGGAAAACGGGGAGCTAGAGAAGCTTATATGGTGCCAGAGCCAATCTGAGTACCCATCCTGGCGTGGGAATAAATTGGGTAGGGCTAGGAGCTCAGACTGGCAATTTCATGCCTAATGACCATGAGATCAAACAATTCTTCCTGCTCCCTCCCAACCCTTGCCTGATCCTTGTGACCAGTTTACAGTTCAAATTTGTGATTGATCCACCTTTTAGCTTATCACCAAGTGCAGTTTCCCCTCATTCTTTTGCTTATCTGTTTTTTTTCCTTCTCTAACCCCATTTCCCAATAATTTGGGTTCTACCTCTTCTGACTCCCAAATAGACATCAGGGGTCTTCACTTAGTAACTTGAGGTACTCATACTCTCAGCCCCTACTCCTGAGTGTGGAAGTCAGAAAGGGAAAAACTGTCTGAGACCACAACTAGGCTGGCTGCACACTTTTGTGATCAAGCTATGGTGCAATCCCTGATGTGTCTCATGGTCACAACTGTGGTGGCATTGCTCATCATTCAGCTACTCACATCCAACCATATTTTGACCATTTACCCTTTGAATTCTCTTTCATTTCCACACAACTTAACATACAGAAGAAGCAGAGGTAAAATACTGCCAGGATGGTGTATCGTCACAAGCCGAGTGAAGAGATTTGAAGAAGATGATGCTCAGCACTCTTGGCTGATACAGAGAAGACAGAGGGATAGGACTGAGGCAAGACCTTTGAAGACGGTCTTCATTTGGTGCCCGACTTACTAAGTGTAAGACCTTCTGATATAAATATCCACAAAATCTCTACTGTCAATTTTTAACAAACAAATTATATACAAATGATTTTTAAATTAATTATTTTTAATTGAGATATAGACATATCACATTGTATTAGTTTTAGGTTTACAACAAAATTATTTGATATGTGTACATATTGTGAGATGATTACCACAATAAGTTCAGTTGCCATACATCACCACACAGTTACAATTTTTTTTCTTGTGATGAGAACTTTTAAGATTTGCTCTCTTAGAGACTTTCAAATATAGAAAACAGTATTGTTAACTATAGTCACCATGCTGTACATTACGCCCTCAGGACTTATTTGTCCTACAACTGGAAGTTTGTACATTTCAACCCCCTTCACCCATTTTGCCTACCCCCGACCCCTGCCTCTAGCAACCACCAATCTGTTCTGTGTATCTATGAGTTCAGTTTTTTTTAGATTCCATATGTAAGTGAGATCATACAGTATTTGTCTTTCTCTGTCTGACTTATTTCACTTAGCATAATATCCTCAACATCCATCCATGTTGTCACAAATGGCAAGACTTCCCTTTTTTTGTAGATAAGTAATATTCCCTTGTATGTATGTACCACATTTTCTTCATGCATCCACCCTTCACTGGCCACTTAGGTTGTTGCCATGTCTTGGCTATTGTAAATAATGCTGCAGTGAACATGGGGGTGCACAAATCTTTTCAAGTTAGTGATTTAATTTCCTTTAGATAAAAACCCAGAAGTGAAATTGCTAGATCATATGGTATTTCTATTTTTAATTTTTTGAGGGAGCTTCTTACGGATTTCCATGGTGCCTACACCAATTTACATTCCCACCAACAGTGCACAAGGGTTCCCTTTTCTCCACAATCTTACCAACATTTGTTGTTTCTTGTCTTTTTGATAATAGCCTTTCTAACAGGTGTGAGGTGATATCTCATTGTGATTTTGATTTGCATTTCCTTGATGATTAGTGATGTTGAGCACCTTTTCATGTACCTGTTGGCCATATGTATGTCTTGTGTACAGATTATTTTTATTTTATTATTATTATTTTTAAGATTGGCACCTGAGCTGACATCATTGCCAATCTTCTTTTTCTTCTTCTTCTTCTCGCCAAAGCCCCCTGGTACACAGTTGTAGATTCTAGCTGTGAGTGCTTCTGGTTGTGCTATGTGGGATGCCTCCTCAGCATGGCCTCACAAGAGGTGCTAGGTCTGCACCCAGGATCTGAACTGGTGAAACCCTGGGCCGAAGAAGCGGAGCACACGATCTTAACCACTCAGCCATGGGGTGGCCCCAAGATTATTTTAAAACAAGGTAGGTAACGCGGAGGAAATTATTGGAGGTTTCAAGAGTGTTGTTTGTGTGAGGTGGTGAGAGCAATTGCCCAATTTCAGTAGAAGAAGAAATACTGGATGGTGAGGAAATTGAGGTAATTAATATAGAGTTGTAGATCATGTGTGGCAAAAGTTTGGCTGTGAAAAGCAGGAGGGAAAATGGAATGGTTAGGATGGCAAGTAGAAAAATGATCAAGAGCTCTTGCCGAAAAAATATAAAACAAGGTCTCCTAAACCTGAGCTTATTAAATGCCAAGAACTATGCTGAACATTGAGGGTACAAGCAATCATAATATCACACCCTTGCCTTCAAATATCCGAGTCTATTGGAGAAGATAGATACATTAACAGGTATTGTAACAAAGAAAGTGTTAAAATGGAAGCATCAACGTTGGCATATAAAGGAAGGAACATCTAGCTTTGTCATGAAGCATTGGCAAAGGCTTCACAGAGGAAGTGGCATTTCAGATGAGCCTTAATGGTCAGTAGTAACTTGAGAGGAGTTAAAAAGGGAAAGCAAATTTCTAGCAGAGATACAGCATGTGAAAAAGCTTAAAAAGATGGAAGAGCGTGATGTATTTGAGGACTGATGAACAGTTCAACTTGACTAGGTTATAGGGCGAATGAAAGGGAACAGCAGGAAATGAGGCCAGAAAGATACACTAGCACCAGGTGGTAAAAAGAAAGTTGACCTGGTAAGAAGTTTGGATTTTATTCTGTAGGCAATAAGGAACTCCAACTGAGGAGATTATAATAAAACTTGTATTTAAAAAAGCTAACCAGCTTCCAGGTGTGACATATAGCTTGGATTAAACACTACTCCCTCTAAGGACAGCTAGAAAAGCCTGACAAACACACAGTTTAGGAATATGTTTGAAAGCATCAAAGAGCTGCTGAGGCAAATAGGAATTGAGGGGACAAATCCTGGAAAAGGGAGAACCATGCAGAGAATTGAGCAGACAGTATGCAGCCACTTTTTCCTCAAGGAGTTTGTTAATTCTAGGAGTAGAGCAGGAGACCAACAATCGGGCAGAGGGGTGAGAAGATGATTGCTACTAAGAGCAGAAAAGCCAGCAGAGCTTTCACAGTCTCCTTCTAGAAAGACTGTGAAAAAGTAGAAACTTAGAGGCTAGAATTTTATGAGAAAAGAGAGGTGGGCAACTGATCTCCATACACTGTTGGATTTCCCTCAAGACATTTGCTAGATTCCCAGGTTGTGCTGAGATGGAGGAAAGAGGCCAAATAAAAAATGTCTGAGAGTAGAGCAAATGTTTTGGTAATAACTCAGTGCCTAGAAGAAAAGCAGTAGAGTTCAGGCCCCCATGGGTCCTCAGCTGGAACGCCTGGAGGCTGTGCCTGAATAGCGAAGGTTGACCTGGAAGTAGATTGAGCCTATAGTCACCTGAGTTCCTAACTGGAACTGAGTATTAATTGCCCACTTGATCCTCCAGCAAAGGAGAGAGTAAACCTTCTTTGAAGAAAGATAACATCTTCTAGAACCTCTAAAAATGTTCATACACAACACCCAACATTCAATAAAATATTACTAAACATAGCATACCTTATGACTGAAAAGCAAGAGAAAAAAAGGACAATAAAAACAGTCCCAAGGAAATCCAAATATTGGAGTTGTTGGAGAAGAAATTTAAGATAGCTATGATTAGTATGTCAAGTTACTAGAGAAAAACATGGAGCATTTGACTTGAGAATTTGAATTCATAAAAAAGGGGCAAATAGAAATACTAGAACTGGAAAACACAATAACTGCAATTGAGAACTCAATAAATGGGTTTAATAGTAGATTAGCTACACAAGACCAAAAGATTAGTGAACTAGAAGAAAGGTCAATACGAAACATGCAGACTGAAGCACAGTGAGTACAAAGAGTGCATAATAAAGACTGTATTATGTATTATTGAAATTGAAGTATCCAAAAGTCAAAAGTATAAGAATGGATCAGAAACAATATTTTAACAAATGATGGCTTCAAATTATCCAAAAGAAATGAAAGACAACAAAGAAACCTCAGATACAAGTCTACAAACCCAAAGCAGAATGCATGTTTTAAAATATATCTAACCAGGGGCTGACCCATTCGCGTAGTGGTTAAGTTCACATGCTCAGCTTCAGCAGTCTGGGCTTCACTGGTTCGGATCCTGGGCATGGACTTATGCACTGCTTATCAAGCCATGCTGTGGCAGGCGTCCCAATACAAAAGAATAGACGAAGATGAGCACAAATGTTAGCTCAGGGCCAATCTTCCTCAGAAAAAAAAATACACCTAACCACATCATAGTCAAACTGTTAAAATCAAAGACCAAATGAAAATCTTTAAAGCAACTGGATAAAAAAGGCGTTAAACCTGCAAGGGCAACGGAAGACTGATAACTGACTTCTCAACTAAAGCATGGAAGCTGGAAGACATGTGGAATAACACTCTTAAAGTGCTAAAATAAAATCATTGCCAATCCAAACTCTATGTCAAACTAAAATATTCTCCAAAATGAAGGGAAATTAAAGACATTTTCAGACAAACAAAACTGAAAACATTCATCACTAGCAGATGCGCACTAAAAGAAATACTGAAAGGAATTCTGCAGAAAGAAGAAAAATGGTCCCATACAGAAGCATGGAAACACAGGACAGTAATTAAAGAAAATGAAAAGGACAATATGAAGGTAAATATAAATAAATATTGGCCATATAAAGCAATAATTTAATGTCTTATGAGGATTAAAATGTATACAGATAAAAGAACTGAAATAAATGAATAAGAGCAGAGATATATAAAACAAAAAACAAACGTTCAATAGAGAAAGTGGGCAAAATAAAAAGAATAATAACATTTATAGAGCTTTAAGCGCACCATCATGAATAGAAGGCAAAGACACAAATTGCCAACATGAAGTGAAAAAATGGGACATTCCTGAACTTCTACAGACATTGAAAAGATAAGGAATAAATTAATAATGTGCTATTTAAAATTTTGGTGAAATTTAGAAATGCTTAGGAAAACACTGCTTACAAAAATGGACACAAGGAGAAATAAAAATTCATATATCTATTCTAAAAACTGAATCTATACTTAAAAATCTCCACACAAAAAAATCTCCAAACTCAATGGTTTCACTGGCGAATTCTTGTAATTATTTAATGAAGAAACAAGAGCAGTCTTCCACAAACTCTTTCAGAGAACAGAGAAAGAGGGAATACTTCCCAACTCTCTTGTAAGACCAGTGTAATCTTAATTCCAAAACATATAAGAAGGAAAATTACAGGACAATTTCTGGAAAAATCCCTTAAAAAAATTTGCAAATAGAAAAGACGAATCCACCATAAACAAGTGGGGTTATTTCCGGAATGCAGTTAGTTTCCCACTTGAAAGTCAATCAACGTAATTTGCCGCCTTCAAAGAAAAGGTGAAAGAAATTTTCACTCAACAAGATGTTGTGCACATGAAATCCAAACAACTCTGCAGAGAAACTACTAGAATTCAGAAGTAAATTTCACGAGTTCACGAAATGAAGTCAACACACAAAAATCAATTGTATTTTTTTATATTAGCAAGAAACAGAAAAATGAAATTAAAAAGATGATAGTTTACAATAACTTCAAAGAAGCATGAAAAAACCTTGGAATAAATCTAATAAAAAATGCGTAAGACCTCTACATGAAAAACTACAAAACACTATTGAGAGAGCTTAAGTAGCTCCAAACAAATGGAGGGTCATATCATGCTCATGGATCAGAACATTCAGTATTATGATTTGAGTGCTCTCCAATTGATAAATAGATTTAATCTAGTCCCAATCAAAATCCCACCGTTTAGACGGAAATAGTCAAGCTGATTCTAAAATACATGTGAAAACAAATGGGCCAAGTATAGCAAAGGTATTCTTTAAGAAGAACAAAGATGGTGGATGTTACTACTGGATATAAAGACTCAAAATGATAGGAATTAAGACAGTGTAGTACTGGTACAAGGATAGACAAATGGACCAGCAGAACAGAATAGAAAGTCCAGAAACAGACTTCCCTTGATTTATCATAAAGATGATGTTATGGTATAATGGGGTCTGGATGGTCTTTTCAGTAAATGTTGCTGTGTCAATTGGATATCCACAGGTAAAATTAGTGTCTGGAACCCTTCTTAATGTCCTATGCAAAAATCAATTCAGAAAAGATTACAGATCTAAATGTAAAAGATTAAAATAATAAAGGTTATTTCACCCCAGTTTTATTAAGATATAATTGACACACATCGCTGTATGAGTTTCAGGTGTACAGCCTAAAGGTTTGACTTAATGTGTATTGTGAAGTGATGACCACAGGAAGTTTAGTTAACATCCATCATCTCATATAGA
Organism: Equus przewalskii; assembly: GCF_037783145.1. Taxonomy (NCBI): domain Eukaryota; kingdom Metazoa; phylum Chordata; class Mammalia; order Perissodactyla; family Equidae; genus Equus; species Equus przewalskii. The sequence continues at coordinate 3,129,325 of NC_091849.1, forward strand.
TACAATAAAAAGAAATGGAAAAAAAGGAAAAAATTTTCTCCTTGTAATGAGAACTTTTAGGATTTACTCTCTTAACAACTTTCATATGTACCACACAGCAGTGGTAACTATGGTCACAATGTTGTACACTACATACCTAGTACTTATTTATCTTATAACTGGAAGTTTGTACCTTTTAAAAAAATTTTTTTATTGAGATAATGGTAAGTTACAATCTTGTGAAATTTCAGTTGTACATTATCGTTTGTCAGTTGTGTTGTAGCTGCACCCCTTCACCCTTTGAGCCCACCCCCCACCCCACCTTTCCCCTGGTAGCCTCTAAGCTATTCTCTTTGTCTACGTTTTTAAATTCCTCATATGAGTGAAGTCATACAGAGATTGTCCTTCTCTATCTGGCTTATTTCACTTAATATAATTCCCTCAAGGTCCATCCATGTTGTTGCAAATGGGACGATTTTGTTCTTTTTTACAGCTGAGTAGTATTCCATTGTATATATATACCACATCTTCTTTATCCAATCATCTGTTGAGGGGCACTTAGGTTGCTTCCACGTCTTGGCTATTGTAAATAATGCTGCAATGAACATTGGGGTGCATAGGACTTTTGGAATTGCTGACTTCAAGTTCTTTGGATAAATACCCAGTAGTGGGATAGCTGGGTTGTATGGTAGTTCTATTTTTAATTTTTTGAGGAATCTCCATACTGTTTTCCATAGTGGCTGCACCAGTTTGCATTCCCACCAGCAGTGTATGAGGGTTCCTTTTTCTCCACAACCTCTCCAACATTTGTTACTATTTGTTTTAGTTATTTTTGTCATTCTAATGGGTATAAGGTGATATCTTAGTGTCATTTTGATTTGCATTTCCCTGATGATCAGTGATGATGAACATCTTTTCATGTGCCTATTGGTCATTCGTATATCTTCTTTGGAGAAATGTCTGTTCATGTCTTCTGCCCATTTTTTGATAGGTTTGTTTGATTTTTTTGTTGTTGAGTTGTGTGAGTTCTTTATATATTATGGATATTAAGCCTTTGTCGGAGGTATGACTTGCAAATATTTTTTCCCAGTTAGTGGTTTGTTTTTTGTTTCAATCCTGTTTTCGTTTGCCTTGAAGAAGCTCTTTAGTCTGATGAAGTCCCATTTGTTTATTCTTTCTATTGTTTCCCTTCTCTGGGAAGACATGGTGTCCGAAAAGATCCTTTTAATACTGATGTCAAAGAGTATACTGCCTACATTTTCTTCTAGAAGCCTTATGCTTTCAGGTCTCACCTTTACGTCTTTGATCCATTTTGAGTTTATTTTGGTGGATGGTGAGAAAGAATGGTCAATTTTCATTCTTTTACATGTGGCTTTCCAGTTTTCCCAGCACCATTTGTTGAAAAGACTTTCTTTTCTCCGTTGTAGGCCCTCAGCTCCTTTGTTGAAGATTAGCTGTCCATAGATGTGTGGTTTTATTTCTGGGCTTTCAAATCTGTTCCGTTGATCTGTGCACCTGTTTTTGTACCAGTACCATGCTGCTTGGAAGTTTGTACCTTTTGACCACCTTCTCACAATTCCCCCTCCCCCTCTTGCCTCTGGTAGCCACAAATCAGATCTCTTTTTCTATATATATATACATATTTGTAGATTCCACATGTAAGTGAGATCATACAGTATTTGGCTTTCTCTGTCTGACTTAATTTCACTTAGCATAATACTCTCAAGGTCCATTCATGTTGACACAAATGGCAGGATTTCCTCATTTATATATATACACCTCACAACTTCTTTATCCATTATCCATCGATGCACACTTACGTTTTTTCCATGTCTTGACTATTGTAAATAATACTGCTTTGAACATGGGGGTGCAGATATCTTCTTGAGTTAGTGTTTTTGTCTCCTAACAAAGGTTCTAGAAGAAAGCATAGGAGAATATCTTCATGACCTTCAGGCTGGCAAAGACTTCATAAAAAAACACTAACCATAATGGAAAAAGGTAATAAATTGATAAATTGGGCTATATTAAAATTAGGAGCTTCAGTTCATGTAACCAAACTGGGTTCCTTTTGCTCGTTGCACAGAAAGCCAATCACCAAAACAATGAGTTTTCAAAGAGAAAGGGTTTAATCACAAGTCAGCCAATGAGGAGTCAGGAGAACAAATCTCAAATTTGCATCCTTGAAAAATAGGGATTAGAGATATTTATGGGATAAAGGGGCAGGGTGGTGTGAAGTGAGAATAGATGACTGGAGGCAAGGAGAGGTGAGGTAATTGATGATCTCCGCAAGTGTAGTCAAGCTTCATGGCTCTTCATAGGATGCGTGTTCACAAAATGGTGGCATTGCCATGACCTGAGGGTGGTTTTCAGCTCCTTGATATCAAAGGGTCACCTATCAGTCATCTGTGCAGGCCCAGTTGGTGAGTTGGTGGTCTTAACCAGCCTGAACTGGATAAGGAGCCAACTCTCAGTTCCTGGAAAAAATCAAGCACCTGTTACTATGGTGACTCAGGAGTCAGAGATGTTATCTATAGGATGGGTTTCAGTAGTGCATTATCTAACTACTTTTTCAAACAGACAACTAACTGAGTGTAGTTAAAGCAAGTTGGCCCCAGGTTTCATTCCTCAGAAGATACCATTACGAGTAAAAGGCAAGCCACAGACTTGAAGTAGGTACAGAGTATCTACCTGGCAAAGGACTTGTAACCCGTAAGGGATACAGAGATTCAAAAAATCAATAAGAGAAAAACAGGCAACATAATAAGTCCAAAGGGAAGCTGAGGGCAAAACTGGCTTTGGAAGCTGTTGAAATAAATTTCTGGGCACAAGATGGAGCCGTTTCTATCTGGGGTACAATGTCAACAAACTGAAACTTAGAGAACGTTCACATCCCTGTAAATGCTCCGCTTGACCAGAAACTCAGTACTATATTCAGTCAGCCAATCCCAAATGCCAGGCCAACTCTGGGCCTTCTCGCCCAAACAAGGTTAACTATATGGCCCCAGGAAATCAGGTATTTTCTATTTGTCTCTTCCTTATTCTTCATTCTTTATCCTATAAAAGCTTCTTACCTTCAGCTTTGTTTTGCAGTTCTCTGAAAGGAGATTGTCCACTCATGAAGTGTTTGTCACTTCATGAATACAGTTTGTGTTACCAGCCACAAACACAGGTTCTTTTACCTGCCACACAAGAAAGAGACCAAAATAAAAACGGGGAGGCCAGGCTTATGGCAAGGAAAGAGCTTTATTGAAAGGCAGCCAGATGAGCAGATGAGAGTTAGTTAGAACTCAGATCCACCTCCTCAAAGGAAGAAAGGTAGGGGTTTTTATTTGAGGTTTTAGGTAGGGGAGGAGGAGCATGTGGCCTTGCAGGTTGGCGCTTTCCCACCTGCCTGCATTTGGCCTTGTGAGGCTGCTTGCAGGGAGGAGGGTGGCCCCATAAGGGAATCTGCAGGTGGGTGCTATTGGTTGGCTGCTTTCGTAGTGGATGGTGGATTCTGGTGCCAGGAAGCAGAGAAGTTGGGGTCTGGGAAGCTTCAGCTTCTTGATATTCTCTGCATATCAGTTTCCCTGCAATAAAAATTCAAAGGACCTGTAACTAGCCAAAATGCTAGCATGAGGCCACCTGGGCTGTAACAATTTGTAACTTCTATTTGCCTTGTGAAGTTCAGGGATACAAAGGTTTAAAAAACCAATATTTACACATGAATGTAAGTTAGAGAAGCAGGGGAGGGGGTGAGTGCTTTTGGTTTTGACCCCATATATGCTGGGTTTAATGTAGGGGAATTGAGATCAGGACTGGTCTCATTTGTGTCACCTACACTGTCTTCTTTAATCACTTTTTAACAAAGCAAGATGATGGCAAACCTGGAAAGGGTCCCTGGGGTTATAGGATGAGGGGAAGGGAATTGGGTCAGGATTTTGAGCTGGCTTGAAGAGACACCTTGTTTTAATGTAACTGAGTGTCAGGCTCTCAAATGACTCCATTTGCGCTGCCTTATGTGGTTACTCCATACTTGAATGTGAAAAGGAGATTGGTTGGAGCCCATCTCCATATTGCTGTGAATTCTCCTGGTCTTTGCCCTTTGTTTCCTGCGCCTCTGCTAAACTCTCCTTCTTTCCTCCCGTTTCCATCCTTCTTCTTCCCAACAAATGTGGAAAACAGCTGTTTTTGGCGTTGTTTTAACCTTCCACAAACTATTACTGACATATGGCAGATGTGTAGTGCTGCCTTTTACCACAGGTCTTTTCTGGGGGAGTGGAGGCAGAAGTAATGAGGAGAATTACAAATAAGTACTAATTATTAGACTTCCTTGTTCTTAACTCCTCAACTCCCATCTCTCCAACGCTTTTTCTCATTAAGGGTTCCGGCTTTCTGGACTGCAAGTTCCCGTCCTTCTCCCTGAATGTTTTCTAGAAAATCTAGACTATTACATAGAGTAACCATTCAGCTGTCCCCGCCATCTCACTCCTCAGCCTTTTCAATCATGCCCTGGGGCTGATCTGTCACCAAACTCCATTGAAATGTTTCCCCAAGCAAGGGAGAAGCCTCTAGACAAGAATTTGGGGGCTAGCTTAAAAATTATTCTTTAAAATTGAAGACTGAACTCATTAACGTAGGACACACCCTCCTCTCTTCCCAAACCAGTTCTGACACCAAGTTCTGCCTTATCTTCTTCCTTAAAATTCTCTGGGAAGTTCACACTGCATTGCCTTGGCTCAAGCTCTGAGTGGTGGCTTCCTGTAATACAAGTCTCTGCCCCTATAGTAATGCATTTCCATTTGTGTGGGAAGAGCAGAGGGCATGGGGCAATGGTTTAGAACAGAGTAACAAGTTAAGCAGGGGTTGCTGCTTGGGAGGCTGAAGGAGGGCGGGCACTACAACCACAATCCACTGCTCCGAATGCGGCAGAGGCTGCCCCTGGGGAGGGGTGCCACCCACCAGGACCCACAGGATTGCTATGTCTCTTCCATACCAGTGATTGGTTCCTCCCACTCCCCCACAAAGCCTGCTCGCTGTCCCCGCCGCGCTCCCCTCATTGACTCTAGGAACTCCCTTTCCTTTACCTTTGTGACTATTATCCAGCAGCTGCCTTTCTCACCAGCCCATCAAGTCACTGCCGAGGAGGCAGTTCTGTGGAGGCGCCAGAATATCAGCGAAAGTCTACATCTAGGGACCAAAGTCTGTGACACTGATCGTAAACTCCCTTCCACACCCTTCTCTGTGAGCTCCATCCGTGTGGGAAAGTTGTAGATAGTGACGACGAGCACTCAGCAATGTGCAGGGTGTAGGTAATGGCTTTATGTGAGTATTTCTCCCATTACAACCAATCTGATCGCTACATATTAATAAGGCTCTTTATACTAGCACTCAGGAAGTTTCTCCTTAAGTATTTAATGTAGGGCTTCCTATCTAGTCTGTCTTTTGGTCTCACCTCCTTGCAATCTGTTCTTCATAATGTTGCTAAACTGTTCTCATTCCTTTGCTTAAATGCCTTCAATAGCTCTTTTTCGCCTTCGAGATAAAATCCCAGCTTACCTAGCATGGAAAGCTCTCTGGATTTTGCCCTAGGTGACATATCCAGTGCCTCTTTTCTCCTCCCTTTCATTCTCTGAAATCTAGCCCCACTGAAATACTTGCCATTTCCTAAAAGTATTGTTTTCCATTTCCTTACTTTTGTTTTCGCTATTTTATGTCAAGCAAACATTTCCTCTCCACCTCCCCCGCCTCCAGCTAACTTACCACCTTCTCTAAGAAGCTTTCACTTAAGTTCCTCTTATGGGCTCACATCTACCATAATGTTACATTTCTGAATTCTAATATCCTTTTACTTGCCAATCCCCTCCCCCCTGCCTCCCTATATGTAATCCTTAAAGGCAAAAACTGTCTTTTTCCCCTCTGGATTTCCAGTTGTCTCTCTCAAGACCTGATACAAAGTAGGTGCTCATTAAATGCTGAATAAATAAATATATTCAATGTTTTCACCTAAATACCGATCCTACTTTATGACCCTCCTAGAACAAACTTCAGGACTAGGTTGATATGGCTCTTGAGAGTTTGAACACAGGAGAAAATGGAAAAAGATTTTCCCCATCAGGCCAAACCTATTAGTCTGGTGTGTAACTTACTCTGTTTCAGCATGAACAAATTGATTTTGTACTTTCAAGTCTACATTTTTCTTGTCCTCTCCCTTAATATATACCTTTGTAAGCAGAATAATCTTAGAGACTTGAGTAGTGTTGGGAGGAAATCTTTTATTTTAACATCTTAGATTCAAACGGTTGGGGGCCTGTGAATGAACTGACAAGGAAAAGGTTAATAGGAGATGTGTACAAAGTTTATGTACACATGCACTTGGGAGTTGCTCAGTAGAGTAATGCGCTCAATAGCCAGAATAAAAGTTTATGCACCAACGTAACAAGGAAGAGTTTAGGGCTTCAGTGTGAAAGTATGGAAGGTTCTATTGGGCTTTTTCATGCTCATGGAAATGGGCAGTTTGACTTCGTGGAAGCTGAATTTGCTGGAAACTTCCTTGAAGGGAGATTAATGGCAGCTGTATTTTTCTAGAGGCTCTGCTTTAGCTAGATATCAGAAGTTCAGATGAGAGTTCTTTCTGCATCTCCTGTAGCTCAAATGCTTTCACTTTAAAATAATCTTTATACCATCTGTGGGGGTTTGAGTGGGTCCCCACAATAGTAAAGTAAGTATGACTTAGTCACATCTTGGGACCTACAAAATCAAGTTTTTAAGGAACAAAATCATTTTATTTAATGTCTCTCTAAAAATTAAAACAGGATACATTCTCCACAAATAGGTATGATACTCCATTCTTTATAAGCATATATTTTATAACCCTTCTGAAATTCAGATAAAAACTTTTAACAGCTGGATATCTCATCTTTTCCTGGAATAATGAGGCATGCATCACCAGAGGGGATTGGAATGTCTTTCTTTCTTTCTTTATGATTCCTTGTAGCCTATCCATCATCAAGTTGTTGATGGTGGAGCATCACTACTGGATCAGGGATCAGATTCTCCATAATAATCTAGTCATCAGCCTGTTTCAAAAGCTTTGGCTTCACTCACTGGGGAGTGAGTTCTTGGGCCTCTCCTCCAGACTGTTGTCAAGTATGCTGCACTGAGCTCTGTCACTGTTTCACAAAAAATTCTCTTCCTTGAATACTAATCCTAATGCTTGTGAGACAGGATACAGTCCTGGGGCATTTAAAAAATGTTTCTTTCAATTTTACTATTTTAAAAGATTTATTGAGTGCCATTAAACCAGAGACCTCTGGAAAGCTCTTATTACAAAAAAGCCTCAGGGTTGAGTAAGCCTTTTCCAGGAACAAGAAAATTAAAGATGGTGCGAATCCAGGAAAAAGAACATGATTGTACTTACAGGCATCAGCCCTGTTTGATTTCAATCTCAACATGGTACCACTGAAACATCTTACTGACATCTATGCAAAAATATCATCATCTTTGGGCTTTTTAAATTCAATTTTAATATTCCCACTCCATTTTTAACGATGTAAGGGATTTTTAGGAGTTCTTATACCAATTTTAGATTGGTTTTGAAGTTTTATGGGATAAAGTTTGCCATTTTCCATACCAGGAGTCACTTTATTTGAATACCAGGGTGTGTTTCTGCTTGCATACTGGCAAAGACGATTGGAAAAAGAAAATGTAAAATTTTATTTTATTGCTACTAGAAAATATTAGCCATAAGGTGGAAATGTGAGAAACCTCCCACTTTGCAGGAGGAATCTAGTGTATCGGGCCTCCTGGCTCTATTGAAATAGGTGATGAAGTCTTAGAACTTTGTCCTTAATGCAGAGAATCATTTAGCTAGTTACTATCATAACAAGAAAGAGGCATGCTGTTCTTCATCCTTTCCTTCTCCCTGCTGGCTAGAACATGGGTGTCATGGCTCGAGCTTCAGAAGCAAGCATGAATGATGAGGATGGCACAGCAACAAGGTTGAAGGAGTCTGGTTCCCTGAGGGTCAAGGAGCTGCCAACCCAGACCAGGACTATATGAAGGGGAAAGAAATTTCAGCTTTGTTTGAGCCAGGTGGCTCTTGAGGAAGACATCGATGGGATCAGAATATGCCATCCCAAAATATGCTACTTTGACATAAGGATTATTTTGAGCTGAAAGCAATTGAGAAAAAGTAGACATGAGAAAAGCTCTCTCTCCTCTCCCTATCTGCCTAAAAGCAGGTATATATTTCCCTTGTGAATGTATCACTCTCTCACACGAGAAAGGGAAGAGCAATCTTTATCCCAGGAGATAGAGACAGCATCAAGATGCGTCTGCATAAACGTACCCTACTAGATAATCATATCTTCCATTAGTTTCTTCCATATATGTACCTTTCCAAATATACTGCCCCTAAAAGCCCAAAACGTTTTTCTTTTGTCTTGTAACTTCTGCACAAATTTATCACACTTTATTAAAATGGTATATAAGCATCCTAGTCTTACCATCTCTTTGGTATTTTCACTTCATTTCTGTGAGGTCCCCCATATGCACACAGAATAAACTTTTTCTCCTGTTAATCTGGCTTTTGTCAGTTTGATTCACAGACCCCAGCCACTAAATTTAAGAGGGTAGAGGAAAAAGTTTTTCCTCCCCTACAACATCAAGGGAACCAAAATACATGAATTTACTTGCTTTTTGGAAGGCTGTGCTAGCTAATCTTTCTTTAATGTGCAAAGATAAGTAGAACAGTATAATGAACTCTTGGGTACCTATCACTCAGTTTCAACAGTTATCACCTATGACCAATCTTGTTTCATCTGTACCCTCACTCGTTCCCTCTCCTCTGTACTTTTTGAAGAAAATCCAAGACACTCTACCATTGCATTCACAAATATTTCAGTCTGTATCTCTAGATACACACTCTTCCTCTTCTTATAAGGATACTAATCCCATCGGGGAGCCTCACCCTCGTGACCTCATCTAAATCTCCCAAAGGCCACACCTCCAAATACCGTCACATTAGGGGTTAGTGTTTCAACATATGAATTTTAGGGGGACACAAACATTCAGTCCATAACAATGGAGATGTTCCTCACTCCTTTTTAATGCTGCGTAGTACTCCATTATGTTTGTTATTGGTGTTACACATAGTCCTGCCGAGAACAGCTTTGTGCATTTATCTCTTTATATCTTTGCTAGTGCATCATGTGATAGACTCCTAGAAGTAGGATTACCAGGTCAAAGGCTATACGGAGGACATGCATATGTGATATTACCAAATCACGCCAAACCTCTGTAAGGATAGTAAAATTTTGCATTCCTATAAGCAGTGTATGAGAATTCCTATTTTCCCATAGCCTTGCCAACAGTTTGTCATTAACCTTTTAGATATTTGCTATCATAATAGCTAAATTATTTTTTATTGTGGTAAAAAACACACAACGAGGGGGCTGGCCCCGTGGCCGAGTGGTTAAGTCTGTGCACTTCGCTGCAGGCGGCCCAGTGTTTCGTTGGTTCGAATCCTGGGCACGGACATGGCACTGCTCATCAAACCACGCTGAGGCAGCGTCCCACATGCTACAACTAGAAGGACCCACAATGAAGAATATACAACTATGTATTGGGGGGCTTTGGGGAGAAAAAGGAAAAAATAAAATCTTTAAAAAAAACACACAACGAGATCTACGCTCTTAAATTTTTACGTGTACAGTACACTATTGTTAATTATATGCACACTGTTGTACACTAGATCTCTAGAACTTTTCATCTGGCATGACTGAAACTCTATAGCCATTGAACAACAACTCCCCATTCCCTCTATCCTCAGCCCCTGGCAACCACCATTCTGTTTTCTGCTTCTGTGAGTCTGACTACTTTAAGTACTTCATTTAAGTGAAATCATGTAGATTTATCCTTCTGGGACTGGTTTATTTCACTTAGCATAATGTACTCACGTTTCACCCATGTCATAACATATGACAGAATTTCCTTTTCTTATTGAATAATATTCTGAATAATATTCTATTGTATTTATATACACCACATTTCTTTATCCATTCATCAACTGATGGACATTTAGGTTGTTTCCTCATCTTGGCTATTGTGAATAATGCTGTAAAGAACCTGGGAGTGCAAGCATCTCTTTGAGATCATGTTTTCAACTCTTTTGGACAAATACCCAAAAGTGTGATCATTAAAAATTAAAAATAGTTCTATAACTATCATAGATTATTAACTATTATCATTATTAACTATATATAACTATTATTATTAACTATATATAATATAACTATTATAACAGTTATAGAGCTATTTTTAATTTTTTGAGGAACCTCCCTACTGTTTTTCTTACTTCATTGTTGTCTGTGGCCCCTGAATCTGTCATCTGGGGTGCTTTTGTCCGTTATCATCTGCGCCACACCTGAAGTGGATATTGTAGTATTTTGTCAGTTTATAGGAACTAGAGGAGACAGAGCAACAAATTAGCCCGTACCATAGGGATGCAACCAATATGCTTATTGTCTCAGCCCATGTTGTCTATTGGAACCCCAGCAACTCTGCTGCCCAGGGTGTCTACCCACTTTGTGCCAGCTACACCTTTAGAGTACTTTCAGGGGTTTGGTGCTTGGCCCCATGTGTCAACACCATCATATGTCCTGACACTTCCTGGAACACCGTGAGAAGTATTTCCATCTTCATCCCTGGCAGTTTATACTATAATTAAATCAACACAGTCTGCCACTGAGATTTGGGCTTTTCCTCCATTCTTTCAAGCTAGTAAATTCCTGCATAGAACAACCCAGTACTTTTTCTTCTGCTAGTGTGTTGATTTTCTAGGGTTGCTATAACAAAGTACCACAAGCTGGGTGCCTTAAAACAGAAGAAATTTATTCTCTCACAGTTCTGAAGGTTAGAAGTCCAAAGTCAAGGTTGGTTCCTTCTGAGGTATCTGAGGGATAATCTGGTCCATTCCTCTTTCCTACCTTCTGGTGGTTGTTGGCAAATTTTGGCATCGCTTGGTTTGTAGATGCATCTCTCCAATCTCCACCTCCATCTTCACATGGTGTGTTCCCTGTGTGTCTCTGTCTTTGTTTTCTCTTCTTACAAGGACACCAGTAATATTGAATTAAGGGCCCACCCTACTCCAGTATGATCTCATCTTAACTTAACTACATTTGCAAGGACACTATTTCCAAATAAGGTCACATTCTGAGGTATAAAGAGTTAAGACTTCAGGGGCTGACCCCGTGGCCGAGTGATTAAGTCCGTGCACTTTGCTTCGGTGGCCCAGGGTTTTGCCGGTTCGGATCCTGGGCGTCGACATGGCACCGCTCATCAGGCCATGCTGGGGTGGCAGCCCACATGCCACAACTAGAAGGACCCACAACTAAAAATATACAACTATGTACCAGGAGGATTTGGGGAGAAAAAGTAAAAATAAAATCTTTAAAGAGTTAAGACTTCAACATTTCTTTGTGGGGACACAATTCAACCTGTAACACCCAGTCTGGTTTTGTGCATGCTACTCTGAGTAGCCCACACCTGCCTCCACCCCACCTCCAATTTCAAGACACAAAATTTAGCTTGCTCTTTTAAAGGAAATAGAGAAAATACTTCTCATATTTTTCTATTATGAGCCCGAACGAAAATAACACACATCTATTTTCTGAAAAATTTAAAGATAATCACTACTAGATTCTTTTCAAATTGAAAATATATTTATTATTTTTGCTGATTATAAGTGAAACACATACCCACTATAAAACTTCAAACAATTTAGACACATCAATAGAATATAAAACAGAACTGTCTTCTGATATAACAGAGGAGATAAAAAGAAAGAACAAGTTCTTGACATGGACTAAGTTATTGGAACCAATCTTTCTTCTGAAAACACCTAAAATTTTGGATAAAGTATAAAAGGTATTTTCTTAAGATCATCAAAAAGCTGCCAAGATGTAAGGAATTGGCTGTCTAAAATCTCAGGAAAATGGGAGCCCAGAAAGGTAAGCAGAGCACAGAAGCCTCTTGCGTTCTGAGGGCGTTTGCTGATGCTGGTAAACTTGATCTTTGGTTTTGACGACCTCAGGAGGTTACAGAAAGAAAATCTTATGGTCAACTTAAGAAGGGGAGACTGTCCCACTTTAAGATGGGGTGAAAAGGGCTAGACCATGGGGTAAAGTAAGTCAGAAGTGATCTCTCACCAGGCATCTACAAGAAAAGCTGTCCTGAAGGTGTGGAGGGCAAGGACACGTACCCCAGAAACAGTAATGCTTAGCCCCTCTCATGATTTGCAGCATAAATTCTTATCTCCTGGATGGTCAAAATTTTTTAAGCCTTAAGTTTATTTCAAAGTCATCTTGGTACAATCACTTTGGAAGACGCTTTGGTAGTTTCTTATAAAGTTGCTCTTGTACCTGTCACATGACTCAGCAATTCTACCCTCAAGAAAAACAAAAAACATGTTTACAAAAATATTTGTAAATAGCTGTTCACAGCGGTCTCATTCATAACGACCAAAATCTAGAAACACTTCAAATGTCCATGAACTGTAGATTGGATAAATAAATTATGATATGTTTCTATCATGAATTACTACTCAGAAATAAAAAGAACAAATTACTGATACGCAAAACATGGATGGATCCTAAAAACATTATGCTGAACAAGAGCACGTATGCACAAAAGAGTACATACTATTTGATTATATTTATGTAGATTCTAGAACAGGCTAAACTAACCTACAATGACAGAGAGCAGATTAGTGGTTCCCTCCGGTTGGTGGCGGGAGAGACGAACTGCAAGGGAACATAAGGGAAACTTCTGGGGAGAAAAATGTCCCACATCTTGATGTTGGTGGTGGTTACACAGTTGTAAATATTTGTCAAAAGCCACTGATATATATAAACTATTCAAATTTTACTTTATGAAATTTATATCTCAATAACATTGTTTTAAAAGTAAAAAAATAAAATAATCATAAAAAAAGTGGTCCTGGACTGACAGAGCCACTAGGCACCTGGCACCAGCTGGGGATATCTTTATCTTAGGTCTCAAAGAAAATGTCCACACATAGTTTTTACAGACATTATCTAGCACCCAATTTTTTAAAATGCCATAGATACACTGAGTCACAGGTGGAAACGTGAGTTTGCAGAAACAAACTTGCAAAGACTTTAGGTGGTGAAATTATCATAGATTATAAAACAATCATGTTTACTATGTTTAAAAAAAATATGCAGGGAATAGAACCCTATAAAAGTGACCTGGTGAATCTATAAAAGAACTAAATAGAATAAGAAATGGAAAACAGAAAAACTAAACTTTAAAAATTTGTTGGATGTGTTTAACAGAAGAGTCAACCCTACTGCAGAGAAAATCAGTAAACTGAAAGACAGGTCAGACGAAATTATCCAGAATGTAGCACAGAGAAACAAAAAGTGCAAAACACGGAAGAAGGGTTAGAAAGTGAGCTCTAAGATGTCTAACTGGAGCAGCAAACAAGCAGAGAGAGAGAGAATGAGAAAGAGGTAATATTTGAGATAATGGCTGAGAATTTTCTAGAACTACTGAAAGGCCACCAATTAAAAAATTCAGGAAGCCCACTAAGTAAAAAGAAATCCTTATCTAGCTTCAAATATATCATAATAAAATAACAAGTCCTAGTAAAAATGTTGAAAGACAAAGGCAAAGAGAAAATCTTAAAAGCAGCTACATTCAAAATACTAACAGAGTGAAAGCAGAATTCTCAATAGCACCTATCGAAATAAGAAGACAATGTGCTGAAAGAAAATAATTGCCAATCTTGAAAAAAAAGCTTGAAAAAAGGCATTTTCTGATAAATGAAAACAGAGAAATCACTTTCAGCAGGCCCTCACTAAAGGAAATTTTAATGAATATACTTCAAACAAAAGAAAATAATCCTAATGAAAATCTGATGTGCAAGAAAGAATAAAGATCAAAGATAGTGGTAAATACCTGGTAAGCCTAAATAAACAATGAACAAATAATGAAAAAGTCTAGCAGGACTGAAAAAACGAGATAGAGTTAATACTCACAACAGTAACATACAAATTGGGAAGAAAGCAAATGGGATGATAAAAAATATTCCAAAAGAAGACAAGAGGGAATAAAAGAAACATTGAGTAGATGGGACAAATAAAAAGCATAAAATATGATAGAAGATTGAAGCCCAAGTATAAAATAATTACATTACAACCAGAGCATACAGCTATGTAGTGGGGCTTTGGGGAGGAGAAAAAAAAGAGAGGAAAATTGGCAATAGATGTTAGCTCAGGGTGACACTTTCCCAGCAATAAATAAATAAATAAATAAACTAATGACTTAAAAAAAAGATCCGTAGACTGTGAGTATTATGAACAACAAAGTTAATTAAAGATTGTGTAACACCTGCCCTGTGGATGGGAATGGGGGAGGAGAAAAACTATGGGAGTTTTCCACTCAGCGCTGTTGTTAATTTTTTCCTGAAAGCATTTAAAATGAAACAAGTTCTGGCACGAAAGGATTAATTTCCTTTCCTAATCTAGTTTGATTCTATAAGGGAAATCCATATTGTGTCCATTATGAAATGGAGTCGGCTTTGGCTCTTTTTTTGTGGATTAGTCTCCTGGCTCTATCTTACCGAGAGACCATTCCTTTCCTTCCTGCACATCCTCATGGCAAAGATCTCACCAAAGTCCCAGTTCCTGCCCTCGTCTGTGAGTCTCACTTCACCTTGTCACAAACGGACTTAACCTTCTGTTATACAGCGAATATAGCCATTCTTTTTTTTTTTTACTGTGGTAAAATATACAGAATGTAAAACACACCATTTTAACCATTTTTAAGTTTACAGTTCAGTGGCATTAAGTACATTTACAGTGTTGAGCAACCATCACCACCAACTATCTCCAGATCTTTTTTCATCTTCCCAAATGGAAACTCTGTCCCCATTAAACAGACACACCCCGTCCCCTCCCCCCTGCCCCTGGCAACCTCTATTCTGTATTCCATCTCTATGAATGTGCCTATTTTTGATAGATCATATGAGTGGAATTACGCATTATTCTTTTCATCTGGCTTATTTCACTTTCCATAATGTTTTCAAGGTTCATCCATGTTGCAGCATGTACTCAGATTTTCTTTCCCGTTTAAGGCTGAAAAATATCCTACTGTGAGTATATACATTTTGCTTATATATTCATCTGTCAATGGACATTTTTATTATCTATTATTATTTTAATATTGTGTATCTAACTTTTTAATTGAAATATATTTGACATGAGTAACTCTAATTTTAAACTGTATAACATGTTAATTCAGTACATTCATATATTGTAATATGATTGCCATTGTAGCAATAATTAGCACCTCTATCATGCTATGTAATTGCCATTTCTTTTTAGCGGTTGGAATAATTAAGTTCGAGTCTCTTAGCAAGTTTCACGATTAAATTCAATATTGTTGTCTATTCACTATATTGTACATTAGATCTCTAGGACTTATTTACCACTTGTTGAAAATTTGTACCCTTAAACAACATTTGTCTGATCCTCCCACCCCCATCCCCAGTAACCACCATTTTACTCTGTTTTTATGAATTTGGCTTTTTTAGATTCCACATATAAGTAATATCATACACTATTTGTCCTTCTCTGTCTGGCTTATCTCACTTAGCATAATGTCCTCAAGGTCCATCCATGTTGTCATAAATGGCAGAATGTCCTTTCTCATGGCTGAATAATATTTCATTGAATATATACCACATCATTTTATCCATCATGTTGATGGGCACTTAGATGGTTTCCATATCTTGGTTATTGTGAATAATGCTGAAATGAACATGGGAGTGCATACATCTCTTCAATATCCTGTTTTCATTTCCTTTGGGTATATTCTCAAAAGTAAAATTGCTGACTCAATGGTAGATCATTCGAGGTACCTCCATATTCTCTTCTATAGTAGCTGTACCAATTTACATTCCTAACAGTGTACTAACAGTGTGCAAGGGTTCCTTTTTCCCCACATCCTCTCCAACACTTGTTATCTCTTGTCTTCTTGATGATAGCCATTCTAACAGGCATGAGGCAATATCTCACTGTGGTTTTGTTTTGCATTTCCCTGAAGATTAGTGATGTTGAGCACCTTTTCATGTACCAGTTGGCCATCTGTATATCTTCTTTGGGAATATGTCTGTTTAGTTCCTCTGCCCACCTTTTAATTGAATCATTTGTTTTTTTTGGTTATTGAGTTGTATGAGTTCTTTATATATTTGTGGTATTAATCCCTTATCTGATATATGGTTTGCAAAATTTTTCTCCCATTCTGTAGGTTGCCTTTTCATTTTGTTAATAGTTTCTTTTGCTGTGTGGAAGCTTTTTAGTTTGATGTAGTCTCATTTGCTGCTTTTTGCTTTTGTTGTTTGTGTTTTTGGTGTCATAGCCAAGAAAGTCATTGCCAAAACCAATGTTAAGGAGCTTCTTCCATACATTTTCTTCTAGGAGTTTTATGGTATCAAGTCTTAGTTTAAGTCTTTGATCCATTTCAAGTTAATTTTTGTGAGTGGTATAAGATAGGGGTCCAATTTCATTATTCTGCATGTGTTTATCCAGTATTCCCAGCACCATTTGTTGAAGAGACTAACTTTTCCCCATTGAGTGTTCTTGGCTCCCTTGTTGAATATTAGTTGACTATATATGAAGGGGTTTAAATCTGGGCTCTCTATTCTGTCCTGTTGATCTATGTGTTTATTTTTACGCCAGTATCATACTCATTATTACTGCAACTTTGTAGCATAGTTTAGAATCGGGAAGTATGATATCTCCAACTTTATTCTTCTTAGAATTCCTTTGGCTATTTGGGGTCTTTTGTGGTTCCATGCAAATTTTAGGATAGTTTGTTCTATTTCTGTGAAGAATGCCATTGGAATTTTGATAGAGATTGTGTCAAATCTATAAATGGCTTTGGATAGTATAGACATTTTAATAATGTTAATTCTTCTAATCCATGAACACAGGATGTCTTTCCATTTGTTTGTGTCTTTGAATTCTTTCAACAAAGTCTCGTACTTTTCGTTGTACAGATCTTTCACTTCCTTGGTTAAATTTATTCCTTAGGTATTTTATTGTTTTTGATGCTCTTGTGAATGGGATATTTTTCTTTATTTCTATTTCAAATGTTTAATTATTGCTGTATAGAAATGCAACTAATTTCTGTGCACTGATTTTATATCCTGCAACTTTACTGAAATTGTTGATTAGTTCCAACAGTTTTTTTTTTTTTAAAGATTTTATTTTTTCCTTTTTCTCCCCAAAGCCCCCCGGTACATAGTTGTATATTCTTCGTTGTGGGTCCTTCTAGTTGTGGCATGTGGGACGCTGCCTCAGCGTGGTTTGATGAGCAGTGCCATGTCCGCCCCCAGGATTCGAACCAACGAAACACTGGGCCACCTGCAGCGGAGCGCGCGAACTTAACCACTCGGCCACGGGGCCAGCCCCAGTTCCAACAGTTTTTTGGTTGAGTCTTTGGGATTTTTCTATACATAAAATCATATCCTTTGCAAATAGCAACAATTTTACTTCTTCCTTTTTGATTTGAATGCCTTTTATTTCTTTGTCTTGCCTAATTGCTCTAAATAGGACTTCCAGCACTACAGTCACACGTTGCATAATGTCGGGGATATGTACCGAGAAATGCATTGTTAGGCAATTTCATCCTTGTGTAAACATCATAGAGCATACTTATGTAAACCTAGATGGTACAGCCTACTATACACCTAGGCTATATGGTACTAATATTACGGGACCACTCTCATATACGTGGTCCATTGTTGACTGGAACATAGTTATGTGGCACATGACTGGATATTGAGTAAGAGTGGTGAGAGTGAGCATTCTCATCTTGTTCCTGATCTTAGAGAGAAAGCTTTCGATTCTTCACTAAGTATAATGTTAGCTGTGAGTTTGTTGTATATGGCCTTTATCATGTTGAGGTGTGTTCCTTCTATATTCAATCTGTTGAGTGTTTTTATCATGAAAGGATGTTGTATTTTGTTAAGTGCTTTTTCAGCATCTATTGCAATAATTATGATTTTTATCTTTCATTCTATTATTGTGATATATTACATATATTGATTCGTGTATGTTGAACCATACTTGCATCCCAGGGATAAAGCCCACTTGGTCATGGTGTATAATCCTTTCAATGTGCTGATGAATTTGGTTTGCTAATATTTTGTTGAGAATTTTTGCATCTGTTATCATCAAGCATATTGATCTATAGTTACTTTTTCTCACAGTGTCCTTATCTGCCTTTGGTATCAAGGTAATGCTGGCCTCATAGAATGAGTTTGGAAGTGTTCCCTATACTTCAGTTTTTTGAAAGAGTTTGAAAAGGATTGGTGTTAATTCTTCTTTAAATGTTTGGTAGAATTTACCACTGAAGCCATCTGGTCCTTGTGTTTTCTGAGTTGGGAGGCTTTTGATCACTGATTCAATCTCTTTACTCATTGGTTTGTTCAGATTTTCTGGTTCTTCCTGATTGAGTGTTGATAGACTGTGTGTTTCTAGGAATTTATCTATTTCTTTTATGTTATCCAATTTGTTGGCATATAATTTCCATAGTAGTCTCTTATGATTCTATGTATTTCTGTGGTATCATTGTAATGTCTCCTTTTTCATTTCTAATTTTATTTACTTGTCTTCTTTTTTTCCTTAGTCTAACTAAAGGTTTGTCAATTTTGTTTATCCTTTCAAAATACCAGTTCTTAGTTTTAATGGTTCTTTCTATTATTTTTCTGGTCTCTATTTCATTTATTTCTACTCTGATCTTTATTATTTTCTACATTCTGCTAACTTTTGGCTTAATTTATTCTGCTTTTTCTAGTTCCTTGAGGTATGAAGTTAGGACTTTTGAGAGCTTTCTAATTTCTTTTTTTTTTAATTTTATTTTTTGCTGGGAAAGATTGGCCCTGAGCTAATATCTGTTGCCAATCTTCTTTTTTTCCCCCTCCCCAAAGCTCCCGTACATAGTTGTATATTCTAGTTGTAAGTCCCTCTAGTTCTTCTATGTGACCCACCACCACAGCATGGCTACTAACAGACAAGTGGTGTGGTTCTGCACCTGGGAACTGAACCCAGGAGGCAGAAGTGGAGTGCACTGAACTTTTAACCACTAGGCCATCAGGGCTGGCTCTCTAATTTCTTAGTGTATGCATTTAGTGCTATAAACTTCCTCTTAGAACTGCTTTTTGCAGCATCCCATAGAATTTAATGTTGTTTTCATTTGTTTTGAGATTTTTAAATTTCCTTTTGATTTCTTCTTTGACCCCGTAGTTGTTCAGAAGTGTGTTGTTTGGTTTCCACGTATTTGTAGATTTTCCAGCTTTCCTCTTGTTCTTGATTTCTAGTTTCATATAATTGTTGTCAGAAAAGATAGTACATGTGATTTCGATCTTCTCAAATTTGCGAAGACCTGTTTTGTGTCCCACCAGATGATCTATCATGTTCCGTGTGCAATTGAGAAGAATGTGTATTCTGCTGCTGATGGATGAAATGTTCTATATAGGTCTGTTAAGTCCATTTTGTCTAAAGTATGGCTCAATTCCAATGTTTTCTTCTTGATTTTCTGTCTGGATAATCTATCCATTGCTGATAGTGGGGTATTGAAATCCCCTACTATTATAGTATTGTTGTCTATTACTCCCTTCAGATCTGTTATTGTTTGCATAATATATTATGTGCTTTGATTTGGAGTGTGTATATATTTATGATTGTTATATCTTCTTGATGTATTGACCACTTTATCTTTATATAATGACCTTCTTTGTCTCTTGTTACCATTTTTGGCTTAAAGTTTATTTTGGCTGATGTAAGTATGACTACCCCTGCTTTCTTTTGGTTTCCACTTGCACAAAACATCTTTTTTTAATCAGTTCGCTTTGAGCCTATGTGTGTCTTTAGAGCTGAAATGAGTCTCCTGTAGGTAACATATGTTTGGGTCTTGTTTTTTTAGCCATCCAGCCACTCTGTGAATTTTGATTGGTAAATTTAATCTATTTACATTTCGAGTAATTATTGACATGTGAGGACTTGCTACTGCCATTATACTGTTTGCCTTCTCGTTGTTTTGTATCTCCGTTGTTTCTTTTTCCCTCTGTTTCTGCCTAGCTTCATAAATTAGTGGTTTTCCATGGTAGTATGCTCTGTCTCCCTTTTTTATGTTTGGGAATTCTCTGTGTTTTTCCTTTGAGGTTTCC
This sequence comes from Equus przewalskii, assembly GCF_037783145.1. Lineage (NCBI taxonomy): Eukaryota > Metazoa > Chordata > Mammalia > Perissodactyla > Equidae > Equus > Equus przewalskii. The sequence goes on from NC_091849.1 coordinate 3,149,546, forward strand.
ATGAGGCTTACATAAGATGTCTCCTAGATAAAACAGCCTATTTTATGCTGTTTAACTTATCTTCATTAGCCTATACAGGCTCCACACTTTCACTGCCCCCTCTCTACATATTTGATGTCACAATTGATCTCTTTTTATGCTGTCAATCCATTAACAAATTATAGTAGCTGGAGTTTTACTCCTTTTTTAACTTTTATATTGTAGTTGAGTGGGTAACACACCATTCTGGTATAGACTTACTGTCTGTCTATTTTTCCCCTTTACCAGAGTGTTTGCACTTTTCATATGTTTCATGCCATTGATTAGCACCTTTGCATTTCATCTTGTAGAAGTCCTTTGAGCATTTCTTTCAAGGCAGGTCTAGTGGTGGTGAACTCCCTCAGCTTTTATGTGTCTGGGAAAGTATTAATTTCCCTTCCATACCTGAAGGATAACTTTGCCAGATAAAGTATTCTTGGCTGGCAATTTATATCTTTCAACACTTTGAATATGTCATTCCGCTCTCCTGGCCTATAGGGTTTCTGCTGAGAAATCCACTGATACCTAATGGGGATTCCTTTGTAGATTACTGTCTTATACTCCTGGTTGCCTTCAAGATTTTTTTCTTTATCATTGATTTTTGACAGTTTCATTATAATGTGTCTTGGAAAAGGTGTTTGTGCACTGAAATAATAGGGTGTTCTATTAGCTTTGTGAACTTGCATGTCAAAGTCCTTCCCCAAGTTTGGAAAGTTTTCAGCTCTTAATTCTTTAAGTAAACTCTCTTCCCCCTCTCCCTCTCTTCTCTTGCTTATTTATTTATTTATATTTTTTTATTGAGGTAACATTGGCTTATAACATTATGTAAATTTCAGGTGTACATCATTTTATTTTGATTTCTGTGTAGATTACATCATATTCACCACCTAAAGACTAATTACCATCCATTATCATACACATGTGACCAGTCACCCCTTTCTCCCACCTCCCTTCCCCTCTGGTAATGACTAACCTAATCTCTGTATCTATGTGTTTGTGTGTTTGTTATTGTTGTTGTTTTCTTCTACTTATGAGTGCAGTCATATGGTATTTGACTTTCTCCTTCTGACTTATTTAGCTTAGCAAGATACTCTCAAGGTCCATCCATATTGTTGCAAATGGCAAGATTTCATCTTTTTTATGGCTAAGTAGTATTCCATTGTGTATATATACAAAATTTTCATTACTCATTTTTCCCTTGATGGGCACCTAGGTTGCTTCCAAGTCTTGGCTATTGTGAATAATGCTGCAATGAACATTGGGTCACATACATCTTTACCCATTCATGTTTTCATGTTCTTTGGATAAATACCCTGTAGTGGAATAGCTGGATGGTATGGTAGTTCTATTCTTAATTTTTTGAGGAATTTCCATAATATTTTCCACAGTGATTGCACCAGTTTGCACTCCTACCAGAAGTGTATGAGGGTTTCCTTTTCTCTGTATCCTCTCCAATATTTATTATTTCTTGTCTTGCCATTCTTATCTAGCCATTCTGATGGGCATGAGGTGATATTTCGTTGTAGTTTTGATTTGCATTTCCCCCATAATTAGTGATGCTGAACATCTTTTCATGTGCCTCTTGGCCATCTGTATAGCTTCTTTGGAAAAATGTCTGTTCAGATCTTTTGCCCATTTTTAAATTGGGTTGTTAGGTTTTTTTGTGGTTGTTGAGATGTATGAGTTCTCTATATATTTTGGATATTAACCCCTTATCAGATATATGGTTCACAAATATCTTCTCCCAATTGTTAGGTCATCTTTTCATTTTGTTGATGGTTTCTGTTGCTGTGCAGAAGCTTTTTAGTTTGATGTAGTCCCCTTTGTTTATGTTTTCTTTTGTTTCCTGTGCCTGGTGAGACATGGTATTCGAAAAGATGCTGCTAAGACTGATGACAAAGAGGGTGCTGCCTATGTTTTCTTCTAGAAGTTTCAAGGTTTCAGGTCTTAAATTCAAGTCTTTAATCCATTTTGGGTTAATTTTTGTGCATGTTGTAAGATAGCGGTCTAATTTCATTCTTTTGTATGTGGCTGTCCAGTTTTCCCAATACCATTTATTGAAGAGAATTCCTTTCCCCAGTGTATGTTCTTGGCTCCCTTGTCAAAAATTAGCTGTCCATAGATGTGTGGGTTTGTTTCTGGGCTCTTGATTCTGTCCCATTGATCTGTGTGTCTGTTTTTGTGCCATTACCATGCTGTTTTGATTACTACAGCTTTGAAGTATATTAGGAAATCAGGGAGTGTGATACCTCCAGCTTTCTTCTTTTTGTCAGGATTACTTTGGCTATTCAGAGTCTTTTGTTGTCCTATATAAATTTAAGATTCTTTGTTCTATTTCTGTGAAAAATGTCATTGGAACTTTGATAGGGATTGTTTTAGGAAATATGGACATTTTAATTATGTTAATTCTTCTAAACCAAGGGCGTGGAATAGCTTTCCATTTCTTTGTATCTCTCTTCTCCTTCTGGTAGATCAATTATTTTTATATTTGTCTTTCTGATCGAATCCAATCAGAAAGAGCAGAATTTCTTCATAGAGGAGGATCTCATAGAATTTCTTCATTTTAAGAAATCTTAGCTCTCTCTCCTCTTCTAACTGAATTATTTCTATATTTCTGTCCACCAAGTCATTTAGTTTTTTCTTGCATATGGTCTTCCCTGTCCTGGAAGCTCTCTGTTGCATTCTTCATCTCATTCACTGAATTCTTCAGCTCCAGAATGTCTGTTTATTTATTTATTTAAAAAATTTCAATCTCTTTGGTACAGCACTCCTGTTCATTAATTTTTTCCTTTATTTCATTGAATCATCATCCTGAGTTTCTTGTAGTTTATTGAATTTCTTCATACAACTATTTTGAATTCTTTTTCAGTTAGATTGCAATATTCCATGCCTTTGAGTTCAGTTGCTGAAGAATTGTCATTTTCTTTTTGTGATACCATATTCTTCGATTTTTTCATAGCATTTGTACATTCGTGCTACTACTTTCAAATTGGAAGCATCTCCTTAACTAAGGTTTTATGTCATCTTTGGTTCTTAAAATTCAATAGGCTCTGGGGTATTGGAAACCTTTCTTTTGTGTTCCAGAAGGTGGCGCTATAACTCATGTTTGTGGTTTCCCCCTTTCCCATTGGCCTTGGCCTATCTGAACACTCTTCAGTGTCTACTGGAGCTAGCTCTTGCAAATGCACTGGGGAGCAGACACAAGGAGGCAGCTGAGTGGGGAAGTATGTGGGGGTTTAGCACTTGGGGCTTTGGGGCTGCCCGTGGGCCCAGTGGGGGGATCCTTGAGTCGGGTACTACCAGAGGGTTGTGGATGGACTTCCTGCTGAAGTCCTGAAGCAGACAACAGAAAATGTGTTCCTTTAATGCCCTTTATTATTTTTATCTGCTTCCTTGCCTTTCTCCTCCCTCCTCCCAGTCACAGAGGTCCCTCCTCAGAAATCTGAGTGCTGCTGGAGAAAAACGGGTTTCTCCAGCTGCAACCTGCCCAACTGGGACAGCTGGGCTGTCACCACTTTTGCTTTCCACCTTCTCTGTGGGAGAGGTTGCTGCTTTCCACCTCTTCTACTGGAGAGGTCACCACTGCCACTGCCAAAAGCCCAGCCCTTTGTAGTGTCCCACCTTGGTGAGTTCCTCCCTCTCCTCTGTCCAAACTTGTCTCTATCTTGCTCTGATGGTGCGCTGAAATCTTTCCTCAGGCAGGCTGGACTTCTACAGATTCTCTCTTGCCTGTAGGTATCTGCCCAGTTTTACACTCTCCAGGGTTTTTTCTGATTGCGGTGAGTGGCAGGAGGGCAGGTTCTCTACTTCCCTTGGATTTGTTGCTTTTATGAAGGTCCTATTTGTTTATTTTTGGATGCACAGGTGGGCTAGAAACCTCCTGGGTTCCCTCAGTGTAATATGCAGAGGTATTTTTGTTTGGTTGTGGATATCTAATTAGTTGTTAAAAAAAGGAGAGAGAAAAGAAAAACAACTTAGGCTGCCATGATGCTGACGTGACCTCTCACTTTTTTCTCCATAGACATTTAAGTTTTCCACATTTTGGCTATTGTGAATAATGCTGCCAAGAACCTTGGCTTACAAATATCTGTTTGAATCCCTGCTTTCAATTCTTTTGGGTATACACCTAGGAGTGGAATTGTTGGATCATATGGTCATTCTATGTTTAACTTTTTGAGGAATCACCAAACTATTCCTCAATGGTTTCAACATTTTACATTGCCACCAGCAATGCACAGGGGTTCCACTTCTCCATATCCTCAGCAGCACTTATTTTTTTATTTTATTTTTTTCATAATAGCCATCCTAGAGCATGTGAAGTGGTATCTCATTGTGGTTTTGATTTGCATTTCCTCCATGGCTGGTGGTGTTGAGCATCTTTTTACGTGCTTATTGGCCATTGTATATCTTCTTGGGCGATATGTCTATTCAAGATTTTTGCCCATTTTTTAATTGAATTATCAGGTTTTTTGTTGTTGAGTTTTGGGAGTTCTTTATATATTCTAGATATGAAACTCTTATCACATATATGCTTTGCAAATATTTTCTCCCACTCTTTGATGTGCCTTTTGATACTTTGGATGGTGTTCTCCAATGAATCAAAGTTTTTAGTTTTGATGAAGTCCAATTTATCTATTTTTAAACTGTGTTGCCTGTGCTTTGGGTGTCACATCCAAGGAATCATTGCCAAACCCAATGTCTTAAAGCTTTTTCCCTATGTTTTCTTCTAAGAGTTTTAGTTTTAGCACTTACATTTATGTGTATGGTACACTTTGAGTTAATTTTTTTTTTTTGGCTGGGAAAGATTTGCCCTGAGTTAACATCTGTTGCCAATCTCCCTCTCTGTTTTTTTCCCTCCCCAAAACTCCTGTACATAGTCGTATATTCTAGCTGTAAGTCCTTCTAGTTCTTCTATGTGAGCCACTGCCACAGCATGGCTACTGACAGAGAAGTGTTGTGATTCTGTGCCCAGGAACTGAACTCAGAGCTGCCAAAGTGGAGCACTATGAACTTTAACCACTAGGCCATTAGGACTATTAGGGCTTCATTCTTTTCCATGTGGATATCCAGTTTTCCCAAAATCATTTGTTGAAAAGACTGTATTTTCCCTATTGAATGGTCATGGCATCCTTGCCAAAAATGAACTGATCATAGATATAAGGGCTTATTTCTTGGCTCTCTCTTCTATTCCATTGGTCTGTTTTTATGTCAGTACTTTGTTTTTTTAAAAGATTTTAATTAAATTAATTTTTTTTATTGGGGTAATATTGGTTTATAATATTATATAAATTTCAGGTGTATATCATTATATTTCAATTTCTGTGTAGATTACATCATGTTCACCATCCAAGGCTAATTACCATCCATCACCACACACATGTGCCTAATCACCCCTTTCTCCCTTCCCCCTTCTCCCAGTACTTACCCTGTTTTGATTACTTTAGCTGTGTCGTAAGTTTTGACAAAAAAGATATGTGAGTCCTTCAACTATGTTCTTCTTTCTCAAGATTGTTTTGGCTATTTGGAGTCCCTTGAGATTCCATATGAATTTTAGGATGTTTTCTTCTATTTCTGCAAAAAGCATCATTGGGATTTTGATAGGGTTTGTATTGAATCTGTAGATTGCTTTGGGTAGTATTGTCATCATAACAATATTAAGTCTTCTGATTCATGAACATGGGACACCCTTCCATAGATTTGTGTCTTCTTAAATTTCTTTCAGCAATGTTTTGTAGTGTTTAGTATACAAGTCTTTTGCCTCTTAGGTTAAGTTAATTCCTAAGTATTATCCTTTTTGATGTTACTGTAAATAGAATTGTTTTCTTAATTTCCTTTCATTGTTCATTGTTAAGGTATAGAAATGCAAATTATTTTTGCATGTTGATGTTGTATCCTGTAGCTTGGCTGAATTCATTAGTTGTAACAGTTGTTTCGTGGAATTTTTAGGGTTTTATAGTCATGCTTTTAAAATGTTCATGCAACATTTATAAAAACTGTTTATGTAATAGGCCACAAAGAAAACCTCAATAAAATCTTCAATTAGAAATTCCACGTGCTACATTCTGTAACACCAATGCAATAGCATTAAAAATTAGTTACAAAGCAAAAAGAACCACACACACACACATATTACTCTGTTAAATACATTTTGGACTTAGGAAAAAAATCTTAAAACTATAATTATAAATTATTAGTTTAAAAAAGAAATTTAAACCCTTGATATCAAAAATTATGAGATGGGACTAAACATGTGCTAAGGGAAAATGGTACAGCCTTAAGTTATTTTATTATTAAATAAGAAAGTGGGAAATTAAAAACAAAACAGTCAATGCCTGAATCTGTAAAAGAATAAGACAAACTCATAGAAAAAAATAGAATGAAATTATTAAAAAGAAAAGCATGAAAACATGTCCAACATCACTAATTATTAGGGAAATGCAAATCAAAATTACGATGACATATCACCTTGCACCTGTCAGAATGGCTATAGCTAACAAGACAAGAAATAACAAGCATTGGAGAGGATGTTAAGAAAAGGGAACCCTCACACACTGCTGGTGGGAGTGCAAACTGGAGCAGCCACTATGGAAAACAGTATGGAGTTTTCTTTAAAAATTAAAAACAGAACTACCATATGATCCAGCTATTCCACTACTGGGAATTTATCCAAAGAACATGAAATCAATCATTCAAAGATATATGCACCCCCATGTTTGCTGCAGCATTATTCACAATAGCCAAGACATGGAGCAACCCAAGTGTCCATAAACAGATGAATGGATAAATAAAATGTGGTATAAATATACAGTGGAATACTACTCAGCCATGAAAAAAGAAATAATTGTGGCATTTGTGACAACATGGATGGACCTTGGGGATATTATGCCAAGTGAACTAAGTCAGACAAAGATAAATACTGTATGATTTCACTCATTTGTGGAAGATAAACAAACACATAGATAAAGAGAACAGATTAATGGTTACCAGAGGAGAAGAGGGTTAGGGGAGGATGAAAAGGGTAAAGGGGCACGTGTGTACGGTGACGGATAAAAATTAGACTGTTGGTGGTGAACACAATGCAGTCTATACAGAAACTGAAATATAGTGATGTATACCTGAAATTTACACAGTGTTGCAAGCCAATATGACCTCAATAAAATAATTTTTTTTAAAAAGAAAGAAAAGCAGACATTAACAAATTGGAAAACAGAAAAACAATAAAATTGATAAATAAATCTAAGAGCTGGTCCTTTGCAAAGATCAAAAGAATAGGTGATTCAGAATCTAAAATAATTTTTTTAAAGGATCAAAATATAATAAAAGAAAGAAAAAAGATAATCCAGAGAGAGATATTTAAAATACTATCAAGTGAGAATTATAATGCAAATTAGTTTGAAAACCTGAAGGAAATTATGCTTTTATATGAAAATATAAATAAAATAGAACCAAGAAGAAGTGGAAAACTAGAACGAGCCTTGTATCCATTAAGATTACATTCAGCTGCATTTATCAAAACCTGGCTCTGGAGGCTTGACCAAAGGGGGATTAATTTGTGTCAATAACAATAAATCTTGAGGTGGGTAGTCCAGGCAGCCCTGGGTAGAAAGCTGCTCAGGGACATGGTCAAAGATCCACATTATTTCTGTCTTAATACTCCACCATCCTTAGCACGTGGCTTTCTTTGTCAGGGACGTATGATGGCTGCTCATTCTCCAGCCATTACATCAATATTGTAGGCAAGAAAAGTAGGGAAAAGTGAAGGGCAAAAATCAATAGGTGCATACTAGCTGAGTCTGTCCCTTTTTATCAGAGAAGCAACAGCTTTCTTGAAGTCCTATCCCAGAGACCTCTGCTTATATTACTTAATAAGCTGAGAGCCACTCCATCCCTGACACTCAAATGTGCCATGTTTCATTTAATTGAATTCAAACTTGTTTCAGTAACCCATTATGATGCTCTATGAGGCCTGTAGCCTGAGAACAGTAAACGAGGTGAAAGTTCTGATGAATGCCTTGTTCAAGAGGCCACCATTGTGTATTTTGAGCAGCAAAATGAATGCCTTGTCCACTATCAATGATATCTGAAACTCCAAAGGGAACAAGGAGTGTCTTGAAGACTTGTAGTGTGGCTTTAGTATGTGGAAAGATGTGTGTGACCTTGATTTACATTTTGGAGATCTGTGTGTGATATTCGCAGACTTCTCTATCCTAAGAGGGGCACCCTTGGATAAGGAATTGCTGTTGCTGCCATGGCCAGGCTAGGCAGCCAGACCATTGGAAATGGCCCAAGAGTCTGTAAAAATGTGCAGATGGGGCCAATTGTTGGCCAGAGCATCCAGTGCTAAGATGACTGACTGCCTGAAGTTCAGCCAATTGTTAACTTGGGTCCTGTCCTTTATCAGGAACATTCCAGTTAAGAGATCAAATGCAACAGCTTTCCAGTGAGCTCTGCCATTTGTGATGGTGGCAATTCCTTTTGAGAACTTCCTGGCAAGGGACTGAGAACAGGGAAGGTCACCCCTTCTTACAGGTGGGATATCCCAGAGGGTTCAGATTTGACTCTATCCTGTAAATACAATTTTCATTTTATCAAGAAGGCCTTGGTGGCCATGCTGAGCTTACAGGGTGCTGTTTTCATGACTGAAGGCACAATAGGAAGCTGGTAAGGAGGATCATGGGTTCTGCGCCTTTGAGAACCTTTATTTCCATGACAGCACAGTATGTGGCCAGCAATTGATGTTGTAATGGCATGTAACATGGGGCTCAGGAGGTCAGTTTCTTGTACTAGAAGCCCATGGGCAACTTATGGCTGTTATGAGTGGATCCAGAGACCCCAGGAAGCATGAGAGGAGGCTGCTAAAGCCTCTATAGTGGAGGAATCTTGGGGGTGGGTGTGTGGCACTAATAAGAGTGCCTGTTGACTTGCAATTTGGACAGATTATAGAGACTTTTATGGGAAGTCTCTTTTAAGGTGGGCTGATTTGTGAGTAACAGCATAAATGGCTTTAGGTAAAATTTGTAATAAGAAATATGTTGCCTCCAGAATCCAAGAAGACCTAAGTGACATTGGGCTTGTTTTAATGTGGCTGCTGAGAGAGTCAATAGTTTTTTCTTGACAGTGTGAGGGATGGAGTGTCTTTGGCTTATTGAGTAATTTTCAGGAATTTAACCAAGGTGGTCAGGCCTTGTACTGTGTGTGGAGCAGTGTCCACATCTTTTTTGTGAGCTCTTTCATGAGTATGTGTATGTCTAGAATGAGTCTGTCAAACAAATCTCCCCAGAGGAGCGAGCCATCAATGTAAGTTAGACCTGTGCTTTTGGAGGAAGTTGGATGTGGTTATGATCTTACCTGCATAGATTCCATGTTGTAAACTCTACTCCAATCTCTGGCTAATCCTTGAATCATGTACGTACATTATGTATATGTGGGATACACTCCAAACGTGTCCACCCGCTAAGCCTAAAAGAACTGAACGGAGATTTGAACTGCTCCTAAGGTGACCAATTTGTCCCAGTTTGCCCAGAACTTTCCTGGTTTTAGAACTGAAGGCCACATCCCAGGGACCCCTATCAGTTCCAGGCAAACTGGAATGCTTGGTCATCCTAGCTGCTTCCCAAAAGATTGGGTTTTCAGTTTGAATCCAGTGACATTAACTGCATGCTAAGACAAACTAACAAAGAAACTTCAAGACGAATATAATAAAATCCAGAGTCTCTACAACATAGCATTCACAATGTCTAAGATTTAATCCCAAATTACTAGACAGGTGAAGAAACAGTAAAACGTGACCCATTTTCAAGAGAAACACAATTACTGGAGACTGACACCCAAGATGACAAAATTGTTGGAATTAACAGGCACAGATTTTAAAATTTATATTAACCACATTGAATTATGTAGAAGAAAACACACTCATAATAAATGAAAAGATAGGAAATTTCAAGAGGGAAATAGAAACTATAAGAATCAAATAGAAATTGTCTTGAAGACAGAGCAAAAAATTCTTCTAATCTGAATAAGACAGAGAAAAAAAGATCAAAAAAATAATGGGCAACTTCATGGACCTCTGGTATAACACTAAGAAGTTATGTAATTGGAGTCCCAAAAGGAGGAGAGAGAGAAAATTAGGCAAAAAACACAAGATTCCTTGTTTGATGAATGAATGAGCAGATCAGTGAGTACTACAGAACTACTATGATATGAGAAGAAAATAATAAATTAAAAGACTCATATTTGCCTGGTTATTCTTGGCAGAGTTTTACTAATACTATATAAGAAAAAATGGATAGTTATTAAAAACTTATGGTAGTTATGCCAGCACATTCTTGGTATATTCTCCAAATATATTATTTGCTTGAGTTAACAGTTCACTAACTTATATATAATTTATGCCATCATTTAGTTTCAATTTATCTCAATCAATCCATTAAAGAGTGTTACTTAGTCTAGATGGATCAAACCTATGTGTTGTATCACTGTCCAGGTACCTGGTGAGGGAACTGTAACCCCACAGTGCTGGTGCTAGCGAGAGCCTATTTCTGATTGAACGGCCCACCCCATATACATACTCACTGATGTATTTGTATCCCCAAGGAAGCAAAATTTACCTCAGCTTTTTGAGAGTAGGAATTATGTCTATACTTACTTTTGCAGTTCCTCACAGGGCTCTCGGACATATATATATATATATTTTTATTATTAGTAAGATTATGATAGTTTACAACCTTTTGAAATTTCACTTGTACATTATTGTTAGTCATGTTGTGGGTACACCATTTCACCTTTTGTGCCCACCCCCCTTTCCCCTGGTAACCACCAATCAGATCTCCTTGTCTGTATGTTAACTTCCTCCTATGAGTGGAGTCATATGGAGTTCGTCTTTCTCTATCTGGCTTATTTCACTTAACATAGTACCCTTAAGGTCCATCCATGTTGTTGTGAATGGGACGATTTTGTCCTTTTTATGGCTGAGTAGTATTCCATTGTATATATATATACCATACCTTCTTTATCCAATCGTCAGTTGCTGGGCACTTAGGTTGCTTCCACGTCTTGACTATTGTAAATAATGCTGCGATGAACATAGGGGTGCACGGGACTTTTGGAACTGCTGATTTCAGGTTCTTAGGATAGATACCCAGTAGTGGGATGGCTGGGTCATAAGGTATTTCTATTTTTAACTTTTTGAGAAATCTCCATACTGTTTTCCATAGTGGCTGCACCAGTTTGCATTCCCACCAACGTGTATGAGGGTTCCTTTTTCTCCACAACCTCTCCAACATTTGTCACTTTTGGTTTTGGATATTTTTGCCATTCTAACAGGTATAAGGTGATATCTTAGTGTAGTTTTCATATTTATATTTTTTAAATTAACAAGATAATATTATTTAAAAGAAGAATTAGAAACTAAATCACTGAAAATGGACCTTTGCTCATTTTAAACATGGTTCCAACATTCTGAAACTTTTTCTTTTTCTTTCAGTGGGCAAGCCCCATTCCTTTCAGTCAGACTGGGTGTAGGTATTGGGAAGCCATGAAAACTTTCGTGTATTCAAGTCATAGAAGGTACACGTGACTGATACGCTGGTACCTGTGTATCAGCCTGTGAATGCTCACACGGCATTCCCTGTGGTCTTACATCCTGTTGGTTTCCTAATCCTCTTTTCTCTTCCCTATAAGTGATGATGGCCTCTCCGATCTTTAGAAATTTCTCACTGAACAGATAAGAGTGTTGCTGACAGCTCCCTCTGCATTTCTCTTTCTCAAAATAACTGAGGCTGTCACTCTACTGGCTATTCAATATGCTTTTAAAAAAATTAGTTGCTTCCTCCTCCCGCTCTCCTCCCCACCAGGCTGTTTAAACTGGAACTGCTACCCATGGTCCAGGGAAGTAAGAACACCCTTGCCAGCCTGGGGAAGACATTTGCTGGTGATTGGCTGCAGGGGCTTGATCCAGCTGCAGAAGGATGGGGAAGACAAGAGAGGAAGAGGCTTGGGGGCCTGTGACGTCAGAAAATGACAGGCAGGAGGAGCTGGGGCAGCAGGATGCAGCAAGTCCTTGGGAAAGGAGAGCAAGCAGGCACAGGGAAATGCTGCAGTGGACTTGGGAAGCCAGCTTTCAGTTTTTGGAGCCAAAATATGGCTATTTTCACTGTAAAGATTGTAAGATCAGTTGGAAAAGTGCTTTAGGTGTGGTGCATTTCTGGAATGCATAAGGTCTATTCCAAACAACTCTGTTGACGATGCCAAATGAATTTATCTCTTATTGAGTAGATTGATTCTACGTCAGACCTGTTCAGAGTCTCACTGTTCCTTTTGTCAAAAGAGAAGACATTGAACTGAGGAGCCTCACTGACAAGAACTCTGTGATTGCTGCAAAGTGACAGGCTCTCCTGTGGCAGTATTTACAGCTTCAAATAGGTCACGTGACAGACAGCGTGACTTGTACAGGACACCTGAATGCTTCTTGTAACTTACTATACTGCTTTCCTTTTTTGCAACTTAACTCTGAACTGGCATTGGAAAATGGATTAGGCTTTTGTACGTTTTCTAGGTTGTATAACAATTGTACAATGTGAATAGACTAGAATAAATGCATGTAAAATAGAAAAAAAAAAAAGGATGGAACCTCCAACCATCTTGGAGCCTGGGCCCTTGACGATTGGCTGAACAAGGCACACTGATTACAGAGGCTGTCACCATATTCCATTCTGGTTGATGGCAGGTCAGCAGCCTGCAGTACAGGGCTCACCCCAGGGAGGGCTAGAGAAGCTTCTCAGTTCCAAGGGGATCACACTCCGAGATTCTGCTTTATTCTCGTTCCAGGCTGCTCCTTAAGGGATGCTACCGGTTTGACAACATTCTCTGCCTTTTGTCCTCAGAGTTGGGTGAGACTGTGAAGTTTCAGTGTGATGTCTATGACGTGCCTGATATACTGGCAGCTCAGAGGGGAATGAACACCTAGGAGCAGTGTTTGCAGTGACGAGAAGAGTCTTAATTACACAGTAAAGGAGAGATGGCACAAAATAAGGATCTTGGAGGCTTTCGTTTAGTCATTCCATCTCTACAGCAGTGGTTCTCAAAATGCGGTCCTGGGGAAGAAGGATTAGCAGCCCTCAGGAGCCTGGCCCCACAGCCATCTGACTTTCAAGTCCTCTAGGCGGTTCTGACGCTGAAGTTTCAGCAGTCACTTCGATCTCTTTTCTTGTGTTGTTTCTTTGCCTGAAAAAATCCATTTTATGCCCTTCCAATGATACTTAGATATTCGTGCTCAGATATTTTTCCAAAATGCTCTCTTAAGAAGAGAAAGAAATCCGAGAACTTTGGCTTTTAGAGAGGACTCTGTGAACCCCAGATCAAGATTGTGGCTTGTTTTTACACAGCCCTTCCTAAATAGAGAAAGTTTTACGTTTTTAAAAGGTTGTTACAAATACATTAAAAAAGCAAAGAAGAATGGATGACAGATACAGCATGGCCCTCAAAGCCTGAAATATTTGCTATTTGGCCCTTTGGAGAAAGTCTGCTGACCCTTTCTTTTAGATAATGTCCCCAAACCTTATTTAATTTGAATTAAACAGCCACATTGCATGTGTAAATGTGTTCTAACATCCAAATTTATGGTGGCATAAACTTGCTCCTCAAAAACAATGCTTTAATTTATGGAGTTGTGTTTTTCTGTTAGCGAAATTTAAACTGTACCCTGCTTTTTATGACTGCCTATTCTCCAGCTGGAAAGGAACAGGTACTCTATCACTCTCAACCGACAAATACTCATTGAGAGGCACAAAGATTAGTAATGTTAAATTTTGCTTTGAGTCCTTAAGAATGCATTAGAAAAGTCTGACGTAGTACATGGATATCATGTGAGCGCTACAAAGACTGTGTAATGGGCTTTGGGAACACAAATAAGGGGACACTTACCTACAATCCCATTATAGCGGTGTACACTCGCTTGTATATCCTGTGCCCTGAGGAAAGATATTTTGGTCGTTTTCAGTCTTTTCTTTCTTCTATCAAAACAACATTGCCATGGGTAACCTTGTACACAGCTCATTTCATCCATGTAAGACAAACTTCCAGGAGCGAAACTGCTGGGCTGGAGGCTCAGTGCTGAGAAACTGAACATACCAATGGACAATGACCAGATTGTTGTCTATATGAAAATAGAGCGCTGACCTAGAACCTGCGGCAACTAGCCTAGGAAACCAACTCATTATCCACAGTGACCAGTCCAGAAAGTCCAACATTATCTGCAGCTGCCAGTTGAGGAAGTCAAACAATAACCTCTGTAACAATTGGCCAAAAATAGCTAACACTTGATTAAGAACTAATAGCTTCCCTAATTTTTGCTCCTGTTTCCAACTTAGGACCAATTGAAGAAATCCAAATGCACGCCCTACCCAATCACATGGGCTGCTCCACTTGTAGTCAGTCCACCTACAGCTTCCCCAAGCCAGCAACCTTCAGTCAGGGCACACCTGAAATCTTCCTCTATTCCACTCTAAAGCTGTCCCACTCCTCTGCCTGCCTTTGTGTCTCTGCCAAACACAAGGGATGGCAGCTGAATCCCTTGCTATAGCAAGCTGTGAATAAATAGGCGTTGCTTTTCTCATTTAGTTGGTCTTTGCTTATTTCCACTGTTATAGTAGAGGCTCCAGTGAGATATAGTCTGCACTGCCTGGTGCCACGGACTCCAGCCTTCAACCAGCTGTGGAACCCGCAGAAGACCCTGTGCCTTTGCTGCTCACGCTGCTGACGTAAGTTAGCACTGGGTCTACACTGCACTCTCTCTGCTTTGAGTTCCTTGGCTATTTATTCTCAGTTTGGTACCCAAGTTTTGTTATTGGTGCCCATTTATTGGCATCCTTGGTGGAGTCAGCCTATTCTTTTTCATCCCTTTTAGCTGTTTTTTTGTGTTACTGTTTTGTGTTGTGCTGTCATAAGAATGAAATAACAGGGTAGAGTGCAAGCATAGGCTCTGTAAGCCTGTTGTTTGAACTGACCTCACAGACTGGTATGTTTACAGCTCTCACCAGACCAAGTTGACCCACTTGGACAAATTTTGCTGTGGGTCACCAGTGAAACTGGATCAGGTTCTCCTTCTGTCTTGCTTTTGTGTCCTGAGAGTCTAACTTTGAGCCAGAGAGAGTATTCTTACTGTTTTTCTGCCTTTTGGCGTCACAAATTGTGGGGTCTGCATTTGGAGGTGGCTAACTTTCTGGCAGGGTGCCTGAGTATGGGATGCACAAGGATTAATGTGCCTACCAATTGTTGCCAGCTCTCATGGGGTCATCTAAGTCTATAACCTCTCCTCTACCTGGAACACCCCCTGCTTCTTATATGTATACTGTTTACAATCCTAATTCTTGTGCCTATCTTCCTAAATGGCATAACTTCACCAAGGATGATTTGGGCCTTTAGTGACCACTCTGGGGAGCATTTGCTGTGAACACAATTATTCATTTGAGAAGAAGAAAGGGAATAATATTTCGAAGGGGCAGCATTTTTTTGATTGGTATGCAGAAGTCTCTGAACAAAATTCTGAGTAAAAAGTGGATTCACTTAAGGTTCTTTCATCAAAGCTAATGAGCAGTTCAGCAAACTTAAGCCAAAGCAAACTAGACTCATTTTCAATATCCAGCTGTCCCTCTCCCCCCTTATCCTTCTGGTCTCCCTCCTTCTGTGCCTCTATCAACACCTCTCATCTTCTCCTTCTCCAAACTTTCTACCTTTCCAAACAACTTTCCTAACACCCAAAAATGCAGTTGCCTCTGAATGTCCTTCCCTCCCACAAGTCGGGTATGTGGACAACTGTAGAATTTAAACCTTGAAACTGAGCTGAGTTAAGAACTGTAATGAAAGATTTCCCTAAACCCAAACAGGACCAGCAAATATTCACACAAGAATTTATTATTCTTTTGAGGGCATATGCCCTAGGATTACCTGACCTATATCAACCTGTACACAAGTTGGTCAGAACCTTAGTGCTGAATCCTGGATGAGAAAAGCTGTTTGGACTGACCTTGAAAAGGGCCTACAGGACACCTGTTTCCTCAATAAAACTGAAGGTCAAGAAAGGGCAAAAAATGTAGGCTAAAGTCTCCCAAAATCATATCTGAAGCATGTTCAGTAAAAATCTATTGGACCATAATTTAATCATGCAAACAAAGATGAAACTACAAATATGTAGAGATTAAACAAGATGTTACTGAATAACAAGTGGGTCAAAGAAGTAATCAAAAGAGAAATTTAAAAATATCCTGAGAACAATGAAAATGGAAATACAACATTCCAAAACTTATAGGATGCAGCAAAAGCAGTTCTAAGAGGGAAGTTCATAGTGATAAATGCCTACATCAAGAAACAAAAAATCTCGAATAAACAACCTAAATTTACTCTTCGAGGAACTAGAAAAAGAAGAGCAAACAAAACCAAAAGTTAGTAGAAGGAAGGAAATAACAAAGAGCAGAAATAAATGAAATAGGGATAAAAAAGACAACAGAAAAGATCAATGAAACTAAGCTGATTCTTTGAAAAGATAAACAAAGTTCATAAACCTTAGGTAAACTCACGAAGAAAAAAAGAGAGAATTTAAATAAAATCATAAATGAAAGAGGAGATGTTACAACTGATACCACGGAAATACGAAGGATCATAAGAGACTACTAAGACTACTATGCCAATAAACTGGACAAACTAGAGGAAATAAATAAACTCCTAGGAACATACAACCTACCAAAGCTGAATCATGAAGAAATAGAAAATCTGAACAGATTCATTACCAGTAAAGAGATCGAATCAGTAATAAAAAACCTCCCAACAAACAGAAGTCCAGGAAGAGACAATTTCACTGTGAATTCTACCAAACATTCACTGAAGAATTTATACTAATCCTCTCAAACTATTCCAAAAAATAGAAAAGAAGAAACACTTCCAAACTCATTTTATGAGGCCAGCATTACCTCGATACCCAAACCAGACAAGGATGCCATTACAGGCCAATATGTCTGATGAACATAAATGCAAAAATCATCAACTAAATATTAGCAAATTGAATATAACAGTACATTAAAAGGATCATACACCACGATCCAGTGGGATTCATTCCAGGGATGCAAGGACAGTTCAATACCCACAAATCGATCAATGTGACACATCACATTACCAAAATGAGAATAAACATCATATCATCATCTCAAATATGCAGGGAAAGCACTTGACAAAATTCAACATCCTTTTTGTGATAAAAACTCTCAATAAAATGACTATGGAGGGATCATACCTCAACATAATAAAGGCCATAAATGACAAGCCCACGGCTGACATCACACTCAACAGTGAAAAACTGAAAGTTTTTCCCCTAAGATCACGAACATGACAGGATGCCCACTCTTACCATTTTTATTCAACACAGTATTGGAAGTCCTAGCCAGATAGTTAGGCAAGAAAAAGAAATAAAAGGCCTATAAATTGGAAAAGAAGAAGTAAAACTGTCACTATTTGCAGATGACATATTATATACAGAAAACCCTAACGACTCCACCAAAAAACTGTTTGAACTAATAAACAAATTTAGTTGAGTCACAGGAAACAAAATCAATATACAAAAATCTGTTGCATTTCTATACACTACTGAGCTATCAGAAACAGAAATTAAGAAAACGATCCAAATTACAATTACAAAAGTATAAAACACCTAGGAAGAAATTTCATCAGCAGGTGAAAGACCTGTATACTGAAAACCATAAGACCCTAATGAAAGAAGCTGAAGACACAAATGAATAGAAAGCTATTCCGTGCTCATGGATTGCAAGAATTAATATTGTTAAAATGGCCATGCTACCCAAAGCAATGTACAGATTCCATGCAATCTTTATCAAAACTCCAATGTCATTTTTCACAGAAATAGAACAAACAGTCCTAAAATTTCTATGGAACCACAAAAGACTGCAAATAGCCAAAGCAATCTTGAGAAAGAAGAACAAAGCTGGAGGCATCATGCTCTCTGATTTCAAACTATATTACAAAGCTATAGCAATCAAAGCAGTTGTGGTATTGGCATAAAAAGAGACACATAGATCAATGGAACAGAAATAAACCCATGTATATATGATCAATTAATTTATGACAGAGGAGCCAAGAACATAAAATGGGGAAAAAAGTCTCTTCAATAAGTGGTGTGGGGAAAACTGTACAGCCACATGAAAAGAATGAAACTGCTATAGGAAAAGCAAAAATTAACGTAAAACGTATTAAAGGCTTGAATGAAAGACCTGAAACTATATAACTCTTAAAAGAAAACATAGGTGGTAAGCATCTTGACATTGGTCTTGGCAATAATTTTTTGAATCTGATTACAAAAGCAAAGGCAACAAAAGCAAAAACAAACAAGTGAGACTACATCAAACTAAAAAGCTTCTGCACAGCAAAGGAAACCATCAACAAAATGAAAAGGCAACTTATTGAATGGGAGAAAATATTTGCAAATCATCCATCTGATTGGGGTTAATATTAAAAAATATAAAGAACTCATACAACTCAGCGAAAAATAATCTGATTAAGAAAATGGGCAGAGGGTCCGAATTGACATTTTTCAAAGAAGATGTACAGATGGCCAACAGGTACATGAAAAGGTGCTCAACATCACTCATCAGGAAGATGCAAATCAAAACCACAATAAGATATTACCTCACACCTGTTAGAATGGCTGTTATCAAGAAGACAAGAAATAAAAAGTGTCAGCAAGGATGTGGAGAAAAGGGAACCCTGTTCTCTGTTGGCAGGAATGTAAATTGCTGCAGCCACTATGGAAAACAGTATGGAGGTTCCTCAAAAAATTAAAAATAGAACTACCATATGATCCAGCAATTCCACTACTGGGTATTTATCCAAAGAAAATGAAAACACTAACTTGAAAAGATATATGCACCCCATGTTCACTACAGCACTATTTATAATAGCCAAGATATGGAGACAACCTAAGTGTCCATCGGTAGATGAATGGATAAAGAAAATGTGATATATATAGGAATATTATTCAGCCACAAAAAAGAATGAAAGCTTGCCATTTGTGACAACATGGATGGAACTTAAGGGTATTGTGCTAAGTGGAATAAGTCAGAGAGAGAAAGACAAACACCATATCATCTTACTTATATGTGAAAACTAAAAAAAAAAAACCAAAACCAAACAAACAAAACGAACCAAGTTCATAGATCCCAAGAACAGATTGGTGATTGCCAGAGGTAGGTGGTGGGGAGTGGGCAAAATGGGTGAAGGAAGTCAAAAGGCACAAACTTCCAGTTATAAAATAAATAAGTCATGGGGATTTAGTGTACAGCATGGTGACTATAGTCAATAATACTGTCTTGCATATTTGAAAGTTGCTGAGAGAGTAGATCTTAAAACTTTTCATTATAAGAAAAAAATTTTTTGGTAACTATGTGTAGTGACAGATGTTAACCACTTATTGTGGTGATCATTTTTCAATGTACACAATTATTGAATCATTATGTTGTACACCTAAAACTAATATAATGCTATACATCAATTATACCTCAATGAAAAGAACCTATAAAAACAAAAACGATAGAACTAAAGTAGATTTTCAGGATAGATTAGAAAATACCCCTGGACAACATTCATGAGTTAAAGAAGATGCTGATGTTAACAGCAGTGCTTTCATCTCCTTTTGTCAACGGAGTTGAGACTGAAATTGGAGACCTAGTGTGAAAACAAAAATTAAAATGTGAACTAGCCCCTTTAGCTGGGCTGTAACGTCTAGCAGAACATTTTGCAAAGGGCTTTAGAATAAAAATGAGACAGGAGGCAAAGCAAAGTTGCAGCCCAGCAGATCAGCTAGTTGGCCCACTTCCCAACCAACCACCTACTGACAAGGATGCTTGTAGATCTCCTAAACTAGAAAAAAGATCATTCCGTCTTACACAAACACACGCATACATGAAACGAACACAAAGAAAAATTCCTCAGTTCATATCAACGAAGGTGCTCCAAAAAAGGAAAAAGGGCGGATTATGCTGCCACACCCTGAAATACTCAAGCACATGATCGGTAAAGATAGGTGGTCGTCCTCATCAACTGTGGTCGGTACTCTATCTCCATTCAACCCCGCCACCTTTGGTCCACCTCTGCCTGGGAGTAAGCGGACCACACAGGCGGTAGGAATTTCAAACAAGCCACAGTTTTCTCTATCTCCCAGGCCTTAACTGTGACCCTTGGGACCTTGCCTGAAAAATAGTCCTTTCTGCCCTCTGATACCACCCTTGCAAATTTAATAGAGACTTCCTCTGCTAAGGGAATTGTGATAGTAAACGGACAGGCCCAGAGGACTCCCCTATTATAACCAAGTTGTGTCTGCTCTGACTGTACCCCCCCAGCCCCCAGTTATGTTTGGCACAGACTCCAGATTAGGATCACGAGTGGTATAAGCTTGGGGGCAATTTGGTTTAGAACATTTTGAACTTTTTGGAGAAAAGCGATAGATATCATTCTCAATAACAGCTAGTATAATACATGTACAGCGTCCCAATAAAAATATCTCTAAATATTTGGCACTGTTGCATTTAGTCCAAAACAAAACACTTTGGGAGCCCGGTAGTCAGTTGAGAAAATGTCCTAACCTTGCATTTGGAGAGAGAGATTTCTTTTCCATTAGATGATAATCTGGGAAAAATCTCATCAGGGTTGCTGACAGCAGGGTTGGCTTTCTCCCGTCTTTAAGGTGCTGTGGGGAGAACGGCCAGCTCCAGCACTTGACTCTCAGGTAAGGCAGTGGGACGCCTGGTTTGCAGGGCCCAGTGCTGACTCCCCAGCTCAGTCATCGTGGCCAGAGAAGAAGGCAGGCACAGCGCTGTGCCCTCCACGCATTGTCGCTGAGACACCAGAGTCTAGGTTTTACACAGAAAAGGTTGGCTTGTAAATGTTGGCACCTGATTCGTTGAAACAACAAACCAGCCCTGTGCAGGCAAAACAAAAGGTGGGCGGGCGACACTCAGCCCACAGGCCTCCGGCGCGTTTCCCCTGTGCATAGGGCCATGATACTTTCTAGGCTTCACATAAGGCTTTGGAGACCCTGGAAAGATTCCCAGGTGCACGTTTCTCCTTCTGTCCTGTTGCCCGTACTGCTCACATCGCGTCCGTTAGGGCTGGAGAGATGAACCGTGGTTCCGGGCTTAGTCTAGCCGGAACTGCTCTTTCCCCACACCCCCTCCCAGGTCACCGCGCCACCTCGACCCCGGGTGGAAAGGGAGCAGGACGGGACTTTGCGATTCTCTCAGTCTCCTCTGTGTTCCTCCCCCTACGAGCGGTCACCAAGTCTTACTCATTTTATGGGGTCAGTATTTTTCAAACCTCTCCCTTCATCCTTAGGACCACTATTTTAGTTCAAAACATTTATCTGAACAATCACAGGCTTCTCCTAAACTGGTCTTTCCACGTCTGCTCTTGTGCCTCACAAGTCCGTCCTCCACTCAGCTGCCGCAGCGATGAAACCAACACATAACCCTGAGCAGCATCTCCCCAACTAGGGCCTCTGGAATGCCCTCAGGAGCAAGTTCATGGTAGGCCCCTCCCTTGGCACCCAGCCCGCCTCCTGGCAGCTGCCCTTTCCTAGCTTGCATTTTCGTGTGGCAGCTCCTCTGGTGCCCACGCACCTGGAATGCCATTGTCACCTCTTTGCGCATCTCACCTTTGAGGCTTACTTGTGGGCCCTGAAGGTAAAGGGCCCTCCTCTGGGCTCCTGCGGCACCTTGAACACATCAGTCTGATTATTTGTTGCATGACGTTGAGTTTATCTGTTTGCTGGCTAATTTCTCTTTCGTCAGGAAGCTCCTTGAGGGCAGGGCATGTAGCCTATCCAGTTTTTAATTCTGGGTGATAGCACAGGTCCTGGTAGACAGCAAAGAATTCATGAAAGCTTGTTGAAGTAAATTCTTCACCGAGGTTTGATCTGATCATGGGGCCTACGCTGTCGTTTCCCCAACACCTGCTGCCATGCTGGCTTCCTGCTTCCGAAGGGGTCCTTCCTCACACAGGGACTGTTAGAAACTGAATGTTCGTGTCCCTCCAAAATTCCTATGTGGAAGGCCCAACCCCCAATGTGACTGTGTTTGGAGACAGGGCCTTTGGGGATGTAATTTAGGTTAAAAGTGATCACAAAGGTGGAACCCTGATCCAAGATGATTAGTGTCATCCTAAGAAGAGACCCTAGAGAGCTCACAGCCTTTCTCTCTCCACCCTGTGAAGACAGCAAGAAAGTGGCCCACCGCAAGCCGGGAAGAGCGCTCTCACCAGAAACCAAACCCTGCTGGAACTTGATCTTGGACTTTCCAGTCTCCAGAACTGTAAGAAATACATTTCTGTGTCTGAGCCACTCAGTCTATGGGATTTCGTTAGAGCAGCCCAAGTGGATTAATCCGGGGATCTGCACAGGAAGACTAGCAGGTGGCAGGGCCTAAATGCCAGTAGCTGAGATGACTTTTTGAGGTAGAAAGTAAAGAGGTAAGGCATACTCTCTTCTTTTATTTGGCTGGGGAGTAACAGAGTAACACTACTGTCCTTCTGAAGTACATGTTAACCCCTGCCTGCATCATGGCGTAGGTGCGCGGGCCCTGCAGTGGTCCTGTTTCAGTCAGGATTCTTTGGTTGCAAGTAACTGAATTCTAACTCACACTCGAGTAAGCAAAAGAGGAGATGTGCCAGTTTACCGAGCGGAGTAGGGCAAGGACTGAACCAGAGGAGATCAGGATCACGGCCTTCGAGCTGTCAGGCCTCTCTCTCTGTTTCGCTCTGTCTGTCTGTCTCATATCTGGGCCTCTCGCCTCTGATTCTGCATGGCTCTCCCACTCCAGACAGACACCATCACACAGCCAGGGTCGGGCCCCAGGAGATTCAGGCTCACTTCTTTAAGACCTTGCAAATGAAGAAGAGAAGCTCTTCCGGGCCAGCTAGCATGCCAGAAGAAGTTCTGGGATGGGCTGGGATTGGCCCAGCCGATGTCTAGGGGCACATCCGGGGCACCGTGATGGCAGCCCCCTCTGGACCACGTGCTTTGAACACACACTTTCTGGAGTCGGAGTGTGCTATTGTGGGTGTAGAGGACAGTGGCTGCCCACTGTAGGGGCACTAGTGACTGTTCACGTGGTGCCTGCAGTGGTTCTCTTCCCTGTGGGGGGAAGAGGGCCGTCGGCTGGGGCTGGGCTTCCGTGATCGCTGTCCACGAGACAGTTTGCACACGGCTTCTGGCGTGACGTTGGCATTTGTCTGCTTTCATATTGGAAAAAAATTTTTTTAATAAGGCAAAATTTTTAAAAATCCTCCTCCTATTTCTTTCTGGAATAGATGGGTAGATGAGTGGAGAGGATGAATGGTAATGAGGTTATGGGTTAGAAGGCAGCTTGACTTAGTGGAATGAAAACCATCCTAGTCATCTGGAATCCGGACATTTAGACCATCTTGATAGAGCGTCCAAGGGTAGTCCATTTTAGCAGCCTGGAAACCCCCTGAGCAAATACCTCTTTGTGTTAAAAATTTATTTTATGGGTCACAGAGTGTCCCATAAAGTTGAAGCCCTAATTCTAGAACCACACTCTCTGATATGACTTGACCGTAGTGAAGCAGTGTGATACGTTTATGTGCAAAGGCGTGAGAGACCTTTGTTCATTTTCGTGTTTAAGGGACTGGTCTATTGTTTGTGTTTAGAGAAGCCAGCTTTGAAATGCCTGGTCTCTCTTGATGCTTCCCTTTGATTCCACCAAAGGTAGGGCCCAGTGACTTTCTGCCTGGAATGGGCTGAGGCAGACGTGCTGCTGGGCTGTGCCATGATCAGAGACTCCCAGACACAGTGTGGCTGGTCCCCATCCAGAGGAGGCAGGACTCAGATTCCTGGGTGTCACCTACAGGCTGCCTGAGCAAAGCCACTGTCCTCATAACTGTCTACAGTTTGCACCAGAACCGGCCTGCAATGGTGAGAGTTGTACCCATTAATTATTCCCCATTTGTACTGGGTCTCTGGGCAATGCTAGGAGTCATTCAAATTAGCTTGTATTTCACCCTTATCTTGTAAGTCTAAGACCCATTCTTTGAAAGAAAAGTAACCTGCTTTTAGCTCTACCCTTGGAATTATAAAGTTTGTCTTTAAGCAGACGATATGTAAGCCCAGCTAGTTCCTTGCTGTGTGACTTTGAGTAAACCACGGCAGTTTTCTGGCCATAGCAGAAAAGGGGGTTGGATGGGACGATGCTGAAGGTCCCTCCTGTCTCTAAGTCAGGGCCCAGCATGCAGGCTTACTTAGTCAAATTTTTCCCCTTCCTTTCTAAAAAGCAAGCTTCTGAGAATATTTCTGACTGTATTGCAAAGTCGAAGATAAAATCATTATTGAATGAGTCTGTTATTTCATGTCATTCTTTTCCTCCTAGCTAATCTACTTTGCAAAATATCCTATCATCCTGGTGAAAGGGAAGAAAAAGAAATTGTGAAGCTGAAACTCACACTTCATTCTCAGTTAGCTTTACAGATTAATTCGTTAGTCCCTCAAGCCCCACGGAGGACGCCTACCACACCGGCCCGCCTCCTAGCGCTCCTTTGTTCCGGCCTCAGGAGGGCTCACTGCTCAGTCCAAAGTCTGCAAGAAGGGGAATCTCTTCTTTAAAAGCCTACCATGCTAATGAGTTTTTAAAATTATAAATTTTAATTTAAATTAAAACGTTTTAAAATTTAAGTGAAAACTCAGGCCTTCACTGGAATGCACATGCTGTGATTTTCTGCACAGCGATATGGTTATTTATTTGTGGGTGTTTCTGGCTGTTTCCTCTGCAGCACCCCCGTCCTTCACCACACCCAGCCCACTGCTCTGGGTGTCTTTTGGCATCACCAGTGTCTTTTGGACCAAATTTTCTCGTCTTAGGTTTAAGGTTTTTATTTTCTGATGATAGTAATACATATTTTAAAGATATTAAAGATTAGTATCAAATTCTACTATACAGCTTCAAACAGGAAAATTTTTTAAATAGAAAAATTTTCACATAGTATACAGGCTAGTCTATCTTTCTGAGAGTTTTACAGACTTTGCTTGAGAAATATACATACATCCCATGATAGAGTTTATTCTCTAGCAACTAGTTGGCAAACTATAGCCTGCAGGCCAAATCTGGCCTGCCACTGGGTATTGTGCTGTTAAGAATGGTTCCTACATGTTTAAATGGTTGTATAAAGACACACATAATATCCTCGGTTTTGCCTTTTCGCTCTCAAAGCCTAAAACATTTACTCTCTGGCCCTTTAAGAAAAGTTTGCCAACTGCTGCTCCATTTGAAAGGGATAAATAACTCAACAGCATTTCAGCAATGCCACTGAAAGGAATGTGGAGAGCAAACCTGCAAACTTTGGTAATAAAAAAGAATGAGAAAATTTTATTCAGATGATGCACCAGTACTTATGTTTACAAATGTCTTCGACGTTTTGACCAATTTTGTTTTATCTCGTACATGTGATTCAACGTCCTGATGTCAGAGATTGTTCCATTTAGTAAGCAAATAAAAAAACCCAACAACACAGATAACATCAAATAAAAATACTATTAAAAAAATACAGTTAAAGAGAAGTTTGTCAGAAGATCCTGACTTGAATGACCACGGTGTATATATAAATTAATCCCGGAACAGCCCTGACTATTTTAATGTTTCTAACTCCAGATATAAACTTGTTTTTCTCTCACACATATGTTGCTCTGTATGTCCACAGGAAAATTCCCGTGTAGTCCCAAAGCTCTGTCCTGGGCAAGGTAAACAGTGGTGCTATTCTAACTGTGAAACAGATAAAGTGTATCTCATCCATCGGTTAACTAAGGCTTGGAAACCAAAGACACTCCCGCCTCTTGAAGGCTATACACCAGCCAAGAGAAATAGATGGATCATCAGGCTTTACAAAGGGAGTTCACAGTAGTCTCTGATAGGATAGAATAATATCTTTGAAAGTTTCAAAACACAGATAAGATTAACTCATTTGTATTTCTTGGGAATTACTCTTTTGAAACAATAAATTCCAGCCTGGTTTAGGATATTCTGGTATGCAGTCAATACCGCCACCTACTGGTCTAACCGAGGAAGGCTATTTGCGTCAACATTGTGTCTTCTATAGAAACTAAGCTATAAAGATAAATCACCTGGCTGGATGATGCAAAGCTCTATTATTTAAAAATTCAGTCTCCTTCCCTCTCTTTGCCAAGGACTTTCACAGACATGTGCCTTTATGTGTGACTTTGTTTTATATGAGTGGATATGTCTTGGGATCACATATAGCTACAAACCATTTCCAACACACTTAGGAAAGTTATGGAATTGTAAATCTTTGTACTAATAATTCTTTTTGTAAATACCCCTGGTTCCAACTATTTTGTATTTTCATTTTTAAAATATACCTGTTGTGGAGACAAATTAAGGAAAAGAAAGTGAAACTTACATTTGCTATTTATATCTCAGGCTGGCAGCATTCATTAAATGTTTGGTGGAAGGGAAGTTAAAATTACTGGTTAAAGCGAGAGTCTGTGGTTACTGATTCACTGTACTTTAAATCCAGTCTTCATTGATATAGAACACTAGTTTAACGGAGTTACATTGATTTAATCGTAAAGGCCCTGATGTTTACATTTGTATATATCTTTTTACTGCAAACATTTACTTCCCAATAAATGTTTTGGGAACAACGCCTTTGATTTTGAAAATTAATTTAATCAAACGTTTTTGCTTCTATCTCTGTAATATGGTTGCATTTGACATGGCTTTTGTGTTAGTTTTGTATACAGTGCTTGCAAACAACACAAGCTGCATGGAAGAAACACACGTAAGCAACATCTGTGTAGTTATAATAGGTCCAATGCTTTAAGGGGGGGGGGTAGAGGTTGGTTTAGAGAAATCTCCATGAAAGTGTATACCAGCTAAAATATCAGAATCTGTGCAAAATGATAACACCACACTTATATTTTCCAACATACGTAACTTGAACAGTAGCATAAAATGCCCAAAGACAGGGACGTCTTTATTCTTAGGCAAGATTTTAGAATTTTAGCTAACAAAACAGAACTCCCAAACTATTAATTATAGATTTAGATTTTAAAATAACTTTGTAATATTGGAAGTTGGGGGTAGATAACTAAAAGTATGTCTGTATGAGCACACAAATCAAATATTTTGGTTAAAAACATATTTTGGTTTGTATCCATAAGGCAACACAACTATTTTCAGCAATTCTGTCTCCTTGGACTCTAAGTTTTAAGATTCTTGGAGAACAGCCCAGATTTCTTACTTGGTGGTTGAAGTCTGGTTGGAGTGCTTGGCATTTGTACTTCTTTACACGTTAGTTCAAACTACTACTCACTAAAATGATCGTGTGGAGTTTTGAACCAGAGAAGCTGCAACAACCACCTGACCCAGCCCTCCTTTGTCGGAGAAACGCGGCTCCTGAATGGCGCAGTTAAATTGCCTACACTATCAAAACGTGCTTCTGCCCGAATCAGGACTAGCATGTGGGCTGAGTGAGTGGTGGGCATTTGGACGCCACTTCCTAACCAAATGAGTGAACTTACATGACACTAACTACACTTATTTTTTCTTGACTGTTGTTCACACATTAATTGGTCCACTTTGTTTCCACTATATTTAAAAAGTCCTTTGGATCTATAAATATTTTTTTAATATTGTGTGTTGATGCATAAAATATACAAAATAAAAACCCAATAGAGTCCATGTGATTTCAAAATTAGGGTCTTACATTAAAAGATGAGTTCCCCAGGAGACGTTAGCGCTCCTGACAACTGTTAGATCTGCTTAAGGACAGGGAGGGTATGTAGAAGAGGAGGTAAATTACTGAAAACTATTATGCTCCTGAATAATTCCTCCTACACTCTTTACTACTCTCCATAGAAATGATCCTAAACGATGAGCCCTGCCAGTCATTCATTCATTCACTCTGTATCTGCTGTGTTTATTGAGAGCCTATTATGGCTACACTTGTGTCAAATAATACCTGGAAAGACCAAAGAGGAGAGATTGAAGAAAAAAGGTGCTGTGGTGTTTTTATAATTCTCATTTTTCTGCTGGTGGGTGTTTTCAGTTCTCCTTTCAAGCAGACCAGGCGCTGAAGTTTCCTTCCCTTTTCAGCACCATTCCCCAGGGCTCCTTTCTCTGCTCAGAAGCAACACAATGTTTTATTAATAAGGACTCCTGGGACATCTAGTTTAGATGCATATTTAGAAAAAGCACATTTAGGAAAAGCTGGCATACTTTCTTCTCATATTAAATTGATATAGATTAGCCGACGTGCGGCTGGCTGCACTTTTCCCTCAGTCCTTTACGTTATACAGCAAGTCTTTCCTTCTTCTCAAAAATATGCTTTACTAATACAGATGAATTGAAAATGCTCCAAGCAGTCATCATAATTTGGTAGATCATCCACAGACAAGGGTCCCCCCTGTTTATCTGTGCTGTAACTCACCTGAAGTTTTCGTCTGTACTCGGGTGCTCACAAGTGTAAATTTAGTTAAGAAGCGTCAATGGGACAAAGCATGAAGACGTTGCTCATATCAGTTGGAAAAACACAAAGTAAGCTAATATAAATACTTTTAAAAAAAATTTGCCTTAACAATTGGAAATTTATTATTTTGTGTAGTAAGAAATCCAAAGGTAAGAGACTGCAGGTTCAGCAGCTCAGGGTCATCACGGAGGACCAGGTTCTGGCCTTTCCTCCACACTGGCACCTTTAGCACCGGGGTCGACAGAATCCCGGCCCCTAAAGATGTCTACGCCCCACTCCCTAGAACCTGTGACTATGCCACGTAGCAGTTCATTACAGGAAATCGTCTTACTCTTTTATTGTAAATTTTTGTCTGCATTTTTTCAAGCAAACGAATCCATTGCTGTGTGGTATTTGCCACCGCCAACTATAAACAAAATGTTTATGTTACAGCACACAAACTGTGCATGTTATTGCTACAAACCAAATTAATATGTGATATGTAACAACCACAGTCATTATTTGGAGATCAAGAAACAATGTTCTAAGCATTTTACATCCTAACATTGTCTGTTACTTATACACAGACATTACTCACATACAGACATTGCACTGTGTTGTAGTGTGTGTTAGGAAATTGGTTGGCGTTATGGGTTGCCGTGCAATGTAGTCTAACTTTTTTCCATTTACAAACAACGGGGAATAGGCTCTTAGTGTTTTTGCATAGAACATCTGATTTTCAGGAACAAATTAATGACGTTAACCAGGAAATGCTGGATATCCCAATTGGGCCCCTTGTCCGCATCTGCACCACTGCCGTTTTAGTCTAAGCCACCATTTCTTGCCTAGGCTACTGCAGTCACCTTCTAGCTGGTCTTTCCGTTTCCACTCCTGCCTTCCCAGCCTCTTTTCCACAAAGCAACCAGAGTGATTTTTAAAAATTGTGGTAAAATTTACATAATATAAGATTCATGATTTTAATCATTTTTTTAGTGTACGGTTCAGTGGCATTAAGTAGATTCACATTCTTGTGCAACTGTTACCAAGCCCTAAGGTACCAGTGACCTGTAAGTGGGTCCTTTTGCCTGGAGCCACTTGCACCAATAGAATGAGACTGGGTTCAGAATAGCAGAGCAGGAACGTCATTCATTGATCAACAAACGGAGGAGGCAGAGCACATGCTCTAAAACACCTTCTCCCCGAAAGGGAAGGTGAGCAGGGTTCTTATGGGATGTGAAGGGGGAGAGGTCTCCAGTCATTGCTGGAGGCAGAGCATCTGGGGCATGCACTGATCTTCCCTTCTTGCACTCAGCACCTTTTGCATACGTTTCCTTTTGCACAGGGCACCCCATTGCCATCTTAGACCTTTCTTGTTTGGACTGGTTCTGCTGTTTGGCACCTGGCATTATCCTGCCTTGGTTCCTCTAGGCAAGCACTACCTAAAAACAAAGCATTAGACACGGACAATGTTTTAGGGACTTCCCCGGGTGACAAAATCATCACCACTCTCTATTTCCAGAACTTCAGTGCAAAACTCATGCTTATGTCACCAACTGCCCCATCCCTCCACAGCACCTGTCTCTGCAATGCACCTAGTTGGCCCACAATAGGGAGCACGCTGTGGGAAAGCACTGGGCACAGCATGGCAATGAGGACTTAAGGAGATGACACACTTAGAGAGCTTGAAAGAACGTGGGGTTTGATATTTTGATTTATAAGAAATATATGTATGTGGTCATTCAGATGACCAAAATATATTTCTCAGGTATACGAGGTCTTCATTCACAGTTCCTGGCTCACCGTCCCAAATCCCTTGGAATTTCTTGGGTGATAAGAGCAATGGGAGCAACTTTTGTCATAATATTTGGTCTCTAGTTCCCTGTTCCTGAAAACACTTCAGGGCATAAAAGTGAAGGCAAAAAGCTGTCGTTTATGTTAATGAAGGTGACTTTTGGGCCCCACCCCAGGGTGTGGTCTGGTTTCCAGGAGAAACAGTCTTGTGATCAAAGGATTGGAACTTTCAGTCCCACCCCCTGATTTCCAGGGGGAGCGGAGGTGGGTTTGAGGCTGAATCAATTGCCAATGGCCAATGGCTTAATCAATCATGGCTACGTAATGAAACCTCCATAAAAACCCAAAGGACCGCTGGTCGGCCCTCTTTTTTTGGAGAGCTTCCATGCTGGGGAACAAGAACGCTTCCATGTGTCACTGTGCCAGGCCCCAAACTCCAGAGGGACAGGAGCTCCTTGTTTCAGGACCTCCCACTATGTATCTCTTCATCTGGTTCACCTGGCTGTTGATTTTTACCTTTTAATATCCTTTGTAATAAATCAACAATCTAGTGAGTAATTGGATTTTCTTGAGTTCTATGAGCCATTCTAGCAAATTAATGGAACCCAAGGAGAGGCTCATGGGAACCTCTGATTTATAGCCAGTTAGTCAGAAGTAGAGGCGACAGCCTGGGCTTGCAGTTGGCTCCCTGAGATGGAGGGGGTTGTTGGAACCTCAGGTTTGTAGCTGGTGGGCCACAGGCACAGGTAACAACCTAGGCTTGAGACTGGGATCTGAAGCGGAGGGCGGTCTTGTGGCACCCAGCCCTTTACCTGTGGGATCTGATGCTATCTCTGGGTAGACAGTGTCAGAATTCAGTTGAATTCTCAAACACCCAAGAACTGCCTGCTGGTGTGACGAAACCTCCACACACACAGGCATTGGAATTGGGTCCAGGGACCCTTTGCAGTAGGGGGATGGACTATGTATTATTTGTCATCTTTAAAATAAACCATATAGATTAGTTATATTTCCAAATTACTCACTAAGGCATAGAGTTGTGATGGAGACAGACTATAAATGACAAGAGCCAAGTGTCACCGATAGTCCAGCTCTAGAAATAATGGAAACCACTTCAGAGCCATCAGAATGGCAACAATTAGAAGGATGGATGACTCAAGTGTTGACAAGGGTATGGGGAGACAGGGCGTTGCTAATGGAAGTGCAAACTGTTACAGTCATTCTGGAAAACCGTCAGTTTTTTTGTGAAATTAAGAGTGCATCTGTCCTCTGACCCAGCCATCTCACTCTAGAAATTGTGCAATGTGCTGCTTTCACAACTGAGCTGTGGCCCTGATTCAAGACCACAAAATGAGCTGCTGGAATATCTGGGAAGAGGTCCTCCTGCTTGCCAGGTATTCCAAAGATCTAGGTTCATCAGAGCAACAACGCCTGAAAAAGAGAAGAAATAAAGCCAATGTATTTCCAGTTGAAAAGGAACGCAGCCATGTCATTGGGGGAATCCTCAAGTCATTGTGGATGCCACGAAGGGTCCGCAGTTGTGTGCTTCCAGGAAGTGAGACCTTGAAAGAGAACGCAGGAAGGGTGTCTACTTAGAGCCACAGCCCTGGGCAACTGGGTGCTGGGGACCCATATGGATTTAGCACAGAGGGAGTGTAGAAAGCTGCTGAGGATCTCTCTCGGAGGACCCCACTGGCTACAGGATGGGTCAGCAATGCGGACAAGTGAGGGTCAGCATGCGAGTGCAGGAGAAGCAGGCTAGCAATGGAAGCAGCTGGCTGGGGGATGGCTTCCTTTACTTGGAAGAAGATTGTGGTGGAAACTTCCAGGATCCCCAGATGATCCAGGAGAGGACAAGAAAGTGCACGCTTGTGATCCTGGAATTCCTGCCAATCTGTAGGTGGAGGATTAAGCAAGTTCTGATCGAATCTGGAAAAATAAAGTAAAGGAGGCGGCACCCGCAGTACTCCGAGCCTTGTGGAGCAGATCCTGCGTGCTGCCCGCATTTAAGTACCCATTTTCTTACTGGATTGGGACTTTCTCAAAAGTAGGGCCCAACTTTTATTCTGCTTTTTATCTCCATGACTTGGCGCAGAATGTGGGACATAGTAGTTCTCAGTAAATGTTAGCTGACAGGGCAAATAAGGAGACAAGGTAAACCTGTGGAACCTGGAAAAAGGCAGCGGGGAGCAAATGGAGTCGCAGACATTAAGGGGAGTTTTCCAAAGCCCTCCTCATGCCTTTTTTCTTCCTGTTTAACAGAAGACTTTACAGCTTACCCCAGATCATTGGCTCAAACACCTGGTGAGGAGAGAGTCACTGTTTCCAAACATCCCTCCTGAAGAAATGAAACCTGGGGGGAGGATATTGACAGGTGATAATTGCTCTCTGATACCCCCACTATGCAATCACTTGTTGACAAACCTTGGAAGGCAATGCATCCAAAATTGCTTTTTTTTTTGGTGAAGAAGATTGGTCCTGAGCTAACATCTGTTGTTAATCTTCCTCTTTTTGCTGGAGGAAGATTGTCCCTGAGCTCACATCTGTGCCAATCTTCTACTTTGTGTGTGGAATGCCGCCACAGCAAGGCTTAATGAGTGGTGTGAATGCCCAGACATGGGATTTGAATCCTCGAACCTGGGCTGCCAAAGCAGAGTGCGTGAACTTAACCACTATGCATCACGCCACTGGGCCAGCCCCCAAAATTGCATTTTTAACTTGGATTTCATGCTGGCCTAGACTGATCCATCCAACAACCAATAAAGTTCTGGTTAGCAACTTGCATAATGATGGGGAATGGAAAAACAAATTTCCCACATTCCGAGAGCTTTTGCACATAATAGGAATTTAATTCACATTTCTTGATTGACTTATTTCCCTGGTATGTATATGCTTTCTTGTAATTCTTTGTACCTGATGGTCCATAAAGAAAAGAGGGGTAATTTGTTTCTAAAATTTGAAGGAGAAGACTATTGAAAATGTAACTGCTCAGGGGATTTTTCTTTTTTTGTATTTAATTTCCACAAATCCTGACCTTTACTGACAGAAAGTTTAGTTTTGGCCTGTTTATGCTGTTTGATAGACTCCAACTGAACTAAAATCTTTAGCCACCATAAATGTTAGTCCCTGGAATGGAGACGTGTGGAATGGTTTAGTTGAATCCATTACAATTGATTTATCCGTTTTATGACAAACAAACGCAGGCATGCTCTGTAGACGGGCTCTGCTGAGTTGAGTGGCTGATGGTTTTTATTTCTTATGGTATTAATATAGGCCCAAGTCAACCAAGGTTTTATTAATCTCTTAAATACTTCATCCTATCCTCGGGGTGGGGTGCACTGCAGTGCTTCCCAGCCATAATAACACATGTCTACGGGCATGAAAATGATCATAGATTAGATGTGAGATAGGCTTTAGAACACTTATTTATAGTTTTGTACACACTGAGTGGGCACACATTTCCACAGTTGACTTATATCCGGTTTACCTCTGCATCCAAGCACGTGGGAGAATTGCATTTCTCTGTCCTGGCAGTTAGTCATGGCCATGGGACTTGCTTGGTCAATGGAATGTGGTGCCTGATTTTCTAGCCTCTTCTTCACCTGCCACAGCTGTCGTGGAGGCATGCATCAGTTGGCCTCTGCATCAGTCTTGGCCCCTGAGTAACCGGGCTGAGAAGAACCGCTCCTCCGACCTGCATGGGCTATATGAATCTTCAGTAAGAGATAACCTGAGACATTTAGCATGATCTAACCAGTCCTGACGGATTTATACTCGTTGAAGTACATATATGGGTGAATATGCATCTAGGTGGACCCTAATAGGAATAATGGACACAGCAATGCATTCACCAAACTGTTTGCTTCCTGGGCACAAAGATAGACAACATTATTCAGCTTCTCTTGCAGGTAGGAGTTCTTTTCAATGAAATACGGAAAGAAGTGATATCAGACATTTCTAGGCCTGGCCCATAGAACATCTCCCATATAATTCCCTACATGCCCTCTCCTCTTTTCTGCCATTCAGAAGCAGAGAATTCAGGGAGGCCCCGAGACTCTGGGAAATGGTAGCACCAGTAGAAGGAAGGAGCGTGGGTCCCTGGGCAAGTGCAGAGAGCAGAGCCCTCACACTGCCCCATGATCTGTGGTGGGCTGTGATTTGAGTGATTAAAAGAACCTGCAAGCTGTTTTATTTGTTTAAGCCACAGAGATTTTGGAGTTGAAATAGCCATAGCTGGATACTTTAGTGTGAAATGAGCCATACTTGGATACTTCCTTAAAGTAAAAGATATCTATTTCCACTTCAAACCAGCATCATCTTTCATGGGGAAATATAAATATTCTCATTAAAGTTAGGGAAAAGACAAAGATGTCCACAATTACTGCCATTATCTGGCATTATTTTGGTGGTACTAGCCAATGCAGTTAGATAAGAGAAAGAAATCATGGGTTCTAGCTATACCAGATAAATCGTGGGAGGCACTGGCCCATAAATGGGCCCTAATCCTCCAGAGATTCAGTATTTGACAAAGAGAATGTGAAATCCATGAAGAATAAACAGGTTATATAGTAAATGATGTCAGGCAAACAGGACAAACATCTGAAGAGAACTGGATCCCTGTCTCAAACGTTAACTCCATATAGATTCTTGGTCTACCAAAGCTTTAAATGTGAAACAAATGCAACAATGAAAATAGTAAAGAGAGCATGGAAAAAGTTAAAAAAATAATCTTGGAGTGGGAAAGAGTTTTCTAGTTACGGTACAACACTCAGAAGTCATAAGACAAAGATTGTTAAATTCAAATATATGCAATTTTTTTGGAAAGTTCAAAAGTTAAAGGACAAAGTAGGAAAAATATTTAGAAGGACTAATTTTCCTAATATTTAAAATACTCTTTATAACAATCAAAAAAGTTCCAGTAATTTAAGAGAACAGGAAAAAGATATAAATAGGCAGATCTTGAAAAGTCAATACGAATAAATGATTCTTTTACCAAGCGGTTTCACTACATCAAACCTCACGCCTATGCTGACGCAGATAGGGCGGTGTAATGAACTTTCCCTGCTGGCACCCATCACCAGCTGCAACACTTAGCAGCTTGTGGCCAGTCCTATTGTGTCATGGCACTCTGTCTACTGCCCCCAGAAATACCATCCTCCACCCATCAGATGGACAACGATTTTAAAAATTGAGAAAAAGTAAAAAAATAGGAAGTGATACATTGCTGGAAGGATGGTACTTCAATTACAATCTTTACAGAGCCATTTGTTCTTGTCAATCGGAACTGTGAACACGTGGACCCAGCAATTCCCTTTCAAGGATTTTTTATGCAGCTCTACTGACACAAGTGCAAAATGACATATCTACAAAGTCATTCATTATAATAGCCAATTATTGGAAATAACTTAGATGCTAATACTTGGTAGCTCTGAAACAAAAAAGGGAGGAGACTTGTCCCAATAAGGAGTGTTCCCAGGGTGTGCTGGGAAGTGAACGTGCGTGGCGCAGAGCCGTGTGCAGTGTGAGCTCCCGTCTGCAGGGCAAGGAGAACAGATGAGAAGGCTGGCAGCGATGCGAGCCCAGAGGCCTGTCTAGAGGGAAGCTGGGGAGCTGGAAGATGAGGACCGAAGAGAGAAAGTCCGTGTTCCTCTGCCTATGCTTTTGAATTATGTATCATTTCCAAGTCCTAAATATTCAAACATAAAATAAAGTTAAAAATGAAAAAACAACCAAGTTTGGCAACCACCACACCATATGTTTAAGCAAGCACACTATTAGTCAGCCAGTGAATAGACTGATGATGACTTCTCCTCTATGGAAATTTTAAAAAGTGACTCATTTAAAGAATAATCTTTCAAATTAAAAAGAGATTAGTTAGTGACCACCCCTGATCTTGGTTTCTAATTGTGAAGGACCATAATTTTGTGGAGAAAATATACTTGAAGTAAGAAAAACAATAAAAATGAGAGAGAAAGTATTGACTCATGCTCTAACTGAGAAATAAATATCCTGTGAAATGTACTGTGTGCCAGGACACACACCCCACACTCCCATCTTGGCGACGTGGTTCTCTTCCCAAGTAGAATGAAATACCACACGGTGCCTAGGAAAGCCAGTGCTGGCTCATGTGTGCAGTTTCAAGTCCCTCAGCTGAGTCTTGGCACCTGAGAGGAGACTCTGTTTGATCAAACACCATGTGTTCTGAACTGTATTTTACTTTACAGCTTTCCAAAGAGCTGTCCAAAATGCCCCCTCCCTTTCACAGAGGAGCCCCAGCCCTCTCGGTGTGTGTTTCTCTCACTCAGCCGGCCCGCCTGGAAGGCGTGTGCTGGGTGTCAAGCGGCCCCTTGTCCCTCCGGAGGGCTGTTGGAGGTGGTTCCCATCTCATTCTGTCACTGAGGATTGCCACCCACTCTCCCTCGAGGCGCTCTCTGAAGAGTAGCCTGGCGCCCGTGTTGAGATGCCTCTGCAAGTGGGTGGTTGGCTTTATGCCATTTATAATGGACTTTACACCCACATTTGTAAAATTTCATAACACTCGTAAGAAATAATGAATCTACACAATTTAGTAGTGGAAAATTTCACACAGATAACCCAACTGAGAACCCTGGAATGACACTGAAGTCGGCTTACTATAATCAATGCATCAGCATTTGTGAAGTGATACCTGCCTGTCTCAGTGCCAATGGATCAAGAAATTTTTATTGCACACTTACTATGAACTAGGCTCTGTTCTAGGTGCTGATAAATAAGCACCCAGATGCAATGATATGCAATGACAAATGAGAAAGACAAGGTCCATACCTTCCTGAGGCTGATGTTTATCTATTTAGCATTAAGCGTTCAGAGCGCATGTTGTCCCACTCAGAACACTTGGATCAGTGAATCCATGCCATTTGAATTCCTCCTTCAGACCCATAGCATTGGCAGCTGACAGCCCTCAGCTGAGGCCCTCTTTGGGTGCTGCCCTCAGCAGAAGAGAACGGCTTAGGTCCGAGGTCTCCTCACACCCTGGGAGGAACCCACATCTGATTACTGATTGTCCAAAGTGAGTACAAGGCAAAGACACAGTCCTCCCTCTGGCAGCTGGGACTGATGTTTTCTCTTGGTCCTGTTCTGCAAATGACCTAATTCCTTTGCTAAGAAAGCAGAGAACACAGTGACTTCACTATTTCTTCATCTTACTCTTCCTTCTGTGTGGATTGACTATTTCCTTGAAATCCGTGGCCTAATTACAAGTATGTTCTTAGAGTAATCTTTCAAACCTCATGTCTCTTCTTTCTAACCATATTTGATACATAAACCAGGTATTTTCAAGGAGGTCGTCCAAACTAGAACCTTTTCTTGCTTTTAGAATCTTACAAATAAAAGTAAGTTTTACATTTATTTAACATAAATGATTGAAAAACAAGCCAGCATGAGATTCACGAGTGGAATTCGAATTTATGCTAGCCCACCTCATGATACTCCTGAGAGCTGATCGGAGGACATCATTCACGCATGCTGTCACAGGGTTCTGTTTGTTGTGAACGACAGAGAGCTCTACTGGAAGTGGCTTTAAGATAAAGCAGTGGTTCTCAACTTGGGCTGAGTTAGCCCCCCAGGGGACAGCTGGCAACGTCTGGAGACATTGTTGGTTGTCACAACTGAGGGTGTGTTATGGCATCTAGTGGGTAGAGACCAGGGATGCTGCTCGACATCCTTCAATGCACAAGGTCGTCCCCACCACAGAGAATTATCTCGTCCAAATGTCAATACAGCTGACAGTGAGAGTCTCTGATGAAAATGACAGTGGCAGCTGCTGGTCTCACATCCTCACAGCGAATCCTTCAGAGGGAGAAAGAATTTCCCTTCTCATGGCCCCCGCTGACGGGAGAGAACCTTCTTCTTTCCCACAAGTCCCAGCAAACGGGTGCCATGGCCTCACTGCCGCAGGTGGTTGGGCTTTCTGCAGCCAGGCCCAGATTTAACTCAGTTAGGGCCTGCCTCTAGAGCTTGGCGGTGGGGAGGAGTGGGTCCCCAGAAGAGGAAGACTGAGGTACTGTTTCATCAAAGAAAAGTGAGTGTCTGAGTACTAGCCGGAAGGCCGAGGGAGGAGGTGGGAGTGCGCTGTCCCCTCTACTGACCCTGCTGCTGAGGAGCAGAGCACAGACGGAGGGCTGTGAGGAAGTGCACTTGGGCTCTTTCCTTCACGTCATCCGTGAAGTATTGCCAAAGGAAGTGAGAGCCGTGCTTCTCCACTGGAGGCAGACTGCTCTAGCACCACCAGAATACGGCCCCTCTGAGGGGCAGCCTGAGACAGAAGGGAATCTGGGCCTAGAGCAACCCTGGGCCCGTCCAGTTATCCCAACTGGAACTAGGATGGAGTCAGGAGGGTACTCCTGCCTGAGCAATCCTTCTCTAGAACGCCGTTCTGCATTTGCAGGTGTGCATGTGTGAGGGTGCTTGGGCGTGTGTGTGAGGTGATGATAGGGGGAAGTGCCCTCGTTTCACCTCAATCCCTGAAACCTTTAGAGTAGTGGTCCTATGTGCCTGCTATGGTGCACCTTAAATGCAAATTGTCACAAGCCCTCTGTTGGGAAGACAGTATTTTTATTCCCTTAGAAGATGAGGCAACTGAGGCCTAGAGAGGTCAGGCAACTCGTCTAAGACTACTAAGTGGCTCAGGGAATGGTGTGGAGGCAGGATGGACATTGAGAATCGTTGCTAGAAATCTGACTGGAGGGTTGTTGTTCACAGATACATCCCTGTCCTACCAGGCTCTGGATGTGTCCTGCTTCGGCTAACAAAATGCAAGTGGAAGTGACGCCTGCCACCTTTGGGCAGAAGCTTCAGCAGCCAGCGCACGGTTCCACGTGCTCCCCTTCCCTCTGCACCAACGACAGCGACGCTCCAGGTAGAAGCTGCTCCATCAGCTGGGGTCCCGGAGGCCTCGAGAGCACAGCCAGAGCGGACCTGAAATGGACATGTGCTGTGAGCAGGTGAAATATCTCCAGTGGAGGAAGTCCCTGCGATCTGGGGTGGTTTGTTTTCCTAGCAGAGTGTGGTTTCTTCTGACTGATTCATGAGCCCTCAGAACTTTTGGGCTTACGAGACTCTGAACCCGAGGGTACAAGGCTGAGAGGGAAGCATGTCAGTCTGTTTTGGTAACTAGTCCACTGGCCTATGGTCACTCGCTGTGCAGCTAAGATGTGCTGGAGGATTCACAGTGACAAGGCTGGGGTAGAACGGGTCCCACATTTCTGCACACCCCGGGGACAAGACAAG
The DNA here is from genome assembly GCF_037783145.1 of Equus przewalskii. Taxonomy (NCBI): domain Eukaryota; kingdom Metazoa; phylum Chordata; class Mammalia; order Perissodactyla; family Equidae; genus Equus; species Equus przewalskii. Next base: position 3,189,146 of record NC_091849.1, read on the forward strand.
AATGAGTGGTGAGTAGTGCGTTTTGGGAGGTGCAGCGTGGCAGGTACTCAGAGGTAGGCGGCTCCAGTTTATAATCTGATATCTATGGAGACTTTTGTCCTATTATGAAATAATGAAGTAGATTTCTAGGATCCTTTATATGAGATAAAATTAGGTCCACATGGTTTTACTGGTCAATTCTTCCAAACTTTTTAGAATGAAACAATAACCATGTTACACAAATTTTTCCAGAACATAGAAAAAAGGGAGCACTTTCTCTCCCTCCCCAAAAAGTATCAGAAAACTTAACTTATTTGATTATAATACAGTATTATAAAACGATGAGTTTAAATATGTATTTGAGCTAGTTACTCCTGTTTATTTCAAGGATATAGACATCTGAAAACCATGAAGAATGCATTCATGAGGTCAGTTAAATTCTGAACACCAAATAAGCACGGTACCAAGAATAAAACTCCATCTGTGCCTCAGTATAATTCATGTCTCTATATTGAATTTTAGTGTTGATTTCCTCCACTAGAAGGTAAGTCTGTAAGGGCAAGGACACATCCTGTTACCCCCAGGGCCTAGAAGAGAGCCTGACATGAATCAACACACAATACTGGCACTTCCTCTTTTTATGAGGGCAGTTTACCCTGATTGTCAAAACCTGAAAAGGACATTACAAGAAAGGAAAATTACAAAATGCTAAATTCCCTAACAAAATATCAAGCGAACTAAATCCAGTGATGTATAAAAAGGAAAATACATCATGTCCAAGTGTGGTTTATTCCAGGAATTCAGTGTTTAAGATTTGAGACTCAACCAACGTAACTCATCAGATCACTAGAAAAAACGGGAAATCATAGGATCATCTTGACAGACGAGGAAAAAAACCACGGGACAAAATTCAACACTCCTTCACGATAAAAACTCCCAGCAAACTAGGAATAGAAAGAAACTTCCCTACTCTGATGGAGAATGTTTACCAAAGCCCCACAGCAGCAAACATCACACTCGCCGATGAAACATCGAGAACCGTGGGAACGCCGAGGAGCCTGAGCCAGCCGCGCTCAGACACGCGCCGGAGTCTCTGCAGAGCGCCCTGGCTGCGGGCACGTGCGCGCGCTCACACCTGTCAGCTTCGTGAACTTGCTAACACTTTCTCTCCAGAAAGACCCTGAAGCGTGAGCGTTTTCTCACTTCCATGTTGATTGAAACAGTGTTTGAAATGCTGAAGCCAAAGAGGCTGAAAAATCAGACTTCTGATCAAGACCCCTCGTCCTGTGAAGCTGTTGCCGCGGTCTCTGTATGTGAAGCCTGGGCTCTGACACGAGAGTGGTGCTTTTGGGTCTTGAGCGACCTTAAATGTCGAAGAGGGTCGATAGAGTAGAAATTTCATTTAGGCCAGGTGTTTCAAAGAAGATAAACTTCTTTTAAAGAAAAAAAATTTCTCACAGATTCCCCAGTTTAAATAGTCTTTGTTGTAATACTTAAGTATGTACAGTCGTAAGGCTATTTATAAACTCCCTTTACTTATAAATTCTGTAAGTACATGATAAACTTTTATAAGTACAAATTTATATTTATAATGATTTACATAAGTCAATTTTATAAATGATTCTTTACCAAATCACTGCTTTCAATGTGTATATGCTGTCGACAACTAAGTTTAGATTTCTTTGTTTTTAATTCAGTATGACCATTTTATCATCTTCTGCAAATTCATTCTATTCTCCCATCATTTCTCTCTGTTCGAACCACTAGGAGGGTTTCCCGAAACGCTCTGCTCTGTTGTCTGGCCTGCACCTGCCTTTATGCACCACTTAGATCAGGGTGGGCAAACTATGGCCTGTCGGCCAAACCCAGCCCACAACCTGTTTTGTAAATAAAGTTTTCTTGGAACCAAGCCACTTCTATTTATTTATGTATTGTTTGCGGCTGCTTTCACACAACTTGACCCAGTTGAGTAAATGCAACAAAAATGGAAAGCCCTGCAAAGCCTAAAATATTTACCCTGTGGCCTTTTATGGAAAAAGTTTGCCTACCCCTCATTTATAAAATAAATCTGTTCTTTTATTAGTGCATCGAAATTAAGGCAATACTTTTTGGCACTAAGGCCCTCATCGAGCCCGGTGCACAAATGGGCATTGTATCAAGAGGTAGTACTCGGTTATCGGGGGCGGGCATCCAGGTAATTCAGAATATGTCCGCAGACTGTTGTTTCTGGAGTAACTAAGACCACTTCATGCTACTGGATGCCAGGTGTTTAGCACCGACATAGAATTAGAGGGAACAATTTATCAGCTAAGGCAAACTCGTTTACAATTTATCTAATTTGCTTGTTAATATTATGTCAGAGTGTTTTCTTGGTCTATGGGAAAAATGGACATTTTTCAACAAAACTTTATTGAAAACCTACTAGGAACCCCCAAACGAATCAGACACAGTTTGACTCAGAGTTTTGTGGAACTAGAATTTGAGGGTCCACTTTATTTCAAAACTTGGAATTCAAGGTGCCTCTAACTCCCCACATACCCACTATTTCATGGAAATTTTAAGTTAAATTCTTGGCCAATGCAAATGGCAGCTGGTTTGCCTTATCTTCCACACTCCTGTGTTTCTATTGAAAATGACTTCAGTGGAGGAAAATGGTCAGGAAAATGGTCAAGAAATTAGGGCTAGAAAAAAGAAGGTGTTTTCCTTCAGCAGTTTGAAAAGAGGTATTTTTAAAATTTTATTTTTAAATTTTTTTTTTAAGATTGGCACCCGAGCTAACAACTATTGCCAATCTTTTTTTTTTTTTTTAATTGCTCTTTCTCCCCAAATCCCACCCAGTACATAGTTGTATATTTTAGTTGTGGGTCCTTCTAGTTGTGGCATGTGGGACACTGCTTCAACATATCTGCTCCCAGGATCCGAACCAGTGAAACCCTGGGCCACCGAAGCAGACCACGTGAACTTAACCACTGGGCCACGGGGCCGGCCCCAGAAAAGGGGTATTTTGAATATGGCCTCTGAAACTAGAGAGGGTATTCATCCGTCTTTCCACCCAACAAATACTTGCTGGGAGTTTTCTATATGCCAAGCATTCTGCTAGGCACTGGGGAGACAGTTGTGAAAGGCACGGATGAGCTTCCTACCCTCAGATAACTTCCAGCCTGGTAGGGCAGATGGCTTTACACAGGCTTGGGGGTTACACCCCAGCACCATGGGATTCTGCAATAAGGGGAACCTACGTTAAACCAGGGACAGTAAAAGCATCTTGGCAGAAATTGTATTTGAGCTAAGACCTTAAGTTTATGTAGGAGTTAGATAAGCCAAGAAGATTGGAGGAAAATTCCAGGCAGGATATAGGGCCTCTGCCCAGGTATGTTGTTGGAAACTTGAGGAATGAAAAAGTAAAGATGTTTATAGATATTTTGATCATACGTTAGTGAGATATTTGCAAACTCTGCCTTTCAGCTTTTTCTTTCTTGGCCTGGGGCCAAGAATGTTAGACTATCTGGATGTTCTGTGTGATAGGTGATTGCTTGAAGTAGATTGACATTCAATTCTATACCATTTTTTGAGCCAGCACAGGAGGAAGTTACACTTTCCCACCCACCTAGTTTCCACATAATCTCAAAAGTAATAAAGCAGACAGACCAGTCTGTATTTGCCAAACTCTCTTATGCTCTGAGCTTGTAATATATTGGCCTGTTTCTCCTTCCCCCAAGAAGGAAACTTTGTTCTCATATTTCTTTCTATGAGCATGACAAATACATACATATTTCACAGGAGTTTAAAAATGCCTAATTTCAAGTTCAAGAAAGCTCCTTAATGATATTTTCTCTCGTTTCCTCATTCAGGTCAATTAGTTACAGATGCCCTCAAATGGGAGTGGAAGGGGTATCTTATTCTGTGAGAGATTTGTCATAGAGGAAATACATTATGAGTGAGATCTGTTTGGACAGACCCTGCTTAATGGCTGTGTGCATCCTTATTCATGGCAAACCATTTCTGATCTCTTTCTTGGAGCTGGCACAAGAAGGTGCTAGGGGTGGGCATTTGCAAACAGGCTCACCTTAAAGCCCTTCTTTAAGTGAAGTTTGTATTAAAGGCGCCCCCCACCCACACCCCCCAGATAAAACAGTTGTGAGCCAGCTTGCTCTCTGTCATGAGTGCCTGCAGATCCCCGATGGGCGCCTGTGGGAGGTGGGTGCAGAGAGCACGCTTTCAGTTCCCAACCTGGTTCTCTGCGAACCTGCCAGGGCCCCTTGGGCAAATCCTTTTGTACATTTGGGCCTCTGTTTCTCATTCGAAAATGAGGTGTTTGCACTAGGTGATCACTAAAGTCCCTTTTAGCTGGAACATTCTGTAAATGAATCTATTGAACACTTTAAAAGTCCCTAGATAGGTGGGAATGGAGGTGGGAAGACTATTATGTACAGCATTTTACTGCCAAACTAGCACAATTGCAAAGCCCTTGCATTGCTTCCTGCCATCATTTATGCCAGTCTACTGTTTGTTAACAAGAATAATAATTTGATCTGGTTTCATTTCGAGGAAAGTTGGGATTGAGGAAGGTTGTGAATTTGGGCGCAGTGTCTGGTTGATGACATCCCGTGGTTGTGTCCTTCCTCTCAAACTTTTATCTGAAAGACCACTGTTCGAGAACACCTGGGGCTTCTTTACATGAGTATCATGTTATTCTCATTAAGCACAAGAACATGCAACAATTATGTAAAAGTGTGCATGTGGGGAAAATTCAACACGTTTCACAAGGGAATGGATATACAAAGCCAACTCTGAACCTGCAAACCCGGGCTGGCCAACGTGCCACAGGTGAGAACGTGCTAGTGAGGGGGTGATGACAGTGCTGGAGCCATTCATTCATTCATCCTCAGATACACGCAGGCTGTTGTTCCGAGTCTCTGGTGGTTAGAGAGCGGCCCTCCTCCTGGCGTGGGCAGGCAAGGCCAGCCAACAAGCTCTCCTTAGTCTGCTCCTAGTTTTCTGTCTGAAATATTTCTCCTTCCCTATTTCCATCTTATCTTGCTTAGTTTCCCGCTTCCCCTTTCTTCTTGACTTCTTTGTCCTTTACTCCAAGGCAACAAACATGGATAAATAAAGTAAATAAAGTTAATTTTCAATAAAAATTTGAAAGAAATAGTAAAAAAAAGAGAGATGTACTATTTTCATATTTGACAGTCACCGATGTAGCCAGCATAACACAAAATGCAGAAAAAGCAGTGGGCAACTTTCAGTTGATATGTATACTTGATTACTCTCGCAAGTGTGTGGCCACAGGGAGTGTGGGTGTCTTCTCCCTGTGTTATGTACTGAGGACAAATCTCTGACCCTGGCAGTGACCGCACGGGATGGCGTAAAAACAAGTTACTGTTTTTCGTTTGGCGTAGAAATCCTTCCTGTCTGTGCTAGAAGCATCAGTCACTTGTTATATACACACTCCACATATACACACATGCACACATTTGTACTCGCCCACCCACCACACACACACATACCTAACACATCGCACACACCTCCGATATATCACAGCACATACCCCCACAACCCAGCATACACATCACACACGCATGCACACACATCACACATACCACACACATCCCCACACCCAGTGCACACGCCATACCAGACATCTGTGCACACCTCACATGTACACACATGTGCATGCACACACATACCACATACATGTACACACACTATGTGAGTATACCCACAGCTGGATCAGGGAAAATCAGGCATCTCCCAGGAGACACAGCCAGGGTGGGTGAAGAGGCTCAAGAAGGAGGAGGCGATGGGGCAGCAGGAATGGACACAGGTTTGACAAGTGGCAGGCTCTTTTCACATATGGAGTTTCCCAAAACTGCCTTTTCCATATTCTAAGGCTTGATAACTTTCACAATGATGAAAAGAGGACATATTTGCAGGAATTTTTAATTTAACTATTTGCTTGGTTTCAATATCTTATGATTTTAAAACAAAGCAACCACCCCCCTGCCCCCCAATCCATACGTGCTCTGTTTGATGGCTGCTATCATGCCGTTGGACACAGGCTTATTTCAGGGTTTGTAGCAATCCAGGAAGGAGATTTTCTTTCCTACAGAGCTGAGAAAAGGCCTTCTTTTAAGCACCCACTTGTCTTGTGGCCACACCAATAAGGAATGAAGAGGCCAAGTGAGAAAACCAGCATTCTGAAGGCCAAGAAACAGTTCATTGAAATGTGCTCTGGAGGCTCCTCCCCCCACCGGCCCTCCCTGCCCACACTGGGCAGTGCGTCTGAAGGATTACCATGGTAATGATAGTTTACCAGCATGAGTCACCTCTCTGTTTTTCAGGGAGCGCTTGCTCTGCCCATCTCTTTTAGCACATTTCCACTGGGTGCGGTTTGGCTGCCAAGTGCAACGTGGCAGCGAGTTACTTGAAAACATTTCACTCAAAGCCAGATTCCCCACCCCGGCTTACCTGCAGACCACATATGTAGCTGCAATTGCAAACAGCTGCCCACCCAGCACGTAACAGCAAGAGAGGTCATTTTAAAAAATGTTAAAAATAGCATGCCCTGGGAGCAGCCAGTTCCTTTGTGGATTCAAAAATGTTTGCCACCAAGAAGAGTATTCTGAACATATACCCCAGTTAACATTTTAAAGAAGGTTCACTCAGGGCTACCCCAGGCTTGACTTCAGTAATTAATAATAATAATAATAATAATAATAATAATAATACAGTAACAATAGCTCATATTTATTATTTTTCATGTGTGTGGTATCACTGCTCTAAGCACCACACATGTAGTAACACAGTGAATCCTCATACCCTGTGAGGTGAGTACTGTCCTGTGTCAGCGAGGAGAGAACAGAAGCCTGTATGGTAGTCTTTTTGAGAGGTGCTAGGCCTTTGTCCATGTGACGGAGGGCCCTATTCTTTCTGTGCAGCAAATCCTTCTGTGAGACTAGAATTCTTCTATAAAGAGTGTTCTTCAACTAGTCCTGTGAGGTGCTCTGAACATAGAAAGTAAAGAAAGAAGAAAAGAAAGAGGGAGGGAGGGAAGGAGGACAAGAAAGAAGGAAGGGAAAAAGGAGGGAGGGAGAGAAGTAGAAGAGAGGGGGGCAGGGAGCAAGGCAGGGAAGGCCCCACTGTCAGTTCAGGGTTAAGGACTGCGAAACAGGCTGTGACTGCGGCCCTTGGAGACTTCACTGTTTCTCAGAGGAGGTCAGCACGTGGAGGCTTTCCCAAACTTGACCGTGGACCCATTATTTCCAGAGCTGGGCTTGTTAATCCTCTGTTGGAGTTGTCCCTGAGGGTTTAAACAATGCCCTCATGAGGAAGGCCTCTAAATGCGTATAATCCCAGGGATTCTTAACATCTTTGAGGCTAGTTCCTTAAATATGTTCCTTCATAACAGTCAGTACCTGATACGGTCATGTAAGATTGTCCATTCCTTCTTGCAATATTTATTGAGCACCTGCTGAATGCTAGGAGATTTGGGGAAGATATACCTTACTAAAATTATTGGGTGTGTGGAGGTGCTGAAAAGTGGGCAAAGTTATGAAAAAGAAATAGTGGGGCATTCCTGGATCTTAGGGAATTCTTGTAAACACTGGCAAACTAACCAGCACTTTAATAAACTATAAATCTTTGTCACCCTAAAAAGAGTTGGTATCACCAAAACATATGGAAGTTCATATAAAACATTTTGAATGATTGATGCTAAAAGTATCACTGCCTGTTATAATAAATTAATGATGATGACGGTAACTAAAGACAAATAAATGGTAAATATAACTATATAATTTCATTTCCCCAGCCTCCCTCTGAGGTCGGACAAGTGGAGAACTCATTAGATAGTCACCTCTCACAAAGTTATTTACAATGAGAACCACTTAGGCTAGAATCTGTAGTATGTTAAGGAAGCGTTGGAAAATCAGCTTATACAATTTGTCTGTGCAGGAGGCTTATAGCTTTTCCTGCTACAGTTTCACAATGCAGACACTATCTTTGATGTATGATGTACACGTAAAGAGTCTAACGGGTACCGGGTGTCCAGACCCACTTTACTCCTCTTCATTGACTTGTATCATTGTACTCACATGAAGCTGACTGGTTATTTGAGATAACTGCATTCCATCTCAATTCTGCCTCAAGACATGTGTTGGAGATGAAACTTGGGAATCAAGAAGGTGTCATGAGGACTCAATTACATGTTCCACGGTGCTCCTTGTAACAAAACAAAAACCTGCTTCATGCAGCTAACTCCTAACCAAATTATTATGAGTTGTGGGGAAAAATGATTGATGTGAGCTCACTTAGAATGTCATGGATATAAAAAAAGTGTATTCATGGAGCGAACAAGGTGTTTCTTCCCCATCCCCCAGTCAGGTGATATAAAAAATAAATTTGTATTTAAATGTTTACAACTTGTCTATTCTGCAGTCTTTTCTTGCTCAACCTCATTAAAAACAAGAGAAGAAGAATGAATGATTCTCACCTAGTGGTCAGGGTATGCAACTGTGTCGTCACTCTGCTAACATCCCACATACAAATCACGTACAGAAGTGACTACTGTAGTGGGAAGACCCCTTGTCCCAATTTCCTAGCTGTACAGACAAGCTAGTCACCTAGCCTCGAAATTTCCATTTCCTTATCTATACAAAAATCTATAAGTAATTAAATAATATGGATAAAATAAATATAAATAAAATAATCTACAAAAAATAGGCCCTCTCTATCTCATGGGGTGATTGTGAAGATCAAGTGGATAATTAGTTACTTAATATCCTTCTCTGTTCCAAGAAGTAAGAAGAGGAAGGTAAAGCTGCTGGCTTAGGGTGTCAAAGTGCTTTGAAACTCCAGCTCACTGTAGGTAAGTAAAACATCATTACCAATCACGTCAGGGAAAGAACAGAATTCTAAACATGACTAGAATTTAATACCTAGACCTCAGATACTGGAAGAGACAATGCACTTACAGGCAGCCCCAGTCTGCTGAGTTTCTCTGATTTCTCCAGTACTGCAGCAACTTACAGCAGAATATTTTGCATCTCAGGTACCAGGAGGGCTTTAGGGTTTAGTAGGGGGAGGAGCCACAGGGCACCCAATATGTTGTTCTCCTAGTGCTCTGTGCTTATTACCATGATGGTTTAACAATTCATTGATTGTAATATTTGCTTAATGTCTGTGTCCCCTATGAACTGTGGGAGCCATGAAGGCAGGGTCTATGTCTGTTTTGATCACTGTGGTGTTCCTAGAGCCTAACTATGAAACATAGTAGGCCCTTGAGAAGGCTACTTGAATAAAGGAATAAATGAAGGAGTGACTGAGTGAATCCGCCCTCTCATGCTTCTTAATTAGCTGTGCTGGAGTAAGGCAGGCAGGCTCCAGTAAGGAAAAGCTAACTATGGTCAAAGGGAGGGAGAGAAAGGCCCCAAAAATTCTCTAGGCAAGTAGAAAGGGCTCCCTGTCTCTATGCATATGCTTCTCCTGGCCAAACGCCCTGCCTGCACTCTGGGTAATGTACATATGTTCTGGCCATGCTCCGTTGAACTCAAATTATAGTATCTTGTTCCCCTTTCCAAACACAGAGCCAGTATGAATGGCTTTCCCAATAACTTCAGTCAGTGGAAAGACCAAGCAATGCAACCCAGCTTGTGGCCAGCAAACTTTCAGAATAAGCAAATCAATAGATAGAGCCCAGATTTTGTCTACATGACAAAAATACGTGAGGATACACCCTACACATACGTATGTGTGTACATATGTGAATAGTTGAGTCATGTTAAGGAATCAATAAGGATGTAGCTGATGGGGCAAACAGCATTCTAACAGACACACACACACATGTGCATACACTGAGTCAAAAAGTGATGACTGGATCTCCCAGATGCATGATTAATGTGTGACGTATGCATTGTCTTTAATTAGGAAATAATGAAGATGGAATGTGAAGGAGATGAGTTGGGGGAGGGACTACCATGATGATATTTCTCTTTGGGTAAAAACATTCCCAATTTCACTAAATTTTTTCAGCACCAATGATATCGAGTAATATACATAAATAGATATGTCTATATAATTTGGTAGAAAAATTTTCCCAAATTGAAGCAGAAGTTGATATTAAGATTTTTTGAATAGGGAATTCATTCTATGGATACTCTGCAGTTTCCAAAACCAAGAGAAAAATGTCACTAAGGAAAGTAGCCCAACTGGATGAGTAGAGTGGCTGCTACTTAATTATTATTGATCTTTTCAGAAGGACATTTAATTTAGATGATTATTCTAAATTTGACAGCTGATCCCTTGCTTAAGTCCTAGGTTCACTGCCTGCTCTTCTCTATTATTTTCTCTTTTAGGAATAAAGCTAGTAATTCTCTGAAGGAGTATATTGTACTGAAATTAACCAGGCAAAAAGAACCCAAGAGTTACTGTCTTTGATCAGAGCACAGAATATTGCTTTATGCTAACATGAGATGTTTAAGATGTCTTTACTTATGTGAATTAAGACATAAGGGCTGTGTTGAATATCATAATGTAAATAAAAGACATTCTTGGATCATATTGTTTTAGGAATGTCTTGTTGCAGGCAAACGTCAACTGCCAGAGAAATGAAGATAGATTGAATGGTCCAGGAAGTGAGCCAGTGCTGGGCTGGTGAGGGACAAAGCCAGCCACCCTAATTTGGTCCTGGCTTACTTCTTCTCCCTATCATCCTCCCCACCTTCCCCCCATTCTGGTGCCTTAAGAGAGAGATGTATTTTAACATGTGGCCAGTTTCCTATTTAGTTGCTAGCTTCCTAAATTTCATCTTTTTCCCCCCACAAAAACCATTATCCCAATTACTTCTGTCTTTCCTGGCTAGTCAAGGGTAGATAATTGATGCTGCATATAAACCTTTCTCTCTTGCATCCTACTCAAACATCTATCCACAGGACAGGGCAGCAACATCTCATTACATAGATTGAAATGTCGGGAAACCAGGTATTGGTTGTCAAGACAGCCTTGTCTAGGAAGTGACTAGCAGCCCAAGTCTGAATTACTGTTGGCAAACTTTACAAGACTGTTTGTGCCAGGAATAGGGGAGATGATGACCGTGAAACTTGGCAAAATTGGTTTGAGGCAAATGATATGATACATGATATATTTTCCTGCTATGGAGAATGTCATGAGCAGAAGAGAGAAAGGTAATCCAAGTGGTCTTTGGTTAAGAATGTGTTAGTCTCTGAGAGTTGGCTAAAGTATGTGTTCAGAGTCTGAAATCCACATGCGTGTGGCAGATGTTTCAATTTCTGTATTCATCTCAGGAATGTGAGATTGAAACACAAACTGCTTGGAAATTATCTTTGAGATTTTATGGTAGGAGTGCTAACTATGTGACATTTTATGGGAAGAAATTTAAAAAAATAGATGAGTATGAAACTTAGAGAAAAAGAATTCTTAACTTCTTTGCCCATAAAGGATTTCTTTTTCATTCTTTCTTATCAATTTGGTTTTCGTCACCATTATTACATTTTTTTTTTTTCAGTTTTGGCAGTTGGCATCGTGAATTTCTGGGTAAAGAAGTTTCTGTTTAAAATTTTAAAATTTCTCAGAGCAGTAATTTTATACTGATCTACCCCATACTTGGGTTCACATCTGATATTTCCAACCAGGACACTTACTTGGGCCAGCTTTTTTGGGTCAGTTTTCTACAGTATATTAGGTTGTCTGGAGTCCAGAAAAATGCTTTTCTGACATGGGGGTCACTGCCTCATCATCAGCTGCTGGACACTGTAAACTTCAGGCTCCTGGAGGACTCTTACTGACACGAAATATAAGTTACATATCCTTGATGAAGAAATTATTTTTTCACCCATTAATCCCTGTTCTTTTCCCAAATAAAAGGCTTGTTTTACATGTATTTGTATCACAACCAGTTCTTCATTATCACTTCTGTTTGTTTGTTGTGATGTGTTTGATATGATTTCTGTTCATTACTGATTCTCAAAGAACTCACTGTGCAAATACCAGGTCATAGGCTGTCAGCTGGATAGGCTATAGGCTAATTTTCTATTATCTGGTAACAGCAAGTACAAATTTCATCTTCTGAAATATGTAGGTCATAGAGGCAATTTTGAAAAAAGAGATTCAGGTAGGAAAATATGTTAATGTTCTCTTTACTTTTTTGTATGTTTGAACATTTTCATGATAAAAAGTTTAAAAATGTATTAGTCTCACATACAATCATGTGTCTTAATGATGGGGATACATTCTGAGATATGCATCGTTAGGCGATTCTGTAGTTGTGCGAACATCATAGAGTGCACTTACACAAATCTAGATGGTGCAGCCTACTACACACATAGGCTATACTGTACTAATCTTGTAGGAGCACCATCATATATGTGGTCTGTCATTGAGTGAAACATTGTTATGTGGCACATGACTGTACAATTGATACTCATTGCTGGCTATCACGTGTTTGTGAGTTCACCTACTCGCTAAAATTTATTTGTAACCCCCAAAGTAACAGTTACAAGGCTTTTATGGTTATTCATGGACGTGGACAGAGCACCAAAAAATTTGAGTTGCCTGACACACGTGGTCCCAGGTGAGGCTGAGCAAGATGACGCTCCACCTCCTTGGTTCAGCTCTCACGCTGTAAACGTGTCCATTTCACAGTCTACTTAGTGTCCCTGTTTTTGCATTTTTGTGCTTTTTGTTGGTGATGTCACTGTTTAAAATGGCCCCAAGCAGAGTGTTGAAGTGCCGTATGGTCTTCCTAAGGGCCAGAGGGCTGGGATGTGCCTCAGGGAGAAAATAGGCATGTTAAATGAGCTTCAGGCTTGAGCTACAGTGCTGTTGGCCGCGAGTTCAACGCTATACAACACTATATGTCACTCACGTTAATGAGTCAACGCTATATGTTAAAGAAAATGTCTTAACAGAAACACACATAAAACATGCTTATGTGTTGATCAGTTGAGAAAATGTTATGACCAGAAGGTGGAAGGAGCCCAATCTTGCATTTCCCCTGGGAACATTGATTCAGTATTGGCTAATTCATTGTACTGCAAAGAAGGAGAATCAACTGTATCTAAATATAAACATGCCTTATCTGCAACTGACTAACACTAAGAAGGTGCTGATTATGTCGTTCAACTCAGAAGACCACTCTGAGAACTGGCCCAATAGATGTTTGGCTTGTTTATCAGTCATGCATGTTAGTTAGGCTGCTAATGGTCCCGCCTCCTATTTGCTTGATCTACTGTACGTATCACCTGATTCTATTCCCTAGATTGTACTGTTATCCATGATGTTCTTCGAATATAATAATAATAACGTTATCACTAATGAGGCTGGCTCAGCGAGCTGAGGAGTCGAAAGAAAGATTTCTTGGTCTCTCAAGGTCTGGTAGTAGTGCTCCTTTATTCAGAGAATAGCATGAGGACAGGACCCCTGGGCAGGGAAGAGCTGCAGCACGGGGACAGGACCCAAGGGCAGTGAGAGCTGCAAACATGGGTTGAGGATAGGGCTAAATTTATAAGGCATAGGTATCTGAGTTATCTCTTTACAAGACAAAAGAAAGATTATGTAAAAAAGTCGTTAAAAATGGTATCAGTGTAGGTAGGGTCTGGTTATTGGGTGGTCCTATAACTTTGGATAAGAATCAGGTCGGATCAGGTCAGGACATCCTGTGCTTCCCCCGGAGGATGATATAGATCGGTATGTAGGGCAGGATGCCCTGGGCTTTTCTCCCTGGGGCAGCCTTGATCCTCATCAATTAATATTGTTACTATTATTTCCTTTTAGTTTTGGCAATTGACTTGTGGACTCCCCAGTAAAGCAGTTCTGTTTAAAATTTCTATTAAAGCAAAAGCTGGCAGGCGTATCCTCATTGCCCCTTTCTCAAGGTTTCAGTGTCCGATAGGCTGCCCTGTCTAGGAAATCAGGAACGTGGGCCCTATTTCACTGACAAGATCTTATTTATCCCCCAGACCTGACATGGCACCTGGCACCCAGTAGGTTCCCGACTGGACGAATGGAGTACTAATTAAATATAGAACCATAACATATTAATTTAAGAATCTTACAAAATAAGTAATGACTAATGTTTAATGTAACAGCTGAGAAACGGTGCCTTCTGGGCAGAGCTGTCTGAGATGTTTAGAGACTTTATCTTGGTCACAGAAACTATAAAATCCACAGAAAATTTACCATAACTGTCCGTAAAACACACATATTTCTGTGATAAATAATAGAGTTTATGTATTTTATTTGTTTGGCAACTGTCAGCAAGGACTGTAAATAAACAAGTGAGGTAAATTCTATTAGTTAGACACAGAATAGTAAAATATGGCTCAAGGGACAGAAAAGCAAATTTAAATGATGATATCCTGGCTGGGGAATTATTTCACAATTAAGGTAACTTCTTTCAAGAGGGCAATATTTTCCAGCTGTTCTCTGCAATTTTTACTATTTACGTTATACTCTCTATTTTTGTTGAGTAATAGAAGCAATTAATTCTAAGCATTTTAGTTTCTTCTGCACTTGGGCATCATGCTTCTCAAGAGCTGATTTTTTTTAATCCAGGCAGTTGAACAGGATGTAAGTGTCATTTTAATATTAGGAACTGAAAATTTAATAATATGGTATTAAACTGTAAGTATAAGTGAATAATACCAGTCCTAGCTCACTATATTTCCTACATAATTCTGCCCTAGTAACGGAATTGTTTTTCAAAGAAATGCTGTACTGCAAGGTTTTTTTTTTTTTAAAGAAAAGAAGCTTTTAACAGAAACACAAAGGATAAAATGAAGGTGAATGTTGAGATCCTTACATGGATCGTTGCAGGTGCTTATATGAATACTTACATAGATTTGGCAGCGGTGTTCACTGGGCTCACTTCCTTCACTCTCCACGTGGTTTGGTTAGGTCAGGCAGGGTGTGGATGAGCGTGGGACTTTGAGGGACATACACATATATCTCTCTCCAAGAATACATTTGAAAACCCAAAAAGTATTTGCATAAAGTGAAAAATAAAATGAAACAGAGCCTCTTCCTATCAAACAGAAGTAAAGTAGATGTTAGAAAGTCTCCCAAACGAGAGTAGCCACTGAGGGGTTGCGTTTGTAACTGTGCTAAGTTACTCTCAAATTGCTAACTAGATGTCATGCAATGGTTTAAATTAATTCTTTAAAAATAACAATGGTGATTTCTCATATTTTATTTTGGCACTTTGATGGGAATATGCGTAGGTTATGGCAATAAAAAACATCATTAGCTATTTTATAGGCTGAGTCACAGAATTTTCACTGAAATGAAGAAAAAAAATGTTATAAATGAAGAGAGATGTTTGATCAATTAAAATGAAAACAAATGTTTATTATGCCTAACTACTGTATATTTAAATGTTTTCATGCTAAATCTTCTTTTATTTCTTTCCTTTAGATTTTCCAGTCCTTTTTTGCATTTTCCTCTTTCTTCTGGGCATGCTGCCTTATGCCAATCAGGTCCCTATTCAAGACGCTTTTGTGGATGGCGACAAACTTCCACCCTGACCAGTCTGAGACACAGAGAAAATCAAAAGTTTTCTTTTGGTTGTTTGCACTTTGGAAATTAAACAGAAATAAACTCTAGTCTTCTTCTTCCACTGGCCCAAACAAATTACTTTCTTTTTCTTTTTGTTCTTTCAGCAATGGGAAATGGAAGATTAAGGAAATGAGATACTCTTTTAAGAAGTGTTTTTCCACAGACATGCCATATATGACAGGCTGTGTCCCTGGAACCCAATGGTCTTGGGGCTGTGGGCATGGGGGCTATTTCTTGTCTGAAAGACAGATTTCAAGAAAGCAAGTACTTGCTCTATGTCCACCCATCAGGTTCCAGAACCTTGCCGGCTCACAGGTGACGGGCTTCTGTGGACTAAAGGGGTCAAGGGGAAGTCCACATAGTACTTTTATTATAGGACTGTCCTTCTTAAAACATAGCCCAAGGAGCTGTGGTTTGAATTACAAAGTGTCTCAAGAGAACTTCTGGCATCTGGTTTGACAATCATCTTTTTAAAAATGTAGTCTTTTGTGAGCTTGTGACCCAAAATGATATGGTGTAACTAATGCTGGTGACTCACAGTTGCTTAAGTTGCAATAGTTATGTAACTAACAGAAGAGAAGAAAGAAAATTGGACACTGGATGAAATTTAATCAAATGTAACATATGAACGGAAGCCCTATCTATTATTTGTCTACTGAATATGGTTTACTGAAATGGTGACTCCTCCAAAAGATGTGTCCCCATACTAATTCCTAGAGCCTGCGATTGTGACCTTGTTTGGAAAGAGTCTTTGCAGATGCACTTAAGTTAAGCATCTCGAGATGTGGAGATCATTCCGGGTTATCTGGGTAAATCCTAAATCCAATGGCAAGTGTCCTTACGAGACATACACAGAAGAGAGACAGACAGAAGAGGAGAAAGCCGTGTGAAGACGGAGGCAGAGACTGGAGTGATGCAGCCACAAGCCAAGGATGCCAGGAGCCACCAGAAGTTGGAAGAGACAAGGAGCCAATTGTCCCCTAGAGTCTCTGGAAGGAATCTTGGCCTTGCTGAAACCTTGATTTCAGACTTCTGGCCTCCAGAAATGTGAGAGAATATATTTTTGTTGCTTTCAGCCATCCAGGTTATGATGATTTGTTATGGCAGCTACAGGAAACCAATTTATCTATCTATCTATCTATCATCTATATTATCCATCTATCCATCATCTATCTCTATCTACCTATCTGTCTATCCATCTATTTTCTATTATCTATCATCCATCTTAATATCCTCAATGTTTATCTTCTCACTGTATTCTGTCTTTGCTAACTCATTTTTATTTCTTTAACTATACATATTTAATTAGCCTATGAACTGTAAAAATAGTTTACCTACTAACTGAAAAAGTCACTGAGAAATTCTAACCATTCTCAATTTGAGGCTATATTTAATTTCTGTGCTCCATTTTATCACACATATACATTTATATTAATATACACATATATATTAAAAATAAACTTCATTTTATGTCTATGCCATCTCAGGGTGTTCTCTAACGTTGTCTCTGTTAGATTTCAAGCCTCAAAAAAAGGAAACCGTGTGTCTTAAATTCCTTTATAGCGGCTCTGATGACATTGATCACAATTTTCAGGCATATTCTTTTGACTCAAATTAAAAATAAGTCTGGGGGGTGGCCCCGTGGCCGAGTGGTTAAGTTCACGGGCTCCACTTCGGCGGTCAAGGGCTTCCCCGGTTCGGATCCTGGGCGTGGACATGGCATGGCTCATCAGGCCATGCCGAGGTGGTGTCCCACATGCCACAACTGGAGGGACCCACAGCTAGAATATGCAACTATGTGCTGGGGGGATTTGGGGAGAAAAGGGAGAAAAAAAAAGATTGGCAACAGTTGTTAACTCAGGTGCCAATCTTTAAAAAAAATAAAAATAAAAATAAGTCTGAATATGTGTTAAAAGAGTAACAAAACCAGGAAATCAAAGCCATCCTCTAAACCTGCTTCTATTCCATTATTCCTTATTTCAGTCAGTGACATGGGGACACAAGCCAGAAACCTAAGGATTTTTATCTTATGTCTCACTAGGTGCTTCCCACCCCTTTCATATCCCTCCACCCAACTCCTTTACACCTTCATCGCACCAAGTTGGTTCAGGAGGCCTAGTCGTCATTTCGTCCATCAGTTACTCTGACCCCTCCCGGGGCCCTCCCTGCCCTTTCCATTCTTTCTTCTGCCAGCACATACAAACATTCACATCCATGCATGCATACACACGCACAAATACATATTTCACGTGTGTGCACACATATGCGTACACACACGTACATAAATGTACACCCCACACATGGGCACACACACAAATATAACCCCACATGCACACACACATGCACAAATAGACACCTCACATGTGCACACACACGCGCATACCCACCCACCCATTTTGTGTGATTCTCGGGGCCCCTCAATTGATTGGATTGGTCACTGCAGGCTGGATAGTGTCCCTGTGGCTTGTCTAAAAGATGCCTCAAACCTGGTTAGGGCTCATCAGAGACTGTATGGGAGATGCCCCCGGACGTGGGGAAGCAGCACCGAAGTCTCTTTTCTCTGGGCACACTGTCTGAAAGGACGGTAAAGGCCTGGAACTTCCATTGCCATGTTGCCACTGCAAGGAGAGAGCTCAACCAAGAATAAAGCTAATTCAGGAAAGAAAGCCAAAAGACAAAGGGAGAGGGAGAGGGTTGGGCTGGGAGAGATCTAATCTCTAGATTCCCCAATGAAACTGGAGCCTTGCCTTGGACTTCAAGTCATATGAACCACCACAATACCTGCTTTGCTTAGGCTAATTTGAGTGAGAATTCCGTAATTTGCAATTGAAACTGTCCACGGAATCTACTGTCGCCCTCATGAACATCTCTCCCTTTGTTCCCAAAATAAGGCCCATGCTCCTGGGCAAGTCCTCGGTCCTTCACATCTCTTTCTTGCTTCCCTGACCACAGTACCGACCGACCCCCAGCCCCTCCTCCTGCAGTCCAGTCACACTCAGGTACTTGCAGTTTCCTGAGTGCAGAAACGTGTTTCACCTTTAGGCTTCTGCACACTTGCTCAGTCTTTTATTCCAGAAATGCTTACTGAACACCTACTTTCTAAGCATTGCTGTCTTCCTGGGGCTTATATTCTAGGAGAGGCTGGGAGGAGACTAGAGTATAATTAAAACTAATAAGTAAGATATAAGTATGTGCAAAAACTCAATCACGGAGATACCATGTGACCCAGCAATTCCACTCTTAGGTATATACCCAAGAGAAATGAACCATGTGTCTGAGCCTTGTCTGTCTGTTCCCATCCACTGTGAGCACACGGACAGTGGGGCTGTCTGCTTTTCTTCACAGTATTTCTGCTGCTCAGTGCAGCAATTGGACAGAGTAGGGTCTCCAGAGAATGTTTGTGGGTCAAATGTACCACCCAAATGTACTGAGCTGCCCCAAGGCCATTCTCGACATGGTGACATAGCTCAGAGAAATGCGCATAAACTTCCAAGAGCATGGGCACTATAGAAGGACTTGGCTGAGGGTCTCTCGATGGCCCAAAAGAACCCTGCAGCATCTCTTTTCCCATCTCTTTTGTAAAGTCTCTCTGGCTGCTTCTCCCTCACTTTCTCGGTCACAGCATCCGGCTCCCCATCCCCCCCCCCCACCCCCCACTCTTCCTCTGGTCTCTCTGTCTTCTTACCCCAGCTCTGGCTTACCTCTCCTCTCTACCCTCACCCCATCTCATCTTTCCTATGTGTCTGAATTAGGCCTGCTTTCTGCATCTGACATCTCCTCTCCATCTCCCACTCCAATTGGTGGAACAAATCCGGAAATCTAACTTGCCTGAGCAAAGTATCCTTTCTATTTAAAAGATGAGGAGGGAAATGATTACAGGTAACTGTGCTATAATAATTGATTTCCTTTTATTCTCGTCACATGTGAATGAACACTATTATATGGTTCTTAATTTGGGGTATGGAAAAACCTCTTTCACATCCCCCTGTGTTTGCACCTGCTGTTTCCTATTCTTGGAAAACTCTTCTCTTCCCTTCTTTCTCATATAACTGCTCATTTGTCAAGATCCCTTTCCTGGGGCCCACTCCTC
This sequence comes from Equus przewalskii, assembly GCF_037783145.1. NCBI lineage: Eukaryota > Metazoa > Chordata > Mammalia > Perissodactyla > Equidae > Equus > Equus przewalskii. The sequence goes on from NC_091849.1 coordinate 3,208,785, forward strand.
AGTGAAGCGCTTCCCCAGGGCAGAACTGGAGGCAATGTAATACCAAAGGGAAATCCCGCAAATTCGGAATAAGACAGGCTTGGGTTTGAATCTCAAATTCACCTCTTATGAGCTGTGACACCTTGAGCGAGTTGCTTAAACTCACGCAGCCTTATTTTCCCATTTGTAGAGTTGAGAGGCGTCAGTGTGTGTTGGAATGCATTCCTGCCTGGCTCCACAGCAGAGGGAAGCCCCTGAGAACAATTAGGTGGTGCTGAGCTGTGGTTCCCCACAGCTATAGAGGTGGGAGCCTGGGCAGCTGGTACCTCCTGAGTTTGCCTGAGTGCTCACAGGGCTAGTCTCATTTTCCAGATGAGTGGTGATGTGAGTAAGATTGAGAAGGCCTGAAGGCATGTTGTCAGGTCCCTGGCACACAGTAGGTGCTCAATAAATGTAGGTGCTCTCCCCTCTTCTTCCATCCCACTTTTGAGCGAGGCTTTATGACAGCACCTGGAACCCCAGCTCTGCACGTAGGATGGAAGTAATGCAGAGGCTGGATATGTATCACCATTATTTATTTGCATGTCTGTCTCCCCGTCTAGAGTCTAAGATCTTCAAGCTTAGGACTGTGTTACACTCACTTCTGTAGCCCCAGGGCATAGCACAATGCCTGGTACCTAGAAGGTACTCAATAAATATTTGTGGAATGAATGGATCAATGGATGACGATTTCATGGAAGAATCACTCACTAAAATTTCCAGGCACAGACTTATGAACCTCGGGGTGAAAACGCATCATGCCTCTTGCCCAACCCTCACCACACTCTTTAGGGGAGTCACAGCACTGCATGTTAACTCCAGGAAGGATGAGCTCGTGACAAGAGTGAGGGCGTAGGTCTGCTCCGGTTCCTGATTCTGTTCTCCGAATGTGGGGAAGAGAGAGGATGCCCACAAGTGTAAGAGAGGAAGCCGAATGCAGCAAAGGAAGCCAGGAGGGGCGAGGTTTGCCCTGGTCAGGCCCTGGCATGTGGCTGTGCTCCTGAGTTACCTTCAGTCCTGCATGCAAGTCAGAGTTTCAGATGCCAGCAGATGTCTCTGAAGCATCCCTCCATGTCCTAACCTCATCCTCAAGAATTGCCCCCTGAGTCTCTCGGTGAAAATAAAACTCATCTTCCATGAAGTGTCCCCAAAAAGGTCCATGAGGAAGGAGGTGCCATTGAGAAGTGGGCACTACTCCCAGTTGAGAGGTCAAGTTTGTATGACCTTGGATGACATTGGGGCGTCCCTAAAGAGAAGCAACTTTTACTTTTTGACAGTGCCTATGGCAAGACGCTTGCAAGATTTCAGGCTTACTCAATTGTGACTGTTACCATGTCTTTAGGTTCATCCTGGGGCAGGAGTTTGACAAGTTCTTATTCCTGGAGGCTGATTTCTTAAAATGCAAAATAAGGCCAATCTCTTCAGGGCAAGTATTCTGGAAAAGATATATGAAATAGATACATGGAGGCTGAATTTAGTTCTTGGTTAAGAGATTTCATGGAAGAAAGTTCTTGACTTAGCAAGACATTTTGCAGAAGGAAAGCTAGCTCCCTCCTTGCTTGTTCCTTCTCCACACCCTTCCTCTCGCACTTGTGGGTACCACCTTTAGACGTAGAGAGGGGAGCATTATGGAGCAGCTCTCTCCTCAAAGTGGCCTCCAAGACCTGCAGTGTCTGCATCGGCTGCCAGCTGGTTAGAGTGTGGAACCTCAGAATCAGCATCTGCATTTGGACAAGATTCCCCTAGTGCCTGGAATGCATGTTTAAGTTTGAGATGCATTGATATAGTAGTTATGATGGAGATTTTCTAATATATGCCAAATACTATAGGTGAAAAAGTCCTGGCTCTGATTCTGATCCCAAATCCTGCAACATATCGACTGTGTAACTGGAGTAAGTTACTCTGAGTCCCTTTGAGCCTTGGAATCCTCATTTCTAAAATGTGCACAGAAGAAGTATCTGTTCTATAGGGTTGTTGATCGGATAAAATAAGGAATGGATGTCAAAATTTTGGCACCCAGTGTTTGGTAATAGTAGCTATGGAGATGATGATCATTCCCCTTTGTCCTCCTTCACCTCCTGGCACCTAGGATTCAGGCCAGTGCTCTTAGTAGGGTGGATTTAAGAGCTCTAGCCCAAACTTTTGGTGCTCAGAACAGGTAGCACTAAGCAGTTCTTCTGATTGATTTTGTGTTTCAAATGCCTCACTCAGATGTTGACAGCAATGGGTACAATGGCGCAACATTCTGCTTTTATTTCATTAGATATTTTTATTAATGTTATTATTTCTATGCTATTGAGGGAATTAATGAGTTTTCAACTTGTAAATGCAACAAATTCTAAAATTTCAGTCTTTAAAAGTTATGGTTGTAAGTTTTAGGCACTCCGAATTAGTGTCCTCTGGAGCAAGAGCTTGTCCCTCCTGCTCTAGGTACCTGGGTATGAGGCCACAGAACCATGAAGGCTATGTTTAGTGGTAGCATGGAGTCGGTGTGGCAGGGCCGCAGGGTTCAACTGGCAGTGTCCACTGGGGCAAAGCAGGTGTTGGAAAGATCCTGGTCTGGCAGCAGAACTGGGCACCCATGGGGTGAGGCTGCACGTGGCAGGGAGGGATTGGAGCACCTTAGCCCAGGGACATGCTTGGTTCATCTACGAATCTCTTGTGGTTCATTTTATAGTCTGCAGTCTGTCTTAATGGATCTCTTTTCCTTGAAGAGGATTTCCCATCTTTTCTGCTAACATCTTCAAAGTCTTTAGCACGTAACTTCACTTAATGGTAAGCTAACTGCTCTGTCACTAAGCCCTTGATGCTTATCAATACGGCTCTATTTTCCCAATGCGTAGTCCCAACCCAGGCCCCTTGTGAGGGAACTCAATAAAAATACATGTTGGACAGATGCTTGTATCATCATTGCTGGTTTAACGGTCAGGGCGGATGTGGAGAAGGGAACGATGTCAAGAAATGTGAATATGACGAGGATATTTAATGAAGGAGGCAGGAAATCAAGGAACATGGGCGAATAGACAGGGATTGTTTCTTTTTTCATAACAATCTTTGTGTTTAGCTTGGAAGTAAAGAATTCTAAGGCTACTCCATGAATTGTCATTGTGGTAGCCACTCAATTATTCTTGGACAAAGCCAACTGTCCCAAATCTTGGATAACTATCAGAAATAATATCTGAAAGGTCAAAACGCAATCTTTTTGTGTTTTTGAACATCATAGTTGGCTTTGTTGTAGCCAGTCAGACCACACTAACACTGTCCTGGGGTGCTGCCACTCAGCCAAGTGACAGCTTCTAGCTCCAGTGAGCCCTGTGAGCTGATAACTGTCTGCTGGGGAATGTTCCCCCACCTTCTTACCAGTTCAGTTCATCTTAAACTGTCATTATTGCATCTGTGGGCTACCTTACAGATTGTCTTCACTGTCTACAGATGCTCTGGGAGCCTGATGCAATTTTCCAGAAAATTCAATTCATAAAATGCCTTCGCTTTTCCCTCAATGATTTGAATATTTCAACTGAGCATGCTCTCTTTGGTCAAATTTGTGTTGTGGTTGCCTCAATTCTCCATTTCTCCGGTTGTCTGTCAAAAGAGACTTACCGCTTCTTATAAATGGGGCCAAGCATCCACACAGAGCAACTCACCAGAAAATCTCCCAGGGCTTGCCTTGGTCTGCATGTGTCCTAATATAAGAGCGCCACCAGTCTAAGTTGAAGAACAATTATCCAGATTTGGGGCTCAAATTAATGTCCAGCTTTACACTTGTTTTTTTATGGAGAGTAGTTGCTGACTGAGATAGAGGGGATTTGAAAAAATGGCCAGCAGAGAACAATAGCAATAGTCACTAGTACTGATTGAGCACATACTATACGTTAGGTGTGTGAAATAGTTTTCACTTAAACCTTTTGGCAACCTAAGGTTGGCAGCATGGAAGTTTGAGAATTTAAGTTCCTGCTCAGGGTTTCATAACTAGAGAGTAACAGCATCTGCATTCCAGTCTAAGTCCAGTGCATGCTAAGCTTCTGGTATGTGTGTCTTACCCATCAGTGAGGGGCAATACGTTTATTACTAGCAAACGTGATGCTGAAAACAGGAACAACAGGAAAAGTGCAGGTCCTGAATATGTATTCCTTTTCACACTGGAAAGAAAGATGGAGAGAAACTGGCATGCCTTTTATCTCATGTTGACCCATCCACTGGCCTCCAGAATTCCTGCTCTTCTTGGTTCCCTGTTTCTCTTTGTCTCTTTCTAGAAGAGCACAAACTCCCCTAGGACCCTCATTGAAAATTCGCAAACTTTCCACAAGTTTCAGTAACTAGCTGTGGCTTCTTTGTTAGTGCTCCTGGGCAGCTGCATCCTGGAGAGCTTTAGAAGGCCCCAAGTTCTGCCAGCAGACTGAAGAAGGGAACCTCACTGGAGACAAAGGGGCAAAGTCACAGGTTTGGCGGCAGAGGGAAAGAAATGGTGTGTGACCAGGGCGTAAGTCGTCTGTGTTGGCTCTGGATGACAGTATGCTCTTGCTCCAAGGACCTTAATTGGCTGATAGAGTGATTGCTTTGGCCAAGGGTCCAATTAATACCCAACATTTGAGGATTGGTTTTCCAACCCCAGTTGGATGAGTTTCTTGGCAAAAAAGGGTAACTGCTGTAAATTCAATTCATTTCCTTAACTCTGCACCCACTCTATAATGTAAGGATATCACTCTGTCTGGTTAATTCCAGACAAGGCTCTGTGAGCAGATGGGGAATTTGAATTTTCAAATTTGACCAAAAAAAAGCATAAGTGAGTGTGAGTTTTATGCAGTTACCTTGATACTCCATCTTGTGGAAAATATACTAAGTCCCAATATAGTAGAAGGCAGGATTGCAAAATGAAAGAGAGCTCTTAGTCTAGCGAGAGATGCTTGCTGAGAACGCTCTGATCGGTAGTCTGCTCTGACTGGCTATGGATTCATTGAAATCCACACAAAGTCACTCAGCCCCCTTGTGTTGAAAGTAGTCTAAGACTGCAGTGCAGTGGTCATAGCCAGGGGGTGGTACTGCACACTCTAAAACTGTGGGAACAGCATGGACTTGGAGCCACAGGTTCAGATCATGACTCAGAAATCTACTTGGTTGCGTGCACTTGATTAAATTGCTTAATCTAATTCAGAAAACGGGGGTGATAATACTGTCCTTTTAGCTTTGTTGCAAGGATTACATTAAAGAATATACATGAAAAGGGGCTGGCCCAGTGGCGCAGCAGTTAAGTTTGCACGTTTGCTTTGGTGGCCAGGGGTTCGCCAGTTCGGATCCTGGGTGCGGAGCTACACACTGCTTATCAAGCCACGCTGTGGCGGGCGTCCCACATATAAAGTAGAGGAAGATGGGCGTAGACGTTAGCTCAGGGCCAGTCTTCCTCAGCAAAAAGAGGAGGATTGGTGGCAAATGTTAGCTCAGGGCTAATCTTCTTTAAAAAAAAAAAAAAAATATATATATATATATATATATATGTAAAAGGATAAGGGTGTTCAATTAATGTTAGCTTCCTTCCCTTAATACCAGCGGTGGCGGCAGCTGCTCAGTCTGACTCTTTTTGCGCATTGATGCCGTATGCTGTCTTGGAGAACCACATACAGTGTAATGCTTGGTTTCCAAAAAGCAGCTACGTGATAGCAAGTTCCTAGTAAAACAAGCTTTTGAGATACGGTTGCTCCTACTCCCTATTCAGCATCCTAGCAGACAAGCTGTCTTAAAGCCTGAGTTTCAATGTTTTTACTCACCCCCGACAATCTGCAGGCTGCCCACTCATTACTGCTTCTCTTTATAAGGATTTGCCTTGACCTTTTTTTCATTTTCTTTTGTTTACCAGATGGAATTAAGTCTGTTTGTCAAAACATCTTCCCCCTCTATTTACTTTGACCTGATTTTGAAAGCAGCAAGTCACTTGATTCAGGCTGCTGGGAAGACACTAAACCAGATGTTGAAGTGACTGGGATTTCTATAAGACATTCTTCTTTTCTCTGATGAGACGTGTGATGCATGAAGTAGGAGCGCCTGGCAGGAAGCCACATGCCTCTATTGCAGCACACGTGCTCACTCACGTCATTGACCTCAAGCTTCCCATTTTCATCCAGAGGGCCAGCTACTTCAGCTTCTGCCTGCTAATCATTCTTTTGTGTGTTACCCAGACTACTGGGCTTCCCTTGGCTGTGTCTGCGGGGGGGTAATTCAGTAGCCAAAGGCAGACACTCCAGATTACAAGGAGTCCACGGAGCGCTGGAGTTTGTCAAATCGTCTGGTCCAGGTCTGTGTCATTTTGTTTTTGAAAAGAAAGAAAACTCATTCAAGACTCATTGCTTTTATTCTTGACTTCTTAAAGGATGATGAAGACAGAGAGCAGGATGTTCTTCAAGAGTTGTTAGCAAACCTGGCCTTGCCTTAGGATGGGTACCCCCTACTTGTCAAGTTTTGTCAGTCAGTGTCCACCTCTATAAGTGGTGAGCCCTTCAGTTTTCGCTTCCTCCTCCGTTCGTTGGCCCCTTAGCTAGAGCAAACAGTGGCTCCTAAGGGAGCAAAAGGAGCTTTTTACTCTGCTTCCCAGATGTCAGTCTTTGGAAAATGGAGCCAAATGGAATGAAAGGCACTTATTTATGTGTTTATTCATTGAACCAACAATTATTTATTGAGCATCTATTAGGTGCCAGGCACTGTGGTGAGCACTGAGGAGAGAGGGTGAATAAGGCACAGTGCTTTGTGCTCAAGCAGATTGAGATTGGTGGCGGCATTGGGAGGGTCAGACAAACACAGAGCCGTTATGATAATACTTGTAATGTGGTGTGTCAGGGTAAGCACTGGGGGCCATAAGAAGCTCTTTGGGAGTCGAGGGAACTTTCCGTCAGGGAGCAGTGCTTCTGTGTAGACCCGAAGGATGAGAGGGAGCTGGCCATTTATGGGGTGCACGGGTGGAAATGTGCACAGTGCAGGAAGGTCTACAGGTGAGAACTCTGGGCAGAAAAGAGGAAGGTGAGCCCTACAGGGTGGTGGACGCTGAGGAGCCTGGGAGATTCTTGGGGCGTCTGTGGAGGCTGACTTGGGGCTGCCAGGGACCCTGCTTGGTGAGGGTAACTGACCTCAGGTTTGAGCACTGGGCTTTGGAGTCGCCATTTCTAGCATCAGCAGAGTTGCCTTTCGCTTTCAATATCCCCAACCTTCAGCAGTGTCTGCAGCAGTGAGATGTTCTAGACTAGTCTTGTTGATGGTGTGCACGAGGCCCTGAAAGTATGGTCAAGGACAGACCTAGGGTCTCCCTGTCAGACCAGAGTGATGGAGACAGCACAGCTTCCAGCAGACCAGACATCTCTGGGGTCATTGCAGTACTTTTAAGAAATGCAGCCTGATTTTATTACCACGGTCTGGGAATCCAGGTCTCACAGATATGGTGGTGCCATCCCAGAGCCAGAATCTCTCTTTAAGTTTGGGTAAGTAGGGTGTGGGCTCGTTTACCTGATGCTTCTAGACTTTCTTGCTTAACCACATACCACTGACACTTTTCACTTTCAACCAATTTTCAAAATCAGGTTGCCCAAATGTCTCAATTTACCTGGAGTTGAGGGAGTTCTCCAGATGCTGGACTTCCAGTGTCCAAGAAACCAAGAAACCAAGAAAGCTCTGGGTGAAATGAAATGAATTAGTTCAAGAGTGCTGACCCTGTCCCAAGCATTTCCATATTATATGATCATGTTTATTCTTTAAAGCAATGCTTTCAGATAGATACTATTATTTCAATTTTAAAGGATTTATAAATAAGAGATTCCTAAGGCCATTTATCCAATAAGTGATAGAGCCTGGATTTAAGTTAGGTTGCTTATTAGTACATAATAAATTACCTCTGAACTTGCTGGCTTAAATCAACAATAAAAGGTTATTAATTCATAGTTTCTGTGAATCAGGAATTCAGGAACATTTTAGCTGGTGGTTCTGGCTCAGGATCTCTCATGAGGTTGCAGCCCAGATGTCAGTTGGGGCTGCATGATCTGAGAACTTGACTGGGGCTGGAGGATTACTGCCAAGATGGATCCCTCACACAGCTGTTGGCAGGAGACCTCAGTTCCTCTCCACATGACCTGTCCGTGGGGCTGCTTGAGTGTCCCAACATGGTGGCTGGTTTCCCTCAGAGTGAGGGATCCAAAAGAGAGCAAGGAAGAAGCTACAGTGTCCTTTATTATCTAGGCTTAGGAATCCTGTATTGGCATTTCTGGAATATCCTATTTGTTATACAGGTCAGCCCTCCTCGGTATGGCAGGGGGCTACGCAGAGTGCTAATACAGGAGGCAAGGATCGCTGGCGGCATCCTAGAGGCTGGCTACCGTGTCAGTAAGTGTTTCACAGTTCCACAGCTACCTTTAGGACTCCTCTAAGGTGGGCCTTTGAGGGTGGTCTGCAAGATGAGACGTTGAAAATGTCTACATATGAGCACATATATGAATATTCATTATATATGTAAATTGTGTTATTTATGTACTTGAATGAGTGTACTTTCAAGATTATCACCATATTTGGTAGGCTATATATTTATCCTAGTGATGTTTCCATTACACCAAATATTTTTGTTTTGAATATTTATTACAGATGATCATTTATTCCTGATTTTCTAAATTTTATAGTATGAACATATGTATTACTGTAATACTGTAATTAGAAGAAAGCAATTTTTAAAAACACTTTTTATGTATACATGTTAACACATTGTATAATGGATACTGCTTAGAATTCTTTTTGGAGCCTCATGGAAAAGCAGTCTGTCTGTTGAGATGTTTCAGAAGGCAAAATATATACTGTTACTAATAAACACAATTATATATAGAGTTACGCATTCCATTGTATGTACAAACATGTATACCATTACCTGGAATTTGAATCAGGGGAAGGGTGGGGAAGGCAGGGAGGTCGAGAAAGCAGGGATGGGAACAAGACCTTGTACAGCAGATAAATAGGAAACACGCAGAGCGAATTTTACCTACTCCCAGCACAGTGTTGCTGAGCGGTCTGTGATAATTTAAAGGTGCTGGAAAGCCACACTTTCTGAACTTTAGTTACTTCATTTGAAAACAGAGGAAGATAATGATACCTATGTTCTCAATGCCATAGAGCTATTGTAAAGAACAAAAATCAGAAACTGTATGCGAAAATGCATGAAGGATCGTTAAGTCCTAGACCAGAGGAAGGTGCTACCGTCACCATCATTATAGCTGTTATCTCTGGAAGTGTACCAAGACCTCCTACGGGGCAGGACTGACACTCCCAGAACCATGCACGACTTCTGCTTTGCAGCCCCTGGGAGCCCTTCTTTGAGCAGCATTAGCCACCCGTCTTGCTCCAGTTGTCAGACACGTTAGCCACTGTTTTCTTTAGCTCTGCTTCCATGTGCTACAGGGAAGTGCATGGTTCTCTGGGTGGAAACAAGGCTGTTGGCAGGGCTCTTTACTTATGCCTGCTTGCTTATGCCTGGATATACAAGGTCAGGTGGGGCTAGGTGTGCACGAGGCCTGCCACATGGTGCTGGTGTGTACCCAGGGCTGGCATCAGGCCACCAAGGCTTCTAAGGAAGCAAGTACAGATGGTCCCCAAAGCAGCAAATGGAACATGCATCTAACCCTGTAATGCTGTTTTCACATTCCTTGTCACGCTACTAAGGCCAAAAACAGGAGGAGAATTGGGTTTCTTTGACAAACATTTCTTTTTTCTTCCTTTTCTTATAAAATTATCCCCAACCTGTCCTAAGAGTCTGGCAGCCGTTCATGTGTCAACAACAGGCAGCTTTACGGGGATGGCAGGAGCAAATTCCCTGCTAAGACCTTCAGCTCTGTGCAGAACATGAGTTGCTGCTTAATGAAGCCCAGCTGAGAGCTTCCAGGCGCCTTCTGAACACTCCCAAACGGCATCTCTCTATACCAGATTTATCCTCTCTGGGCCAAAGAGTGGTGTGCTGGTAAGTGTTGTTAAACACTTGTTTGTTTGTTGTTGGTTGTTTAACAACTGATTCTCCAAAGGGGAAAAAAAGCACTCTGAATTGTAGCGTTTGCCAATTTCCACAGTGCAAATAGCTTTACCCTGGCTAATACCAACCTACTGACACGGTATCACCGGATTTAGAGTTGGGAAGAGATGTGAGCATGTGTGAGTGGGCTCCAGTACACCACTGGACCCACGTTTATGGACCAAGTGCATCCTTTTCACATTTACTTGGGGGAAAAATGAATATCTCAAAATCCACATGTGCAAAATTGAATTAATGACCTCTCTCTGCCCCACGCTCAACCTGTCCTCTTCCGGGGTTTCCTATCTGAGTGTACGGCACCGCAGTGCAACTGGTTTTGTAAGCCAGACCCCAGACACCAATAGTCGTCCTTTACGTCTGCCTTCTTCCTCACCACCACAGACAAGCCATCACCAAGTTCTGCTAATTTTACTTCCTAAGTGTTCACAATCTGTCCACTTCCCTCTAGACTAGGTCATTGTTATTAATCACCCGGATTATTGCCAAAGGCTTCTAAGTGGTCTCCCTCTATCTTCTCTTGCACACACACACTCAACCCATTTTCCTAGCATTGACCAGAGAGATCTCTGAAAAGTGCAGATCTGAGAACACCATTCTTTTGCTTGAGCCCGTCAATGGCCTCCCACGGCCCAGGATAATAAAATCCTTCGAGTAGCCTGAAAGAACACAGGTGACTCCTGTCTGCCTCTTTAGCCTAATCCTGTGCTGCTCTGGCCCTGTGCCCCTTGCTCCTTCTGCCTCAGCCACACTGGCTGTCTTTCAGTTCCTCAAACATGCCAAGCCCTTTACCAATTCAGGCTGTCGTACAGAGTGTTCTCTTTGCCTGGAATTACTTGGTCTGACAAAGTCTTTATTCTTCAATCTCAGCTAAGGTTTTTCAGAAAGGCCATCTCTAATCTCCCAATTTGAAAAGAGCCCTCTATTTTTATCTTCTATAACATACTGTTCTGGGTTTATACTCCCAACAGCAGTGTGTGAAAGTCCCAGTTGCTTCATATCCAAGCTAACACTTGGTATTATCAAACTTCAAAATTGTTGACAACCTGGTGTAGTGGTATCTCATTGAGATTTTTGCATTTTCTTGGTTACTAATAAATTTGGGCATTTAAAAATATGTTTATTGCCCATGTGGACTTTCTTTTGTGTGCAATGTCTATTCAAATTGGTTGCTCATTTTTCTATTGAGTTGTCATTAATTATTAGTAGGAGCGCTTTACATGTAATGAATACTAGAGTTCATGGGCTACATGTTTTGCGAGTATTTTCTTTCATTCTTTGCCCTGTTTTCTCACTCTTTTCAAGATGTCTTTTGACAAAAATAAATTTTTAAATTTAATGTTATCAAATATTTTATCTTTTCTTTTAATTGCTAGTACTTTTTGTATTCTGTAGAATTTCTGCTTGTAAGGGTCTGTTGAGCTAAACTCTCAGATTTTGATTTTCTGAAAGGGTAATTATTTTTTTCTTCATTCTTGAAAAAATAATTTAACCAGGTATAGAATTTTAGGATGATAGTAATTTCCTTTCAGTATTTGGAAAAAAGTTCCACTCCTTTTTGTCTTTCATTATTGTAATGAGAAGTCAATCTTCAATATAATTTCTTCCTTTGAAGGTTTCCATCTTTTCTCTCTGGCTTACATTTAAAATCTCTTTGTCTTTGATGCTTTGCAGTTTTATTACGATGTGTCTATCTTTGGATTTCTTTTTATTTATCCCATAAAGAATTGATTGGGCTTCCTTAATCTGAGGGTTTCAGTCTTTCAACAAGTCTGGAAATTTTTCATTCATTATCTTTTGAATATTACCTCTTCTTCATTCTCTCTCTTATTTCCTATTAAACTCTAATTAAATGTAAATTACATCTTTTAATTCTCTGTTCCATCTCTTTGTGTCTCTGGGTTGCATTTTGAATAATTTCTTCATATCTGTCTTTCAGTTTAGTAATTTTTTATTTGATTGTGCTTAATCTGCTGTTTAACATGTCTAACGAATTTTTAAACTTAGTTATTATGATTTTCATTTCTAGAAGTTCTGCTTTACAAATTTGATTCTCTTTACAAATGTGTTCTTGGTCTTTTTAAAAACTTTAGAAGAATAAAATATTTATTAAAAGATTAAAATATATATTTTATATTCTGTTTGAAAATTTCTATATTTAAAATCTTTACCTGACCCATTCTGATATCTGTCTATCTGACACAGAGATGTGCCACCTATATTGCTCTTCAGAGAAGGGTTGTTGCCTAGCTGTTGCTGTCCAGCTGTGGGGAGAAATGAGGTCAGCAGGCAGGTCCATCTGCAAATGGAAGCCTTGCCCACGGCCCTGCCCTCCCCAGAGTAGTCTGTATCTGAAGACTGAGTGAGGATGTCAAAGTCTGGCCCTTTGGGCCTCATGTAGGAAACTCTGCTAGATAATATTCTCACTCGTGCTCTCTGCTGGGTTGGACAAGCTTTTGTCAGAGCTACACTGCAGTTCAACTTCTCCTTCTACTTAATCTTGCTTTCTCTCATTCCCTTTCACAGTTGCTGATCCTAATAAATATCTTGTATCCCAAGTTCTGGTCTGATGGCTGCTTTCATAAAACCCAGTCTGTGATGCACGTGTGTGAGCATGTGGATGTGGATGCGTGTGTCTGCTGCTTCTTACTCATGGTACCTTGTTTTCTTCTGTGTTTATGTTTCTTAAAACTTTATCTGTTGGAATTCTTTGAGACTTGTGTTGAGTTGGGTTCTTTTTGAGATTACATGAGATTTCTTCCATCAGTTGCCAGGGAGAATGACCAAATTGGGACCAGTTTAAGTTAAATTGTCTGTGTGTTTTTTCAAGCTATAAATGTGATGTGTATTGTCTGCAAACCCTTGTGACTGGGGATTGTAGTTATGAATTCTCAAAATAGGCATGTTCCTTACTTTCCCTTTCTATGCTGGGTTTGTTTCCCATTTACCCTTATACTAAGGCTACAGGCATTATAGTCCCCATCTTGATGTAGTATTTTCCCACCTTGGGTGGGCTGAAGGCTTAATTTCCTGTTTCTCATGCCACTATGTCACTCTCCAGTGGAAACGAAAGGTCATCAGAGTTCAGTGCATAGTTTCATGGTGAAGGCTGGTTTGGATCTTGCTTACTTTCCATGGTGCTCAGGCTCACTGTTTCACTTTGAAACTGGAAACTCATGGTTCCAACTTTCAAAATAAGATAGACTCCTCACTTTATTCCCAGCATGCTGATTTATTAAATTGTTATTTTCTTTTGTTTCATATTTATCCTGACTTCATTTATTTTTCTTTTTCTGAAGGAAGGGGCTGGGTCATTTAGGGTTTCTGGTCCACCGTACTGTTGGAGATAAATATCTGGAGTGATGTTAAGTAGACCTTACATAAGAGCACTCCCTCTGGGGCCAATGGGACTCCAGCAGAGAGAGTCTGCGTTGACTGGATCATCAGAAATGAGGGAAGTCATAAGTGGCTAAACAGAGGAAGTAGCAAGCTGTTTGTGAGAGACTTACAATTATGAGAAATGTCTCTGAAGAACCCACAAATGCACTCTGAGAAAAATAGTTTTGAGTGTTCTCAAAGCCCAGAGGTATTACTAGAAGATGAAGGCACCTCCTATCAAATACAACCAGTCTCGACCCTGCTTTCCCTCTTCCCTTCTACTTCATCCCTGGACGGCCAGAGGAAGATTTGCAAGGAGGGAGCAGAAGCAGAAGCATTAAGCATAGGAACAGAGAAAAGAGACCCCTCACCCCAAGGCCTCCAGGACAAAGCTGGGAGAGGGGAGAAGCTTTAAATTTAAATGGAAACCAATAATTTATGGTGGAACTCATCTGTGTTGTCACATGATTTCCTCTAGCAGCATAGCCAGCTTGGATGTAGGGCAGGAAGGGGACAGATGAATGGTCCCCGTGTAGAGTAGACTACACCTTTCTAGTGTTCAGAATTCTTAGTCTCTTGCGTAGAATCTCTTTCTCTCTGTGTAAGGAAAACACTCCTGTATTTCTCCTTTACTCTCACAATACTACAACATTACTACTGACACTTCACTTCTGACACCAAATGTGTGGATTTTCCACACATCATGCAATTCTCTGACACCAGCTGGGTGTCCTATAATTTAACTCAATTCTGACACCATCCACCTGGAGTTAATGTCAGATCACACAGGTGGTTAAGGGCTCAGTCCCACAGGACTGCCCCACCCCCTGCATTTCAGGTGCCAATCGCAAGTCCCCTGCACGTCTGACCAACTGGCTATAAATTGGGGTTCCCACAACCCCCTCCTTGAGTTTAATAATTTGCTAGAATGGCTTACAAAACTCAGGCAAACACTTAATTATGTTTACTGGTTTATTATAAAAGGATTTTATAAAGGATACAGATGAACATCCTGATGGAAGACATGTGTAGGGCAAGGTGTGTGGGAAGGAGCGTGGAGCTTTCATGTCCTCTCCAGGGGTGCCACCCTCCCAGTACCTCCACGTGTTCAGCAACCAAGAAGCTCTCAGAAACCTGTACTTCCTGGATTTTTATGGAGGTTTCATTATGTGGACATGATCAATCATTAACTCAGTCTCCAGCCCCTCTGCCCTTCTCAAAGGATGAGGAGTGGGGTTGAGAGTTCCAAGCTTCTATCATGGTTGGTCTTTCTGGTGACCAGTCCCATCCTGAAGCCATCCAGGAGCCCACCAAGAGTTGTTTCTTTAGAACAAGAGATACTCCTATCACCTAGGAAATTCCAAGGGATTTAGAAGCTGTCAGGAACCAGGTGCAGAGACCAACGTATATATGGTCTCTTATTTCACAGTCCCCCTTCTCTCTGTCCCTACACAATTTCCCTATTTTGAGACTCATTTTTCTTGATTTAAGTTTTAATTCAATAAGATATTTGTTGTTCTCCATTACGTTGCCATCCTGTGACTTGATTGAGCATGTTTCTCAGTCTTTATATATATATTCATAACACTTCTTAGAATGGGCTAATTCTGGTGATGAAAACACTGTCCCGGTCAGTAATCATTTCTGCTGATTTCATCCTCAAAGATTAGGAATCTTAGAATTTGGGGAACATCTCGCTATAACCTTCTATATGTTGACTGCAGGTGCAAGGAAATAAAAAGGGTAAATAAAGTGTTCGATGGTGGTGCTACAGCAAACTTTTGTGTACATCAGAATCACGTCGGGCACCAGTGGATATGGGAGCACACAGACTGCCAGACCCTGCTTTTAGAGTTTCTTACGCAGCTGGTCTGGGACAGAGCCAGAGAATTTGGATTTCTCCCAAGTTCTCAGGTGGTGCTGTTAGTCTAGGGACCATACTTAGATACTTAGAGAACCACTATGCTGAAATAATGAGACAGGTGAGAACAAAGTTTCACCACAATAATCAAGCAGTATTCATCTTTAATCTAAACAATGCACTCGAAGTCAAGTTTAAAAGGAACTCTATCCAAAGGCGGTCATTTTTCTGGGTTCCTGAATTTCTTTAGAAATGTTCTGCTCATTAATTTCCATGTTGCGCTTCTTTGATCAAGTCTGCAGGTACAGGAAGATGGAGGAGACAAGAGGAGCTGGGACCCAAGAGGGGTGAAGGATGCCATCAGAACTGAGCCGTCTCAGCCTCCTAGGCACAAATGTAAAGAATGGCCAACGGGCTTTTGCTGGCATCTCCATGTCAATATTATGGATTTTAATTGTTGACGAGAAAGAAATGTGACAATGTTTCAGTAATCCGAATCAACCAAAGTCTTTAGACTTAAATAAATCAGATGAGATCTTACTTAGAACAAGAGCTAAAAAATGAACTTGTACCAGATGTACAAGAAAGATAAGACATGTTAGATAAGCACCATTTTGATGTTGATAATAAAATGATTAAGGTCACGAAAAAATCAAAGCACACATATTTCCAAAGCCAACGATCCAGAGAATTTCTGAAACAATGGGCCATGCACAGCTGTTACAAGGGCCCTAGGTAAGTGACTTGGCTACAATTTCCGTGGAAGCTGCCTAAATCTTATCTTTGGTCTCAAAACTCATATCTGCCATCACAGCTAGTCTAAAAAGGTAACCCTAGCTTGCTTGGTTAAATGAGTGAAATTCGTACTCTAGAAAGAAATTAGGATACCAATAAGAATAAAAATAGAGAAGCAAATTTAAAACCGTGGAATCAAGTCTTTAGTAAACTAGTTTGGGTGTAAGTGTACTGATCCATTTTGTAGTCAATGTATTGTGTCCATTTTTGTGTGCCTAAAGCATTGAAAAGACTTAAACCCATTAAATCTTTGGAAGAGTCTGATTAATTTTTTATATCAATCATTTATTTAAATATTTAAAGGAGTCATTTGTTATATTCATAACTTTATATTTAATAGTTATTTAATAATTTAGCTTTTATTTAATAGTTAAATTTTTGAAAGTAGTATGTAAAATATTTAGAGAAGTGTTAAGTGTTTAAAGAATACTTGATGGACAATAAAAAAGTACAAACAATGGTGAGCATATTTTCCTCTCCACACAAAAAAGCCTCTCAGATATTGAAGATTTTTCAGCATCAAATGGATTGGCAAGTTGAGGAGTCAACTAATGCCTTTTATAGAGAAAAGGGTATTATTTGTTGAATATAGAATATAGTGTGCTCTCTATGTAATCAGGAGATTCCTTTCTCTATTCGCAGATTTTTGTCGCTGTGATTACTTTACAGGTTCCGCCCGTCTATACTTGCCACATAGCTCACTGCTGAAGCTGTAATTCTTTTCTTTTTGCAAAAAGGGCATCGTTAGTTATTATCTGTGATCATTTTTCAGTTCCGTGAGATAATAAATGAACCACACAGTCCCTGTAATCTTGCAGAGGCTTTTGGCCAGGAAGATGCTCCTTGGCCATGTGCCAATAATAATGGCTATAGGGACAACGTTTAGTTAGTCCAAAACAAGCAACTTGAAAGTTTCCATTTAATTTCTGCTCAATTATTCAGAATTGGCTCAACTTTAGTCACAGGATGAAGTTTACGAAGAGGAATTTCCAAGGAAAAACCGAGATCCTAGGAGTTTACAGTGTGAAAACTGAAAACGAAAAAAAAAATCTATCCTAAACAGCTTTTACTAATCGTTGATAATTATTTTAACTATTTCATATAGTCTCCTACCTTATCAACCTGTATCAAACCACTGAACTCACATGGTCATTCCGGGAAGCCAGTTGGCAGGCAGACGTGGTAATGGCTGGTTCATAGCTTGGTGAGAAAACCAACAGATAGCTGGGAAGTTTCTTCTATGTTTTATTTTCTTCTTTCTCCTCTCCCTCTTTTTCTTCCCTCTTGCCTTTCCCTCCCTTTGCCCACTTTCTTTTTTGGCTATTGAAGATTTATTGCCTTTCAGTACTTACAGATGATGTTTTCATAGGCTCTAATGAGGTCCCAGCAGTTTTTAACAATAACAGGACATTACCATTCCTAAGATATATTATGTGTTTTCCTTCATCTTTCTCCCTTGAATGAAATGCTTAGAAGTATGCTAACCCCCAATTCCCTTTCCTTTACTATGACAAATGGTCCAGTTACTTAATAGGGCTAAATACTTTGCTATGACTTAAAATACTCATTTGAATAAAATCTTAAAAAGAAGAGCATTTGTGTGCTTTTAATGTACTTTCTGGTAGAGGACCTGAACACCAGTCGAACACCTGTTTACTAATGGCCTTGGAAGTCCTCTCTAACGCCATCTGTGCTAGTTATGCATCCTGATGGCGATTTTTGCCACATTTCCTGATCCTCTTGGAAAGCAGGTTGGAGCCAATGCTCCCACGTCCCTTGGGTTCTGATTCCGGCTCCAACCCCACTCGAGTCTGCCACCAACCAGGGGACTCGCTCCCTTTGCAGAGCTGGCTGGAAAGGTCAGACGTCCCCTAGGTGCGGCCCAAGACCATGGATGTATTTTTTTAAAAGGAAAAACATGGTGATGAGCAAGCGCCCCAGCATTGCCTAACTTAGCCTGGGCTCTCCCAGCGCTTGTTCTTCTGTGTGACAGGGCCCGAGCCAAGTCTAGAGGTATTTTTTCTCTTTAAAGGTCAGACAGATTAAAAGTAAGCAACAAAGGAAGGAACCAAGCTGTGTCCCATGATGTAACACAGGGACTTCAACAAACTCAGGCGTTCTCCTTTGTGGAGTCAAGCTCAGGGAATGCCTGTTGGCCAGAAGGGGCTTTGAGGCGGGAGGCTCGAAACCACCTGTGTTCCTGCGTTCTATTTTGGTTCTGGGAGAGCTTGGGGTCAGTGGCTTTCACTGTGCCCTGAAATTGGCATGTTATGAACAGCCGGGTTGGGTCTCTGATCCAACAAAGCAGCCAGCTTGAAAAATCATTCTGGGAAAAGCACTGAATCATTTGTTCCGGGCACAGAAAGTCACTGTGCCTCGAGAAGCAGGCCGTCAGCAGAGTCCCTCAGACGAGCACCCTCATATCTGCTGTCCAGTGGGGAGGGCTCTCCCTTCATTCTGGGCTCTCATTCTTTCCGCCTGTCACTTCACTACTCATATTATTTAGGGCTTGGTTTCTCCTAATAGGCTCTCTTTGTTGGCTATCTGCAGACAGCTTTGTGAGAGCCTTCCCTTTCCGGGTTCCTGTGGGAGAGAAATCATGGAGCTATTTAATGCACTTTTCGATAACC
This sequence comes from Equus przewalskii, assembly GCF_037783145.1. NCBI lineage: Eukaryota > Metazoa > Chordata > Mammalia > Perissodactyla > Equidae > Equus > Equus przewalskii. The sequence goes on from NC_091849.1 coordinate 3,227,503, forward strand.
CTCATTTTCCATCCTCTGTTTTCTTTGCTCTTCGCACACACATGTAATGACTAAAAATGAATTCCAGGCGAGAGCAGAAATCTGCGTGCTGTATGTTGTCTGCCCAATGCAGGTCTGATATTGCTTCGGCTGCATTCCCCTCTCTTGAGGCCCCTTCCGAAGTCTGGCTCTCCTGAGGTCCCCCTGAGCCCCAGCTCCTCCCACACTGCAGCAGGCGGGGCAGAGCTGATGGGCTGTTTATAGCTTCATTTTTCCAGTGCTCCATTTTATTTAGTTGTGTCCCTCCTTTTTTTTCCCCCAAAACAAGCAGTTTGTCCCAAAAAAGGATCAAATGGAAAACTTTATAAATACTCCAAATGGTGGAAACAGGAAGTGGAATAAAAATGATGTAGCTATTCACAGAAAACATGCTGTCATTTTCCTCCGTAAATATATACTATTCATTTTCAGGAAGAGGCTATGCCTAAAGCTGAAGAAAAAAGTTCACAGCGCCTCCTCTGACTCTGGAGACCATGAGGAGCTCCACTGCGGTGTGCGGGCTGCCCCGGGTCCAGCGCGGCACGATGGCATGGCACAGAAACCTCTGAAAAATAGCTATCGTTTCTAGTGCAGAAATGCAAAGGGATGCCTTTCTGGGGTACCCAGGTCCCAATGTCTTGTGACTTATCTAGTAGATACTTCATCAGTATCAGTCATATCAATCCCAATTCCAATGATCTAATTCCTAAGTCACACCCAGTTTCTTCCTGTTAACCTTATTCATGTAGTCATAGTAGCTAACGTTGATATAATGCGTCCTGTGTTCTAGATACTCTTGTAAGTGCTTTGCAAGTATGGACTCATTTAATCCTCACTGCAGTGCTAAGTGGTAAGCATCACTATTGTCTTCCCCATTTTATAGAAGAGGAAACTGAAGCACACACACAAAAAAAAAGGAACTGCTAACTTTCCTGAGGGCACAGAACTTAGAAACCATGGAGCTGAGACTCAAACCTAGGCAGTTGGGTTCCAGAATCTATATCCTTATTAGTATCCCTTTATTAAGGATTAAGAAAAGACTAGAAAAGCAACCACAAAGCACACCGTGACAAAATCGATTTTTTTTTTATTGGCACTGTTTGGACTTCCTAAAAGATTAAACAAATAAAATTATGATGGAATTGTTTGACTTATAAAGTAAAAAATGAAAGTGTCTAATTTCACGTGTCCTTATAACAGAGAGGCATGAGGGATGTCCACAGACAGAAGAGGAGAAGACACAGAAGAAGAGAAGGCCGTGTGAAGATGGAGGCAGAGATTGGAGTGATGTGGACACAAGCAAAGGAATGCTGGCAGCCACCAGAAGCTGGAAGAGGCAAGAAACAGACTCTGACCTTGAACCTGTGGAGGAAGCACAGCCCTGCTGCCATCTTGATTTCAGCCCAGTGATACTAACGTCAGCTTTCTGGGCCCCAGAATGTGATTGTCGGAATTCTAGCTATTGGTTAAAGCTGTAACTTTCAAGGGCAGAGCAGTGAGAAAAGCTGGATTAAATGCCTTGTCCTCTGTGTTTCGTTAGTCGAAATCAGTCATTCTCAAACTTTTTGGTCTTTGTACCCCTTTTCACTCTTAACAATTATTGAAGACTGCAAAGAGCTTATCTTTACGTGCAGTATATCTACAGATATTTAGTATATTAGAAATTAAAACTGAGCAAATTTAAAAAATACTAATTAATTCACATAAAAATAAAAAAGGCAAACCTATTACACATTGACATAACATAATTTTATGAAAATGGCTATATTTTCCAAAACAAAAAAAATCAATGAGTAGAGTAGTATTGTCTTACAGTTTTGCAAATCTCTTTCCCTTCCGGCTTAATAGAAGACAGTTGGATTCTCTTACTTGCTTTATATTCAATCTGTTACGACATGTTGTTTTGATTGAAATGTATGAAGAAAATCTGGGCTCACATAGATATGTAGTTGCAAAAGGAGGAATATTTTAAAGGTTTTCAGATAACTATGAATATTCTTCTTCAAGTCTTCATTAAAGTTAAATGATAATTTTTAAAAGTTAGTTGTAATGTAGAATCTGAAACTCTATCAATGAAATTTTGGTACTGTGTTACATTACAACCCACTGGTGTATTTTATACTGTGAATGGATCTTTTATTTATTTATTTATTTATTTCATGAATAACTTTTATTTATTTATTTCAAATTGTGGTAAAATATACACAATATAAAATTTGCATCTTAACCATTTTTAAGTGTAAGTTCAGTTCTGTTAAGCATGTTCACATTTTTGTGCAATGATTACCACCATCCATCTCCAGAACTCGTTATCTTGCAAAACCAAAACTCAGCACCCATTACACTAATTCGCCATTCTTTTCCCCTCACCCCAGGACAACCACCATTCTACTTCTATTTCTACATATTTGACTACTTTATGTACCTCATGTAAGTGGAATTGTACAGTATTTGCCTTTTGTGACTGACATTTCACTGAGCATAATATTCTCAAGGTTCGTCCACGTTATCACATGTATCACAATTTCCTTTCTGTTCAGGGCTGAATAATCTTCCATTGTATGTGTATGCCACATTTTGCTTATCCATTCTTCCATCAATGGATGCTTGGTTTGTTTGCACCTTTTGGTTATTGTGAATAATACTGCTAGTGAACATGAGTGAAAAAATATCTTTTTGAGACTCTGCTTTCAATTCCTTTGGTTATCTATCCAAAAGTGGAATTGCTGAATTGTGTGGTAATTCTATTTTTAGTTTTTTGAGGAACTGTTTTCATAGCAGCTGCACCATGTTACATTCTCACCAAAAGTGCACAGTGGTTCCTATTTCTTCACAGCCTCACTGACGCTTGTTATTTTTTGTCTTTGTTTTGGATAGTAGCTGTATTGTTCAGGGTTCTCCGTTCTCAGAGAAGTAGAACCAGTAGAATGTGTGTGTATGCGTGTGTGTGTGTATATTTATTATATAGTTATATATTCATATATATTATATTGTATGTATTTTAGGTGTACCGTTCAGCAATGTTAAGTATATTCACATTGTTGTGCAACCACTTTCCTGAACATTTGTTTTCCTTGTAGTGACGGGCTCATCACTTTTATTTCAAGATAAGTTCTGCCGCGAACTCGAATCTGAATAACCTCAGTTAAACAATTTAATAATTTGACACAGTTAGCCGTTTCCTCCATTTTAGAACTTTTTTTATTATGTGCTATCCTACTTCCCTGGTTTTCTTTGCCTCTTACTGAATACTCATTTTTAGCCTTTACTGAGTGCTAATCCTGGGTTCTGATAGTGGAGTACACTAGGGTCTTGATCCTGGGTCTGCCTTGTCTCTAGGTTTACTTTCTACTTAGGTAATCTCACTCAGTTTTGTGGTTTTAGATGCCTTCTATCTGTCTATCTATCTATCTATCTATCTATCTATCTATCTATCTATCTATCTATCATTCCACCCTTCCAGTAAGCTCCAACTGTGTAGGGGACAGCTCCACTTAGGAACCACATAGATATCTACACAAAATGTGACCACATCAGAATTCTTGACTTCATTCTCTCAATCTATTCCCCTCCCATGTCAGGAAATGATACCCTCGTCCTAGCCCCAAATTAAATTCATCTTTTGTATTGTTTCCCCCTCATACTCCACATCCAATCCACCAACACCAGTGGGCTGGACATTCAAAATACATCTAGAATCAAGCCACAGCCCATCACCTTCACAGCCGCCACCCTCGACCAGGCCATCATCATAGGAGCAGGAGTATTGGATAACAAGTATTAATCCCTTGTATTAATAGGCTTCAAAAACACGCATTCCCAGATTTGTTTTACTTCATGATCCTTCTTGTGATGCCATCAGCTTATAGGAGGGTCTTTATAAGAAAGAGTCCCATGAACCTGAGGCTGTCTGTGGTAAGGCTATTGTTGTATCAGATGGTGCACTCTTCTTGAAGAGCCCAAGGAGAGATTTCTGCTTAATCTAGTAGAGTCATTAGTATATCGGCTGGGACTCTTTGTTTATAAATAAAATAATCATATAATTTACCATCTAAAACTATGATGCTTTAGGGAGTAAAAGAGAACCCTCTTGATCTTCACACTGGGACTGTCTTAAGAAAACCAGGGCATATGCTCACCTTAGCTATAGCAAAAGAAACAAACTCTGGTTGGATTAATTGAAAAGAGGGGACTTCGATGTGAAGACCATGGTACGACACAGACGTCAAGAGCAAGAATGCAGCCGGGCCTCAGCGATGCCTGGCTCCAGGAAGGCGCTCCTCCTCCTCTTCGCTCCTTTCTTGGCGAGTCGGCCTCTTTCTCCACTGATTGCCTTTTCCTTTCACTCGGTCCACGTGGTGGACGCAGTCATGACTTGGCTCCATTCGAGACTAGATCAGGCTAAACCAGAATACCAGAAATCTAAAAAAAAAATGTTGTTACCGTTCTTTTCTTTCACAAGTTCACATTTGTAACACCAATTACAATGATATTCAGAAAAATTAGAGGTTTTGGTGATACACATCCGAAATCTGGGGTTAGATAAGGCAGTTTTAAACTTATCCACCTCATCATGCAATTTTGCTTTTTGTTTTGATCACACAGAATTAATAAAATTCCAATTCACACAGAAAGCACTTAATATTTTAATTATTGCTCACCATCTTCATCATAAATGTAAGACAATTCACACCTAAAAACTACCTACGACATCACATCTGACATGCTACACTTGTGTGTGCTACAGCCCAGGGTGACTTCTCAGTGGGGTCGTCTGGTTGGCACCTGCGCCTGAGCCTTGCCCGTCATCTCTGAGTGCTGTGCACAGGTAGTGAGGGGTCTTTTCACACAATTTTATGTTATAAAAATTCACAAGTGTGTGTTTAAATATATAAACACCAGTGCAGAATGAAGCTTTGGTGGTCTAGTGGTTAAGATTCAGTGACTTCATCGCTGAAGCCTAGGTGCATTTCCCAGTCAGGGAACCACACCACCCATATGCTGGCTGTCCTGCTGTGGCAGCTGCATGTTGCTGTGAGGCTGAAGGCTCTGCCACTGCTGTTTCAAATACCAGCAGGTTCCCCCATGGTGGACAGGTTTCAGTGGAGCTTCCAGACAGACTAGGAAGAAGGACCTGGCCATCCACTTCTGAAAAAATTGGCCATAAAAACCTTATGAATAGTAGTGGAGGATTGTCTGATAGAGTGCCGGAAGGCGAGAGGATGGTGCAAAAAGACCAGGCAGGGTTCCGCTCTGCTGTCCACAGGGTGCTAAGAGTCAGAATTCACTCGATGGCACTAATAACAACAAATCAATGCAGAACTTCATCTTTCATAGTCAATGACACATTTAGGTGATGTCAAGTAGGGACAGAAATGACAATGGGTTGCGGGTTGCACAAAAATGAGTTACTTGGCAACACAAAGTAGGAAGGCTGTTAGGTCTGTCACTGGATATTTCAAATTCCTGAGAGAGAATTCCTGGTCGAGCTTGGGGTAGTCATCTACCCAAGGGATAGAGTTACATAGAACTTCCATGGATACTTGGGAGAGGAGAAGTGGTCAGCAAAGAAAAACTTCAATTATAGAAAAGCAGGAAGAGAACCAAGAGAACAGTAAGAGAGGAAATTTCAAGGAGGCAATCAATAATGCCGAATGGCATTATCCTAGGCACCTACACAGGATAATATTTAGGTCCTAAAATGAGATCTTTAATGTTTCTGCCCCTGAGAAGTTTACTTTTTGGAAAAAGAAACTGACAATAAATAAACAAATATACATGTAATAAAAATATAATATATTATAGTCGTCTGCCCATCACATCTGATACATGTTTTAAAAAGACCTCTCAAGCTGATCTCTGGAGAATAGACTCTAGGGTGACAGGGAGACCTGTTAAGAGAATAGTTCAATAGTCTACAAGGCCCAGTGACAAAAGCCAGTCTTATTTGGAAATTAGGAAATCATTGAGGCTAGTTTTTTCGACAAATATTTATTGAACCTACTGTATGAGCGGTACTGGGCTAGGGTTGGGGACTAAGTGAGAAAGTAAGATTTCTCATTTTGGAAAAGTCAAGGGGCACTAGTTAGTTTGATTGGTTGGGGAGCAAATTGGAAGTAAGGAGATCGTGATAGCCATTTAGAATATTTTCACGAAGTTTAGAGGTGTCTAAAGGGAAAGAGATGAGACAGTAAGTAGTTTGAGGAACCACAGACTCAAGAGGGTGTTTTATGCATGTATTTTTTTTTCAGGCTGAAGGGTAGGAACAGTTGAAAGAAAGAGGCAGAGGGTACCATAGAGGGAATATTCTAGAGGAGATGGAGAGGATGGAATAAGGAACATGGGAAGGAATTATCTTGAAAGGAAGTGAAAACATCTTTTCTGAAACAGCAACTGTAAAGACCTTAATAAAGTTACTAAAGGAGAGGAGGGAAATTGAGGGAGGGCGTGCCAGACAGCATCTGTTTTCTGTCAACTTAGAAGAGAATGATCTCTATAAAGAAGTGCAAAGTAGCTGTCACTTGGAAGAGTGCAGGCAAGGTTGAACATGGCCTTTATAGGAGAAAGGAAGGGAGAGGGAACTGACCCCAGATGAGTGAGTGGATTACTGTGGAAGACTGTGATTCCAGTTGAGACGGAAAAACATATGTATGCAATAGAGCCAATTAACATTGGTGTGTCATTTTTTTTTTTTAAAGCAATATCTGGGAAGTTGAGGAAGAGGAACAGAGATAAGAGAAGATCAGGATGTTCCAGGTCTGGAATTATCACAAGTAAGTGAGAAAGAAGATCAGTGTGACAAGAGGTAGAGGAGGCGGTTGAGAATGTAGCCAGAATGGTCAAAAGGCAGGGGCCTCGGGAAGGAGGGACTGAAGTCCTGCTCAGGTTGAGAGGAAGTGAGAGTGGGAGATGTAGAAGGGAGGAAAGCTGTTTTCACAGAGGGGAATTTTATACTTTAGCATCTTCAGGGTGGACTCAGTGAATGTTAACGGAGTCTAATTTAATGAGGGAAATGATAGGTTCAGTAGGTAAAAGATTAATGTTAATAAAAATTCCTAAAAGGACTAGGTCTTGAGTTATACCTTAGACCAGAGACCTTTACATCCTCCACGAAGCCTTGAGGAGGCCAGCCTTATCCCTCAGAGGCCACTGCAAGGAGACAAGATTTTCAAGGACCCCCTTCTGTCTGCTTAAATCAGAGTTTCTTTGGGTTTATCTGCCTGATCTACTAGGAACTTGTAGGCTGACATTTGAAGGAAGAGTTCAAAAGCTAAAAACTTTGAAAACCACTCTCTTAAAGTCTAAGAGTTTAGAGCATGGTCCTCATGAATTATGTGGCGTGGATATGAATTACCTGGAGAGCTTCTTGAAAGTGCAGATTCCTCATCCTCAGTCCTGGAGTGTCTGAGCCTCTTCAACCTAAATTTTTTTAAAAACTTTTATATTTTTTTAGAGTAGTTTTAGGTCAACAGCAAAATTGAAAGGAAAGTTTAGAGATTCCCCACATACTTCCTGCCCCAACACGTGTAGAGCTCGCCACATTATTGACATCCACCACCAGAGTGGCACTTTTCTTACAATTGATGAACCTACCTATTTGACACAGCATTATCACCCAGAGGTCATAGTTTACATTATGGTTCACTCTCCGTGTTGTACAACCTATGGGTTTGGACAAACATATAAGGGCACATATCCACCACCATAGTATCATATAGACTAGTTTGGCTGCCCTAAAAATCCTCTGTGCTCTGTTCATCCCTCCCCAGGCCAAGACCTGGCAAGCACTGATCTTTTTATAATCTCCATAGTTTTGCCTTTTCCAGAATGTCATATAGATGGAAAACACAGTATGTAGCCTTTTCAGATTGGCTTCTTTCGCTTAGTAATAGGCACTCAAGTTTCCTCCATGTCTTTGTGTGACTTGATACCTCATTTCTCTTCAGCACTGAATAATACTCCACTGTCTGGTGTACTACAGCTTATTTGTCCATTCACTACTGAAGGACAGCTTGGGTGCTTCCAAGTTTTGGCAATTATGAATAAAAATTCTGCAAACTTCCATGTGCAGTTTTCAAGTCCTTTGGGTAAATACCAAGGACCATGATTAGTGATGGTATGGTAAAAGTATGAAGTAAGTGAAGTAGAATTAAGTTTCTTGAGAGTTGGACATAATTGAGATTGTGTTTTTGTTAAGGAAGTATGACCAAGCCAGAAAGAAGCAAAGAAGTTGAGCATATGTGCAAAGAAGTGATTCACCACTGAATTTAAGCAAATAAGTTTAAAGGGCCTTACATGAGTGCAGACCATAGAGAGGCTGGATTAGTGGATTGGATGTACCAGTGAGGTTGAAGTATTGTTGCAGTTGGGGATTAGAAGCGTTGAGCGAGAAAGAAAAGATTGTGGTCAGAGATAAAGTTGTTAATGTTATTAGAACCTGTGTGTCCCTTAAGAATAGCTTACTTCTTCAGGAAATAGACCTTCAGCATATGTAACTGAGAATAATAAAACAAAAGAGGGGTACTGTAAAGTCTACTTTATACTCTGTTGTGTGCTTGCCTTTCGAAGAACTTCTAATTTAGTTAGATCTACAACATTTTCTAAGAATTTCTAGTCAAGAACGAAACCAAAGTGTGTTGACTATTAGAACGCCCAGTGTAGAGAGAAGGCAGAATGGCATTGGCAAAAGGGATGTGTTGGTGGTGATTCTTCTACGGGTGGGTGTTTCTTGGGCATGGGGTTGGTTCTCATAGCTTTTGCAGCCATCTCCCTCCCCATGCCTCCATCTGGCCTGCTTACATTGCATATACGATCATGTACCAGATAATGACTTTTCAGTCAATGACGGACCACATAGACGATGGTGGTCCTATAGGGTTAGTCCCATATAGGCTAGATGTGTAGTAGGCTAGACCATCTAGGTTGTGTGCATACACTTTATGATGTTCACACAATGATGAAGTCACCTAATGACGCATTTCACAGAAGATATCCCCATTGTTAAGCAATGCATGACTGTATGTATTTGAGCCCCCAAAATGTAGGACTTGTGACCCTGACAATTTTTAGTAAATTTAACAAGGCAATGAAATACCCAAATTAAAATTCCACAGTGTCCTGGATATTTCAGGACATGGCCAATGTCCAATACGGAAATACAATCACAGTGACAGCGTTCATTCCCTTTCTCTTCCCCAGTGACACCCAATATAAATGATGTCCCTGGAGTTGTGAACTCAGTGGCCCTCTGCCTCCTCTAAAATACCCAGTTAAATTTCTGAACTGTCCAGGAGCAGACATCACAGGAAGCTGGCATCCCCAACATGGGCAAGCAGACCCCTCACTCCTCTTCTGGCCCAATATTGCCAGTTCCACAAATTGCTGTGCCACAGGTGAAAACAATGTCATTGCTTCCCATAAAGTTTTTTTTTTCAGGCCGTTTTCTACTCAAATCCTTGTATATTATCAACAGATGAGACCATGAAGCAAATGAGTACACCACTTGTTTAACTTGACAAGTGAACGAGAGGAGTTAGATGCCAAGAGAAGACATTGTTTGCTACCTCTGCGCAGACCCAGCTGGAAAAGACCTACCGTCTTTTTGTGTTCATTCTTTTTTCAACTTGTCCTGTATTTCTGATCTGTGTCTGCCAGCCATAGAGGATTCATGGCCTTGAATTTACCCTCATCATCCTCCTCTGCTTAACGTATTTATGTAATCACTTTGTGTTGACAGTTTAAGCTAGATAAGCAGGGGGTCATTTTCCCCCTCTCAGAAAGATTTCCAAGGGGGTGGGAGGACACCTAGAAAAACACCAGTGAATTCTATTGACTTCGTGTTTAGACTTGAGTCATGCCATGGGGCAATGGGTTGGGCAGGAGCCTGGGAGAATGGGGTGAGATGGGATGAAGACAAAGGCTTGGATCCAAACCAGAAGTCACAATATCTTGCAGTTCCTTTTATCCTTCCTTTCAGCTAAGACTTCATTTCTTTTCATGCAAACTCAGGCCAAGCTTGTGGTCAGATTCTGTCCATCAAGAGGACTAGGAAGAGAAAGAGGTAGCAGGCAGTCTCTGACACTGACATCGTTTAGGCGCAGTTCTCCAGGTGAGAAAGCTCATTTCTCACGGCTCCTTGGCTTTCCCCTAGTATTTACTTCTTCTAAACAGTGAAAACTGAAGCAAGTACTCACAAAGAAAAACACGATTTTGGTACCTTGATTGGTGAGATTCCTTTCTTGTCATGTTCCTGGGGCATTTGCCGAGGCACCTGCTGAGGCCATGTTCCTGCCTGAACATATTTCTGCCGAAGTGCAAAATTAGGTGCATTGATCCAGACCTCCTTCCAACCTACAGTCTCATATGTGCCTTGTCCCTTCCCTTGGCAAACCTACAGATCTTTCTGAGTCCTCCTTGAAACCAATTCTTCATGTTCTGTCTTATTCACTTCAAGGGATGTTTACCTGATTTTCTGAAATTGTATAGTTTTTTAAAAAACAATTTGAGCTTACCTTATGAGTTCTTTAAGGAGAAGGACTTATGTCTTCTGCTAATTGAACTTTTGGCCACCTCTTTAGATTTTGATACACTTACTTGGAAATTGATGTAAAAATATTTTTTGAAAACACCACAAAAACCTTCGTAAATGGCATTAAACTTAACTTCTTACAAGAGATTTGTTGAAAAATTGTTTATGATTTCAAGGGCAATTTGTTCTTATTAATTATCTACTCTATTGGCCTAATATCTAGGATGAAGTGCTGAGAATAAAAGACCAAAGGACAAACTCAGGACTTCCACTCCGAAAATGAATACCATGTTCACCAAGAGATATGTGCAAGAGTGTCCATAGCAGCATTTTTCTTAACAGCCACAATTTGGAAACAATGCAAATACCCTCAACAGAAGAGTGTATATATACTTTGTGGTACCTTCATTCAATATACAGCAGTGTGAAGGAACAGATTATGGTTGCACCTAACAACCTGGGCCGCAAAATGTTGAGCAAAAGCAGACATCTCCAAAGAGTATGTAATCTATGATTCCATTTATGTTAAGTTCAAAACTGGCAAAACTAATTTACTGCGCTAGAGGTCAGAATAGTGCTTACCTTTGGAGTGTTGACTGGGAAAGGGCATGGGGTAGGCATCTGGGGTCCTAGAAATGTATATATCATGATCTGGCTGGGGGTTACACAAGGGAGTGCGTATGTAAAACTTGGTTGAGCTGTATACTTAAGATACGTGCATTTTGCTATATGTAAATTATGCCGCAATTAAATAGCTTTAAAAAAAGATGAACAATGCAGAGTCCCTGGCCTCAAGGAGCTAACAGTCTGGTAAGAGAGAAAATGTGGAAGGCATCCTTTCCCTGCAGCATGCTAAGTGCTGCTGTAGAGGTAGGTATGAAGTAGAACAACAAAAAGACACGTGTGAAGGCACCGGGAAGGAGGAGAAGACGGGGAGAGACACACACTCATTCTCTTGGAAAGAGGCAGAGGGGTATTTCAGGAGAGGGACGGCACGGGTATGTCCGGTGTGGTTTATGTCGCTGTCACACCGTGAAATTGCTCTCCAGATCACCAAATCCAGGGAATGTTTCCCAGCTTTTCTATTTTTTGACCTCTCTGTGGCATTTGGTCTTGCCAGTTGCTTCCATTTTTAGAAACGTTCTCTTACTGGCTTTGGTGAATAGTTCCTACTGATTTCCCTTCTCCCTCTCAGTCCTTCTTTTTCTTTTCCTTTCTGTTCCCTCTCCCTGGTCTTGTCCTTTAGATATCATCATCCTGCTAGATCTGTCCATGAGTCTTCCTCTTCTTGTCCTCGTCTCTGGGCAACTTCATTTAACTGTGTCCACAGTTTTAGCTACCGCCCCCCTCCCCTCCATGTCGTTGACTCCAGATTTGGTATCTTGAACTTACATTTCCATCCTTATCTTAAGAATTACATAGGTACATTTCAACTGGACACCACCACTTGGATGCCCTGCAGATAGCTCAAAATTTAGCATTTCTGAAACTGAGCTCTTCATCTTCCTCTCCTGCTGAAGCTGCTTCTCCTTTTATTTTGCCTCATCCAGCAGATTACTTTTGATAACAGTCTTGTCTTTCCTCTCAGGCTCAGTTAGACTATCTCTCTCTGTGCTTCCATCGTGCCTCGTGTATGCCTCCACCATAGCACGGCTCACTCTCAGTTCAAAGCAGTGAACAAAATGGCGGCTCCCACTGTTGTGTATTTTTACTTCCAGGAAGCCCACCTGGGCTAATGCTTGGTGGAACATTATTAGGCCTGATGTTCTTTACTTTCTTGACAGCACATGCAGTTGCTTCACGGTGTTAGCTCTGTGTGAATGCTGGTATTATGAATCCTCTATTAGTTTCATCAAGTGACAGAACCACAACTACTGATTTAAACAAAAAGAGAAGGTACTAGAGAGAGTTTGATTTGACCTTGGGCGTAACTGAATCCACGACATCATTTAAATTAGGTCTCTACCCTTTCTCTGTTCTCTGGCTCAGATCTGCTTTCATACCTGTTGGCTCTGTTCTCAGGCAGACCATTGAAAGCCCAGGTGTTACATTACCTTTACGGTTGGCAATTCCAGCAGAAGGAGAATGCTTCTCTCTATATCTTTCCAACAAACTTCCCCAGAGGAGTCTCTTTGGCTTGACTTGGCCATGAAATCACTCCTGAACCAATCATTGAGGCCAGCGAGGTGGAATGCTCGATGGTCCAGGCCTGGGCCTTGTGCCTACTTCAGGAGTTGGACGTCGAGCCAACCATCAAAAGGTCTGAGCTTGGTGTTGGTTGGGCCTCCAGAGGGAGAAGGAGGTGCTGTCGTCAGAAGAGGAAATGAATGCTGGCCAGGCAAAAATAATGCTTGTCCATTATAAGTCCTCTGTGAAGGGGAGTTGGTGACACCACAGACTCAGGGCAGTGCTCTAAGTTGGCACAGTACCATGATCCTTTGGGCCAGCCCTCCTTTCTTGATTGTGGTTTAGCCTCTGATTCACTCCATCTGTCAGCTTGTCTCTCCTGTCAGCCACATACTTCCTACGACGGGTCATTGTCAGGGGGTGGGAATCAACAAAAAGGAGCCTTTTAATCTGTATTTTCAATTCACCCTCTGTCTTTACCTGTTGTACCCTGTCCTGTGTCATGGGAATGAGGAAGGATGACGCAACCAGCCAGTTCTAGCCGTCTATGTGAATCATCTGTAAGTCATGCAGAACAATGCTATTGAGGGGTCAGATTTCCAGGAACTGCCTCTCATGCATCTTTCTTGGTCCACACAGTATCTGGCACAGGACTCTGGCTCTCACCCCTCAGCCCCTCACCCCTTAACGTTGCTCAAACTATAAATTGAAGGGATGTTTGGGGAAAAGAAAGAGCTACTGCCCTAAACCCAAAGCCGAGATAAGTGGCAGACAATGAACAGAGCACTGGAGTGACCAGGTGACCTGGGTATTTAACTAGTGTGCGCTGGGACAGCCACATTTGCTCTCTGCTCGACTATGTTCTCACTGGTTGGTGCCCAGTCTTATAGAATGTTCTCCGTGTTTCTAGTCCTGGCTGTGTCACTCGATTAATGTGCACTCATGTGTTCACTGAGCCTTCCCTAGGCCTCAGCTTTCTATCAGGAGAATGAGAAGCTAAGATGCAAACACTCCTTTTAACTCAAAAAGTTTCTACAATTCTGGGATATTTCACTTAGAAAAACCACCACACACAAAAAGTACAAATCCCATATTCTGGAGTTGATTTGATAAAAATCATCATAAACCATTTAAACTATCCAGTAATTTACTAGTAACGCATTTCCCGATGAGGGAATAGAAGGTCCTGGTTTCTTTTCTTCTGCCGAGTCAGTGTGTGCTGTTCCCTAAAATAAAAATCAACTTCATATAAAGCTGCTGGAAGTGTTATGTAGTCTTAGCACAGACCACACCTAAACTCAGCAGGACATTGTTTCCTTGTTAGAGGACACACAGCAGAGAGCTCCAAATAATAGCTCGGTTGTCCAATGTCTACTTAATGGATTAGCAAAGTTAACAAATGATATCTTATTCCTGGCTCCTTCTGCTGAAATGTAATACTTCCAAAGGCGAATAAACTGTTCCCGCTTGGTGACCTTCCTCCTTTCAGGGAACGAACATATTTGCTTCTCTCAACCTAGGCCTTTTCCCTTCCCCACAGAATAAACCAAAACATCTGGAGATACTGTGGGGTGTCTTTCAAGAAGATTACACGTTCTTTTTTGCTCTCATTTTTCTGGGAGATGAATCTTGACAACTCGAAATTAGAAGCTGGTGCTCCAGCTCCGTGTGAGACAGTCTGGCAGTCCGAGGGAAGCCTGCCTGTCCATGCTTTTTCCCTTGTCTCTCCCCTTCTCCCCTCATTCCCTCTTAGTCTCCCTATTCTCTTCTTTCTTTCTTTCCCAGTGACGTTTCACTGAACTTTGAGACTGTAAGGCCCAAAGAAGATCCCCTCCTTCCTTCCTATTTCCAACCTGGAAAGAGGCCACCTGGAATCGAACACAACATGGCTGACACCCGCCACCTTTCCTCTGGGCTAAGCCTGGGGCCAGGGCTGCTGCTAATGCGGCAAGTTTTACCTCCCTGAAGGCCATCACTCTTACCTCCGAGTAGGCATAAGTTACAGGTTGGAGAGCTTGAAGGCAGGTGGAACTGGCTCATCTGTCCCTTCTGTGGTGAGGGGCTTTGCAAAGGATGGTGTGTGTCATCTCTACTCACTTATTTCCCCTCAATACTGATCTCCCTCTAGTCAATGAGAGAAATCTGGATGAGTGTCTACTACCCAACAGGCACGGGTCCCTTTGCAACCAAAGCACTAGGACCATTTTCAAGCTGAGGTGAAAGGGAAGAGGCCAGCTGTAGAACACCCATAGGATGGAGGTGGATTCTTCTCAGGATTCCCTCCTCTTCAGTTCCCTACTGAAAGCTGTTGACTAAGTTCTTGGAGGCCAGCTTTCACTGATGTCTGGTTAGAGAGGAAAAGGATGAATAAAACCCTGGCTCGAGTGCTGATGGTTAGCAAGCGTTCCGATGGCTATGTAGAGCTCGGGCTTCTGGCGGGAAAGTCAGTGAGTCACAGGACAGTGCACGGATGAAATATTTTGGGGAAAGATGTATTTTCCCTTGGGATGTGGACAGTGGTGAGTATGTATGTATGTTTTTGGTAGGAAAACAGGGTGATGGGGTAATAGAGAGAGTGGTGGGAAGACACTAATAATTGAGGTGGAGAAAGGTCTAAAGAGGTGCCCTTGTCTGCTTTGGCTGATTTTGCTACAGGTGGAGTGTGAAATATGAACTGTTTACACAGCTCATATTTCCATGTACTAAGAAAAACAGAGAAAGCTGGGCACAGAGCTCTAACTGAGCTCCCTTCTTAGCTCCAAACCACTTTTTTAAAATGGACCGTTAGATCTTGAAGGAAGCTGTTTTCCACCAGACCTAGTGGTGCTGGAGCAGAGCATGTGCCACCAGCTGAGAAAACAAACCCGAGAAAGAGAAAGTGTACTTGGGTTAACAGGCCCTAGGCAAGAAAGTCTCCTTTCCCTCCCCTTCCTGGTCGGCACGTCCCCCGGGGCTGGAATAGTGGGCTTTGGCAGCGGAGGTCCTTAGGTAGGAGAAAGGACTGGCTGCCCTGCAGCCACATAGAACAAGAAGAGATTTACAGTCTCCACTCCTGACTTTTATTTAATGGAAACCAGAGGCATAAAAACGAGGCGGCAAATAACACCATGAGAGGAAATAAAAAGGGAGAGGGGGAGAAAAGGCTGTACTTTGAATGGAGCGCACATTTGCCATGCAGGTACTCACAATCGCAATGTTTGTCCGCCACACTCCAAGGAGATATGACAGTGGATGAATGCCACTGGTTGTGCAGAGCTGTCTACACAGGGGTCGCTGGGTCTAGGACTCCTCGAGAAGGGTTTAATCCTTGGTGAAATACTAAATGGGCCTTGTCAAAATTTTTTCTCTTTTGCTTAGAAATCTGTTCATTCTAAGAAACATTTTATACAATTTGCTTCTGATTTGTCACACTTCTCTGGAACTAGTTGGGTTAAAAACTACTTGTGCCTGTGACTGTGGCTCCGTGCGTGTGACGGATAAAATGTTCATACTTATTCTTTTAAGTGGCTAGTAGTTTGAGCTAAGTCTGATATTCTGAACTCTTATCTGTGGTTTCAGAGTGGGCATGTTCTCCCGCCAATCTGTGATCCTTCCTAACAGGCCTCTCATTGGACAGGACGGTTCCCTGTACCGAAGAGTAAATTGTTTTTAGAGCCACAAGCTTTTCCTCTCCTTTGTCGACAGTCGTACCTGGACTCTGACTCATCACCTAAATTCAGGTGGAAGAAATCAGATGCTTATAAAAATACTCTAAAAAGTCATGCTTAACCTTTAAGGGGAAAAGTCTAGATGTTTCATTAAACATTTATCACTTTTTGGGGAGAAAAGAAACTTTATTTTCCTCTCTTGGGGAATTACCTAGAAGCAATAAAACGCTGTTTTATAAGTAAATATCCCAGTTTACCTCTCATGGAATGAAGCAAAATAAATATAAACTTTGAAATATGGTCATGGCCCATATATTTTAAAAAGTGTTGTCACCACGGACCAACGCAGCTCAAATATATTTCTTTCATGTTTAACCATACGGGGTGAATAGATTTTCCCCCAATATCAATCTTTTTCTCTATTAACTGTCTGATTTCTTCTGTAATGTTTGATTAGAAAAAAGGAGTGGTAATGGAACCTTACGTCTTGTTTAAAAAGTAAAACATTGTCAAGGGGCTGGCCCCCCGTGGCTGAGCGGTTAAGTTTGCGTGCTCCACTTCAGCGGCCCAGGGTTTTGCTGGTTTGGATCCTGGGCGCGGACATGGCACCGCTCATCAGGCCATGCTGAGGCGGCGTCCCACATGCCACAACCAGAGGCACTCACAACGAGAATATACAACTACGTACTTGGGGGTTTGGGGAGAAAGAAGAAGAAGAAGGAGGGGGAGGGGGAGGGGGGAGGAGGAGGAGGGGGAGGAAGGAGGGAGGGGGAGGGGGAGGAGGGGGAGGAGGGGAGGGGGAGGGGGAGGAGGGGGAGGAGGGGGAGGAGGGGGAGGAGGAGAAGAAGATGAAGAAGAAGAAAAGATTGGCAACAGATGCTGGCTCAGGTGCCAATCTTTAAAAAAAAAAAAAGTAAAACATTGTCAAAATCTGAGAATAATCCCTAGGAATGAATTCCTTTCCCCCTTCCCCACTTGGGTGTTCAAATTTTTCTTTGTGGCTTTTCTCTTGTTTGTTTTCCAGTTCTACTTTCCCTTGGCGTTTATCCATGGCTTCTCCGGGCAGAACTTCCTCTGGTTTGAATGCCTTCTCCCCACACATTGAAGGGTTGTGAAGGAAATGGTATGAGGCCTGGGACTCGCTTCAGAGCAACCCAGCAGGCCGAGGGGATGGAGCGATACGGGTGACGGGGTGGGGGAAGCCAGCTTGGTCGTGAACTAATCATTACTGAAGCTGCGTGTGGGACACATGCAGGTTTATTACTTTATTCTCTTCTGAAATACGTCTGAAATTTTCCACAGAAAATGTTTTCCTCAATTGTCTCCAGGATTGACTTTTCTCTTTTACTGGACCCTGGTTTGTTGATCTTTATTTCTCTCCTCTGGACCCCAAATGTCGATTCTGGGAAGGACGCTATCTTGCCCAGTTCACTACTTCTGACAATGGGATTTTTGGAGATCTCTCGGAAGATGACTCAACCTGATGAGACAATGTTTATCGTGTGGTGTGCCTGTGTGTTCTTATTCCAGCTTCTGTCAGGGCAAGTGTGACAGATGCAGGCCCACCGAGGGCACAGGCTGAAGTGAACAGGGCAGGCCCTGCTGGATTAAAACCTTCCTCCTTTCTGGGTCCAGGTCTTGCCTCTGTCTCTTCCCTCCCTTCCCCTTCTCTTTGTGTTCCTTCACTGTTTGTTCTTCCCATTCCTTTTTGTTTTCTTCTTTGCTCTCAGTACCAATTCAACTTTCCTTCCTATATCGTGTGTGGAAAGCTGTCCTATAGCCATTTCTCAAATTCAAACTCTTCTAGAGCGGCAGAGCTCTAAGCCACTGTAGGGGATCCATCTGCTCCAGACTAAAGAATCTACAGAAACACTGAACACATTGAAACAGATATCGAGACATAGCCCTTATTTGACACGGGGCAGAGGAACTCCAAGGGAAAGAATTTGAACTCTGTCCACCATTGGGCATTAGATATGTTCAGAAAAAGCTAATGGGGTGTGTTTTGGGGAGGGTGTTACCAACTGAAGTCAGAATGCAGAGATAGACTTTCACTTCTGAAAATCTTTCCATCTTACCAGTCTCCTCAGAACATTATAAAACTCACTTTTATTCTCTCTAGATAAAGCTAGGATGGATATATAACAAAATAATAGGTAAATAATGGTATCAGAATTCCAGGGCCCAGCCCAGTGGTGCAGGGGTTAACTTTGCATGTTCCGTTTCAGTGGCCCAGGGTTCACGGGTTTGGATCCCGGGTGAGGACCTGTGCACTGCTTGGCACGCCATGCTGTGGTAGGCATCCCACATATAAAAGTAGAGGAAGATGGGCATGGATGTTAGCTCAGGGCCAGTCTTCCTCAGCAAAAAGAGGAGGATTGGCGGCAGATGTTAGCTAAGGGCTAATCTTCCTCAAAAAAAAGAAAAAAAAATTCCAAATTACTTCAATAGGCAAGAATGATGAACTAGAGCCAATAAGGTAAAATACAATATTAACAGTTCTAAATTGCTGCATGTGGTTGAAAAGGACCAACGGTAGTAGTATAGTGAAGACCTGATGTTGTGCATATGCAAAAGGCTAACACGTCATAAACTGCATGGATACGCTTACAGTATCCAGATTGAGGGAGGCGATAGTACCATATTATGGGCACCACACTTTAAGAAAGATATTGACAAATTTAGGAAAATCCAGAGACAAGTGAGTGAGATAGAAAGGAGACTGGACATCATAAATTATCAGGAATCATGAAAGAAAACAGGGATATTCCTCCCCCCCACCCCCCAAAAAAAGGTTATAGATGGAGCCTTCTCTCAGAGGGCAGAATGCAGGTGGGTTGGCAGAAGCTGCAGGAAAGTTCCTGATAAAATGGAGGATGCTCACCCCTCCTTGTCTCTCCCACCGAATGTAGCTATAAAACCTAGACAGCATGCGAGGAGCGGCTACACCAGGACTCTAAAGAGTAGACAGTGGAAGGTGGACTGGAGAAGAAGACCCGAATTCAAAGTACCACTGAACTGGTGAGGAGATTACCCCCTTTTCCCTCCAGTTCTCCCACTGCTTGGTCCAGGATGTGCATGCAGCTGTGGGAGGGCTCAGCAGAGTAGGGTAACTAAAGTCCCAGCTTTCTAGATGGAGGATAAAAAGGGGGACCCCAGGAAACTACAAGTACTCACAAGAGCACAAGGAAAGAAGAGTTTGGGAAAGCAACCCCAAAAAGTTGTTTATGAAATTCTGGACTCACCCTGGAGATGCACATGAATGAATCAGGTTCTAATCAGCACAGAGAGGACTTTGAGAACTGAGTGAACAGATACACCACCAGGCCCAACACCAGTCACTGTGCAGCACATATGCAGGGAGCTGAGTAACACTACACAGGCTTTGAAAATGGAACTGATTTTGAAATCACGGACCAAGACAGTGGGTTGGAGCTTGCCCCCTGAACCTACCCAGGTTGACTCTGCTAAAACAAAAATATCAACATTTTCCATAGATTGAAACAAGACCCAGAGTCTTATGACACAATAATCAAAATGACTAGGATACAACCCAAAATTACTTGGCATAGGAAGAATTAGAAAAGTCTCAACTTTCATGGCAAAAGACAATTGACAGACACTGATGAGATGACACAGATGTTGAGATTATGTGACAAAAACATTAGAGAAATTATTATTAAAATGTTCCAAAAATGAATTGTGAACACACTTGAAACAAATGGAAGATAGAGCTGAAGAATATAATAACCAAAATAAAAATCTCACTGGATGGGCTTCTTACCTTTCTTTTTAATATAATTCACTTAATTCTAAGTGTATATGATCTTTTTTAACAATAGCTCTTTTAAAAATATATTTGAAAATTCCTAAAAATTTAACAATCAGCTCTCATGAGCTGATACAAGCCAGCTCATGACACAACTGACATTAACCACAAACAGTCTGTTTCAATGAATATCTTACATTGTAGGACTTCTTAGAGAATTTAATATGGAAATAGGCCTTGTGAAAAAGCAAGTGAGAAATGAACACACATTTCTAAACATAGTTAACTTGTGGTCCAGGGAATACACTTTGGGAAATGCTGGTCTAAACAAACAATTTACCCCGAAGATGCTCTGATCCTTCTGACTCACTTTAATCTCTTTCTTGCTAGCCACCTGTATTTTTACATTCCCTCTAATTCTAGGCATTTAATCTTTTCTGTTGTCTTTGTCTTCTTTCTACATTCTCCTCTAATTCATCTCTTGGCACAAAGCAAGACCTTGTTATTTTTTTCGTAGACAGTAGCTAAGTTTAAAATGTGGACTTAGTAGTAAAAATTTGGAAAGGCTGTACTTTCTTTCGCAGTGAGCTAAAAGAGGCTTCTCCCATGGCTTTTCCCCAGACTTACAATACTTACGTTTGTGCTCTCAAAATCGTCTGTCACAATATCCATACTCTTTGCAGCTATTAAATCACAGAAAAGATCTGTGATTTTTCTGGGAAGCTTGGCAAGGCAGACTTCTGGGATAAAGTTAGACATCAGTTCTCTTTTTGGTGGCCATATGGTTTGTCCTTAAATGTCTATCTGTGTTGACCTTCCTCCCGCTGTTTAATTGCTAAAGCCCTATACCCTCATTAACAGGAGTGGGAAGAGCCAAATAGTTAGAGATGATGTGATTTCCCTCCCTTCATTCTCAAAGGGACAATAGATCACAGATGTGTTATCATCAGTGTCCCTGGATCTCATTTGGGAAATACTACTTTTTATTAGTTTAGAATATGTTTGTGTCAATGAATATCATCCCTGAACTACAGGAATTTGACTCAATAGCTAATTTCTCTTAATTTGCACACAGCTGGTTTACCTGTGTTGACAATTTTCCCGAAGAAAAATGTTGCCCCTTGTGGAGTTAGAGCCTCTTTCAATTTTGCCAGCATTTCAGAAATAAATGGTGTGCTAGAGCAAAGTTGCTCTTCAGTGAACCGGAGGCTTGCCAAAGCTGCAAGGACTCCCACTACATCATGGATGTTGAAGTGAACTCTTAAAGCAAGTGGTGTCTGAGGTTCAAGGCTGGATGGAGAGAAAAATAAATGGAAGCATCAGCTGATTTGAAAAACTGAAAATGTGCTTAGCCCTCTTTGGGAACCAACATTCAGATTTAAAATGGTTGAAAGCAGAAGCCGACAGCCACAAGACACCATCTCTCCATTCCTTTTATGGGAGCTTTAAAGTTGTAATTTAAACTTTGGCAAATTGGTTTTAAGGCAGATTTGTTAACACACTCATGGATTGCCAAAATTAGGCTATTGGTTTGCTTACCGCATACTTATTCAAAGGAACGGAATTGTCTCTACACACAAACAGTGTAATTGGACTGTGATTCACGATTATTGTCATGCAATATTATGTCTCTTCTATAAATAGTAAAATTCTTTCTTTAGACATTCTAGGTATTTTGGAATACATAAATTTATCTCCTTTTTTTACTACTTCTAAAATTTGTGGTCTCATCAGTGGGATGAATAAATTCAAGTCATGTGTTATTCATCTTTGCCTCTTTAACTCCTAAGACAGAGCTTCTTGGGCAAGCAAGTCAGTAAGTCAACGAATGAATGATAATGAAGGAACGGGTACAGTGATGTTTATGGTCATATACAGGGCTGAGTACCAAGGTCAAAACTTTCTTTCAGTCAGTAATAGCCTCATTGCTATTAGATAAAAGTTAATCTTTTCAGGGAAAAAAAATCAGCTTAGAACTGAAGATTTCTCTTTCCCCACCCAAGCCCAGAAAATGATTTTGGACTTATTCTAATTTAGGCCCATTCTTCCAGCTCTGATTCAAGAAAAATGGAACAAATCTCTTTCCAAGTGGAAATTCGGAGGTCGTTATCTTTCTCTACACTTTAAAATTCTCAAAATCAGCAGGGGTCTGTGAGGGGGTGTGTGTGAAAAAATCTTCCTCTTTTATGTAAAAGTCACAGATATAGACAGACAGTCCATAAACACTCTATCCGTGGTATTAAAATTTCATGGGGGATTGAGTAGGAAGAAATGTCTAAAAAGGCTCCTTGGAGGGGTGATAAGGAAAAGAAGGTAGAGAAACACTGCTCTAAGTGGTCACATTTTTGATAACTTGCCATTTGTAACACTAGTCATAGTTTCAAAGTCTATGACTCTATTTGGTCATGAAAGATCCTCTAGGTTGGATAGGGTAGAAACAATAGGTATATCAGCTGTCCCAATTATTTGCCAATCTTAATAAGTAAAATATAACTATTTTTATTCCAACTAGCTTCAGTGTTGCTAATAGTTCACAAATATATCTCACACCTATGTTCACACTGGTATATTAGCTATGTAAATAAAGTTTACTCTCACTAAACTGAATAAAAGCAATATGATCTTTCGTAAAAAGAAAGAAGGGCAACTCCTACTCCATTTATTTTACGCAATGTTTGGACTAATACAGTAATAGATGCATAATTTGTGATCAGTTAAAAATGAAGTTGTCATCTTTATTATAAAAATACCATGCCAAAATAGATTATCAAATCTTCTTGGTTTTATTGCAGCTGTTATTAAGAGCTAAGAAGAATCTGCCCCTTCATGTTTAGAGAATTGTGTCCCCTTTTTAATCTGTGGTATCAGCTTTTGTCCAAACGCAGTTCTGTTTTTGAGAAAGATTGTCCAGGCGAGGCATAAGGGAAACAGAACATTCTATTCAAAAGAAAACATGAATCTGAGCTGTATATTTAAAACAAAGAAACTAGCACTTTCCAAGGTAAATGGAAAAGAGTTTATCTTATTTTTCTCAGAAAGAGAAGGTTTGAAAGCTAACCCATTTATGATTTCAAAGTCATGAACGAATCGGTAAAATAGTGATAGATTCAGTGTATATTTTATAGTCACACGGAATTTAAAAAATAGGAACTCCTACAATATTATTTCACCCAAAGCATAATAAATACAGAGAGCAAGGTCACTGGAGCTGACGCTTTAAACAAATACTGTAGTTCAAGAGACATCTAACTTTGTGAGGAAAAGGTTGAAAAATGACATTATTCTGCTCAGCGTTTTAAACACACTCCTCCGCCATGATTAACATGAAGATAAACCAAGTAAGGCCAGCATTGCATTTTTCTTTTGGGTCAAAGGAAGTCACTGAGATATAATTTCATGTCCTACTTTGAAAATTTGGTACTTAGTGTTATCATGACTCAGGCCCTGTTCTTGATGGATTACACTGGGCAAGAGAAGTTGCTACAGTGCTCAGCCCATTTAATTCCTTAGGAAAGCAACGAGATGGTTTCTTGTGCCTCCTGTGAAGTCCATGCTGGGGAAGGAAACCTGAGCACAAAGCCGGGTCTGGGGTGCTGGGTGTGAAGGTGTGGGGAAGCATCCATTTCACAGGTAGGTAGAGTGGACACTGAGTCAGCTTGTTAAAGTAATAAACTAAACTGTGAACTTCTCTCCAGCGGGGACTGTGATTTTCTTCACCTAAAGGGGCATCAGAAAGGAAGAAAAGATTCTAGATAGAAGTCGGTGGAAACAAGCCACGTTTTTTCAACAGCATCCAAAAGCCATTCCAGAGGGCTACAGACTTTGGCCAAAACCTTTAAGCTTGCCTCGGTTTCCGTTTTTGTCAGATAAGAATTGCTTTGCTATCTTTCCTTTCAGATAATGATTGATCCAGAAGGATTTTGCAAACGACTTGATATCTTGTAGACTCGTTGTCTTGTCAACAAATGGGGATACCAATACCTACTTTCATATACAAAAATATTTAGAAAGTGCTCGGCAGACAGTAGGTGCTCATGACGTAGTCGTTACGTGTTGGGGCTCGACTGAAAACAAAGGATGCCATCTGAGAACAGAACTGAGACCACCCATGTCAACACGATTTGTTTGTCCAGAGAAACTTACCCAGAAAAGTAAGGCTGTAAATTAAAAATTAACTTCACTGTTTACTTTGGGACATTACTACAATCAATTTATTGGAGAAAATAGTCTGCTGAGCAAACAGCTTGCTTATTAAAGAAACAGTTTGCTTATCAAGACTTGCTTCAAGACGCTTCACTGCGTCCACCAATCCTCAACTAGCACGTCACAGCTGTTCCCAATCCTTATCAATTTCAGTTCCTTGCTTGAAGACGGGTCTTAAAGGACTAGAGTCCAGAGCCCAGAGCCCTGTAAAGGTTCCTCTTCTGACCTCACCTTTTGAGACACTAGGAAGATTCTGTCCAGGTTGTCTTCTCTTACTGCAGTGAGCTCAAAGAAAGTTAATTTGCTTAATTAACAGTTAATTTGTGGTATTTCAGGGAATTCAACAATCATCGTTACATTATGGGCTTTGATCTCTTCAATTTATGCTTCACTTATGTGGCTGAGTCATTGCAGCCTTGGGGAGGTGTCCTCGCTCAGCCCCTGAGCTACTTACTCTCTGGTGTGAAGTTGGGTTTCTAAGGGAGTGGTGGTAACTAGCAGCTTAGTGAGCAATGCCTTGTAGATCGCCTGTCGTTTGCTTCCCATTGTCTGGAAGCCTCATGGAGTGCTCCTAAGTGCCTAACTTGGCTGCTGGGGACAGCAGGGCTTATTAGCCCTCCCCAACGCAAGAACCTCCCCCACCGTTTGCTAAGCACTCCACAACACCTGCTTAGTTTTATTCCCGGAAAAAAACAGGAAGCAGCTCGAGCTAGATATTCTGCTCAGATGACCAAGATAGTAGCAAAGTTAATGAGCAACAAACGCCGACTCAAGGATTGCGCTGGGGCGGGCTGGTGTTCTGACCCTCAGGTTTATACCTGGGTTTGGCAGAAGAGCAGTCAAGTCTTTGATTCTTGTTCCGTGCATCTTGAGCTGAATCTTGTTGTTAGTTGTCAGCCTAGCTTCACAAAAACATTATTCCCTAAGCTGAGTTTTCCATCAAACAGAATATTAGATCAGCCAAATTATCTCCATCTGGCTCTTGGCAGCAGACTAGGTTAGGAGGGAAGGAAACCCGTCTCCTATCTTCTCCAAAAGTGATAGAGCTGACGCGTTTTTAAATGTTTGTAAATTCACAGACTTTTCCTTCCGTTTTCATTCGACATAGACAAATAGGCTTTAAACCTGAAGTCTGTGGAGTCTGGATAGTATAGTCATTCTCAGTGTAGGTGCCCCTAGTGTCTGGGGGTAAGTGTGGCCAGATTTAGCAAATTAAATTACAGGAAGCACAGTTAAATTTGAATTTCAGAAAAACAACAAATAATTCTTTTAGTATAAGTATACATGGGATATATTTATACCAAAAAATTATTTGTTGTTTATGTACTTAAACTCAAAAAATTATCTGTTTATCTGAAATTCAAATTTAACTGCATGTCCTGTATTTTATCTGGCAACCCTCCTAGGCGTTCATGAAAATGGGTTTATGAACTAAAAGCCAGGTTTCCTTGCTTGTAGTTCTAGAGTCTTTTGAACACTCTATGCTTCTTAAATGGATTTATCAAGTTAATTATGTGATACGGAGTAGCATCTTATTAGCGAGAAACTACACAGAAGGCATTGTTTTGTAGAAGCCGAGGTTTACTGTGGGAAAGAAAAAGGCAAGTACGAAGTTGGGTCCTCAGAGTTCAGGCTTCAGGGAGGGGAAGGAAGAAGCACCTAGCACAGATCTTAAGTGTAGTGACTGAAAATAATATTCAGCTGTCACAACTTGGTTTAAAAGTGTGTCTTTCTATCACACTTGCCAGCCTCATGCCTGTGAAACTCAGACAGGAAGTGTATTCCATGACACCAGGCTGACTGTGGCCAGAGGTCAATCTTGCTGTTCACTACATTTTAGCGCTGTTATGAAACTCCTAATACACAGCAGTTAAAATCGTCCAGTTCCAAGGTCTGGCAAGCCCATGTGCATCTCGAAAATATATTTTCCTTTTCTAAAGTCCATTCATTTATCTTAGTATCTTATATCTGAGAGCCCTACATTCACACTGAAAAAAAAATCCGCGACTTCTGGGGGAAATATGTTGAGGTAGTTATTGTTTTCATTATTGTACATCATGTTCATATTACTATGGGAAAGAGTCCTTTTCCCTTAGAAAGGAAAAATTTCCTGAGAGCTGGTAGTGGAAAGACATCCAATGCAACAGCACCCCCCACTGTTTGTTACAGGGAAATGTGTGCTTTTGTGATGACAGGACAACCGAGGCAGTTACAGGAGGTCATCCTAATCCGAGACACATTCCCCCGCTGTCTGAGGAACAGGCGCTGGGGTATCAGAACATAGGTAAGTGATTGGAATTGGGCCTTTTTTTTTTCAGTAGCAAAAGTGATATAAGAAATGTCCACTGACTCTAGACAGTAAATGAGAATGGAACTCTAATTCAGCGAAAGTATTTCACTCCGACGTCATAGCAAACGATGTAAGCCTCTTTACCGTGATTCTATTTTCTCTCTCCTTTTGCGTTGGAATAGATTCTGACAGACAAAAGAAAATTAAAATCAGATGCAGTTCTCAAAAGACCAGAGGAAGCTGGATTTGTATGCTGACCCCGTAACCACAGGCTTTGTGAATTTCAGTCGGCTTTGGAGCCGAGGATGGATCCAGCGCCTTGGTTTCCAGTGCTTCTTGTTGTACCTGGAATGGTGAAGTGTCTGTTTATTCCACAGGAAAGCACCCTGTGAGCAGTGCCTTCTATCCCACGTGGCCACCTTTGGCCCATCTCTCATCTCAGCCGAGGATTCTCGGCTCATCTTAGACGCCCTGTTGTTAGCAGTGTGAGGGTCTTTCAAGATCATCTAGTGAAACTTCTTCGTTTTACACGTTATGAGTCTGAGGCGACTTGTCTAAAGTTACTGCAGCATCTATATTCAAATACTTTATTTCAACTAGTTGCAGTGTTGCTAATAACTTATTTTGCTTTTAAACTTCTCCGTTTTGGTGGCAAAATTCATTTCCAAGGAGACGTTGAATAAAGAACTTGGGAAGAGGCTGCCCGGGTGCCCTTTAAGGTGCTGGACGTATGGTTTTACTTCTTGTAGACTCTGTTTTATTCACGGAAATGTATGAAGTCACAACCCAAACAGATGAATGGTTAGTTTTGGTCTGTTGGTGAATTATTCTTCCATAACACTGGTATGTGAAGTGGAGGGTAAACCATTATACTCAAGGCAGGTCTAGAACAAGGTTAGAATTCTTTACCGGCTCATGTAGATACTGTGGAATCGAGGTAGCTTTGTGGCCAAATTAATACGCTTAACACAATGGAAGAATATTTTAGTATAATTAAACAATAGGAGAGATAAGCTAACAGCAGCTGACTTTATTTTTCGTTCACAGACTAAAGAACTCTGCTAAGTCTCTGTTTAATTCTCCTGAGTCTTAGGTTTATAAAATTGAAGAATATGAAAAAAAAAAAATCCAAAAATCAAAAAAAAAAACTTGAGTTGACTCTTTTAAAAGGTAAATGTCCTTAAAGCATCTTCATAATTTGGGCCATGGAGCCAAATGTTTTTAATAAACTATGGCAAACAGAGCTAAAGAAACTAACTGTGTGTGGAGGGTGGTCGCTCAGCCATCTAGACTGGAAATCCAGGCAGAAATTCGTTGCAGAGCTACCCTCCTTCACTCAGGCTGTTGTTTTGTCACTAAAGTTACTGTGAAAAGTAGCTGTGGGGCAGTGTGGCCTCTGGTTGTCTAAAAGGTGCCGCATAGACTTCTGTGACCAATTTCCATAAAGTTCTTTCAGCAGTTCAAACTTTATTAAGACTCTTGACAAAAACAGCTGCTAAAATTGCAAAGGAATGTAATAAAAAACATAGAGTCCAAAACAACCAGAGTCTATAACAGCAGTATCCACAGTGGCCAAGCCCCCTGGGGGATGCAAACTGCTCACGGTCCGCGCCCGGCCGGGGCACCCCGAGCGGGCAGGCAGCAGGACACCCAGGCTCGCCAGAGCTCCGAGGCCGAGCGGCCTGCCAGCGCCCCGTTGATAACCTCGTTATGGCCTGGGCAGGACGCCAAGAAGACCCGCCCGCCCGAGCAGGGGCTTTTAAAGAGCGAGGAAACACTGGAGCAAATTCATTTTATGTCGGTTTTATTATGCAGTAAAAAAATCTCCAACACATACTCATTTACTAAAAAGAAAACAATAAATGTTTAGTTGATTGTAGTTTCCATATTAGCATGAAGGGGCACAAGCTGGAGTTAACCAAAGACTCTGAGATGCATTTGGAAATCTTAGGGAAAAATTCAGGTTTGAGTAGAAATGTGCAGTAGGAATTACTGTAGACAATGCGCTACTGTTAAGCTTCTTCGATTTGGGAGAATCTTTGATATATATTTCCTATAATACTAAAATGACGTCTAGATATTTCAGGGAAAAATGGGAACACAACACTGATATTGCTTTCCACGTAAAAAATGTAATGTTCAGAAAACGGAAAATTAGGAAATATAGTTTATTTTTGCAGTTTTGACTGAAATCACACGTTAGGCAGTTAGAAAAGGCTGGTGTGATAAAGGAGGAAAGAGAATCGAAGCTCCCTCCCCCGGCACCCCCTCCCCCCCCAACACACGCAGGGAGTGAAGGAGGGCATCCTCTCCAAGACTCTGGGGTACAGAATCCAGAGTGTAACGTCCAAAGTAGGATGCAGGGACGGGCATGACCGAGATAGGCCAATGGTTACTTATGGACAATCATTTTTGTCTTGGACAAGTGACTTTCGTTGCTATGAAAATTGGAGGGAAACACAGCCTCCTGCTGTCTTGAGAGGGCTATGAGCCTACTTGGGGAAATGCTAAATCTGCGGGAATATGGAATGGTGGGCACTCAAGTTCCCCCAGGGCCCAGCTCCAGGGCCCTCTTACTTTATTTACTGTGAGAATGCAACTACCTCTCCCGACTTCAATGTGCGTGTTGTCCCCTGGGTTGTCCAATGCTGTGGTCTTGCCATTTGTTCAACTACTCATTCATTCATTCACTCATTCATTCAACAAACTTCTGTGAGAGCTTATTACGTGCCAGCCACTGTGCCAAGCGATGGGAATACAGAGACAACCTTGCAGCCTCTGTCCTCAAGCACTTGATCGTTCAAAAAGAGACGGACAAGCACAACACAAGTTCTGTGTTACAGGTGGGAGCACAGAGGAAGGCCGACTAACTTGGACTTGGAGGGTTTTGAAAGGGTTCAAAGACGAGGCAACAGTGGACTGAGACCCAGACACAAGGTAGGATTTAGCTAGGGGAGAAGGAGGCAGAGGATGATTCCAGGCTGAAAACTCCTGGACTGTCCTGAGGGGGAGGCCGAGTGCCAGCGCAGGGAGGAGCAGCCAGGGTGGGCCGGTGGGAGTGTGGGATGGAGGAGGGAGAGAAGGCGGGGAGATGGTGGCTGGAGTTTCGGATGTGGCATGGCCCGGCTTGGCTCAGGGGGAGGTGGAAATCTCTTTCACAGCAAGGGCGTCTGGCTTGTCGCCCGCTTGGCCTGCACTGCCTGAGGAGGACCTGGGCCTCACCCTTCTCCAAAATCACCTTTTGGTGGAGGTATCTGCTGTTCCCCAAGTCACTGAATCTTCTTAAAGGACGAGTGAGTGGCTTAGTTGTCCAAGTTCACTGAGAGGGTCACAAACTGGGTTTTCTACATACTGGTCTACATCCTCGCTGGAGGGGCTGAGCGGAAGCTGGAAGAGCCCCTTCCTCTCCAAAGCCGGAATTTGAGAAGACACAGGCTATACCTGTAATCGGGCTCTGTGCGCATCAGCAAGAGGGGGCACAGATCAGCTCTGGCTGACAGATGGTGGGGAGGTGCCTGTGCAGCTCTGGGGGCCACTGGAGATGGCACCCTTGGGGCTGAGGTCATGTCCCTTAACGCTGGACATTGGTGGCTTTGTCTTCTCCAGCAGCCACATCTTGGATGGACATCAGCATGGGTCAGAAGTTGCAACTTTTTTGGGTGTGTGTGTGTTTGTTGTTTTGCTGTTTTATTGAGAATAATTTACATACCATTTGATTTACCCATTTAAAGTGCACAATTCAGTGGGTTTTGATAAATTATATTATTCAGTTTTAAAAATTGTGGTAAAATATATACAACACAAAATTTGCCTTTTTAATAATTTTTAAGTGTACAATTCAGTAGCATTAATTACATTCACAATGTTGTACAACCATCACCACATCTATTTCCAAAACTTTTTCATCACCCCAAACAGAAACTCTGCTTAAAAATGGAAACTTCTGCTAAAGTTATTAAGCAATAACTGCCCCTTTCCCCTTTCCCTGAGCTCTGGTAACTTCTAATCTGCTTTCTGTATCTATGAACTTGCCCATTTTAGATATTCCATGTAAGTGAAATAACGTAATATTTGTCCTTTTATATTTGGCTTATTTGACTTAGTATAACATTTTTAAGGTTCATCCATGTTGTAGCGTGTGTCAGAATTTCATTCCTTTTTATGGCTGAGTAATATTCCATTGTATGGATAAACCACATTTTGTTTATCCTTCATCTGTTGATGGACACTGGGTTGTTTCTACCTTTTGGCTATTGTGAAGAATGCTGCTATGATCATGGGTGTATAGGTATCTGTTCAAGACCTTGCTTTCAATTCCCTTGGGTATATTTCTAGGAGTGGAATTGCTGGGCTGTATGGTAATTTATGTTTAGCTTTTTAAGGAACCACCAAACTGTTTCCCATTCCCACCAGCAACATAAGAGAGTTCTAATTTCTCCACATCCTTGCAATACTTATTTTCCGTTTAAAAAAAATTATTATTAAAGCCGTCCCAGTGGCTGTGAAGAGGTATCTCATTGTGGTCTTGATTTACATTTTCCTAATGACTGATCGTGTCAAGCATCTTTTCATGTGCTTGTTGGCCATTTGTTTATCTTCTTTGGAGATATTCCATTCAAGTCTTTTGCTCATTTTTAAGTTGAATTGTTTGTCTTTTTGTTGTTAAGTTGTAAGAGTTCTTTATATATTCTGGACATTAAACCATTATCAGATATGTGATTTCAAAATGTTTTCACCGGTTCTGTAGGTTGTCTTTTCATTTTCTTGATAAGATCCTTTGATGGTTACAGCTTTTTCAAAGCAGGTAAAAGGGATTTTCTGCTTTCTTCCCTACCCCGCCTTCGTGCTGCCTCCTTGCTGTATGAAGGCAAACAGTCAAGCAAGCGCTGACAGGGAGGGGACAGTGGAGACCTTCTCAATCTTGCTTTCTCAAAGAGGCCTTTTCTTTCCCGAGGGTATCACCCTGTAGAATATAAAATTCCTTGTGGTGAATTAATCATTTCCTATTTATGGAGGCTACTTTTCAAAGAAAATATTCCAGTCATCTCCTCACTCCTGGGCGAAGTCCGAAGCCCTGCTGAGTCGTATCTGCATTCGGCGTCACGTGTGCCAGGCTGCCCACATTCCAGGGCAAAGCACCACCCACGCAACCAGAGAAACGCTGCTTTGAAAGCCTTCATCTCTCCACTTCCTCGTACCGGGGAAGAGATGCGTGTGAATGTTTCGAATTAAGGCAGGGTGTGGGAACCTAGTCCTGCAGTGAAATGACAGGAACCTCAATGCTGGGGTCATTGCAAAGGGGGCCGTGCATGTTTTCCATCTGAGTCCGGGACTGAACTTGGCGTTCTGCAGAGAGTAGTCAAGTTTCATTAACAGGGTCAGGGCCACTCCAACTCCCCAAGCCCTTTCTCAGCCTGATTCATGCCCACACCTGCTGCCAGCCCTCTCCGTCAGCCGCACCCAGCTCGACAGGTCCAGAGGAAGGCAAGAAAAGATTTGTCCCCTCAGGACTGTGCCAGTGAAACTTAGCCAAAGTTTTGTGTGGTTTTTTTAAAACAGTTTTTCCTATGGAAAATTCTAAGCACATGCAAAAGAAGAACTCCAGGTACCCATCACCTAGTTTCAACAATTATCAAAGCCTGGCCAATCTTGTTTCAGTTTTACCCCCACTCACTCTCCCCTGCCCGGTACCGTTGTGAAGCAAATCCCAGGCCTCATAGAATTCCATTCATAAAGCTTTCAGATTATATTTCTGAAAGATAAGAACTCATAAATTTAAAGATATAAATCTATTGTCACATGTCAACAATATTAACAGTGATTCCTTATTATCATCTGATATCCAGTCATTGCTCACATTTCTAATTGTCTCATCAATATCTTTTAATTATTGTGCTCTCAGTTTGTTTGAGTCATGGATCCAAGGAAGGTTGACACGTTGCCTTTGGTCAATATGTTTCTGTTAATCTATAGATTCCTCTACCCCCATCTCTCTCTCTTTTTCCCTCTAGAAGCGTATTTGTTGAAGAAACTGGGTGTTTGTCCTATAGGGTTTCCCAAAACCTCAATTTTGTTAACTGCACCACAATGGTTAACGTATTTCTCTGTTAAATTGGTGGTTGAATCAGCCAGCTCTTTTGGTAAGTATAAAGATGTCTGGAAGTTCAAACTCTGAGGTGTAGCTACATGGGGTTTTAAATAAACCAAGTCTGGCCCTCCAGAGAGGGCGGCACATAGAGTGTTCTGGAGAAGTGGGCCTCATTGCAGCTGAACTACTGAAGTCGATCTTCAGGAAATATTTGAGAGTGGTGGTTCTCAGAGAGGAATGTTGGCATCGGGGGTGGGGGAGGTTCAGGTGGGACATTCACTTTGTAGCATTTGAAATTTTTATAATGAGAATATATTTAAGCATTATTTTTGAAACACAAAAATGAGTTTAAAAATAAAGTAGCGGAAAAAATGAAGACAGTGTATCAGACAGCTTGGCAAGTACTAGATACGTGGTTTGCAGACAGAGATGTGAGCATAAGACAGCATAAGAAAAACCAAAGGCCCTAAGCAGAGGAAAGGAC
This sequence comes from Equus przewalskii, assembly GCF_037783145.1. Classification (NCBI taxonomy): domain Eukaryota; kingdom Metazoa; phylum Chordata; class Mammalia; order Perissodactyla; family Equidae; genus Equus; species Equus przewalskii. The sequence goes on from NC_091849.1 coordinate 3,260,657, forward strand.
CAGAAGCTCTTTCCATTAGCTTCCATTTCTTCCTTGGGCTAGAGGGACAGCAGGGAAGAGGGCCTGGGTAGTCTCTGGTCCTTGAACATAAACCCCCTTCTTCTCAGACCTGTGGGCATACTATTCCCTGAACATGAATTTTAATCCTCTGCCTCATTATGTTGTGTTTTTTAGGATTCAATCCTCTCATCTCGCACCAGAGATTGGATGCAATTGTAAGATAAGACACAGAAGTCAGACAGGAATGAAAAATCATCGTCTCTGTTGGAAAGTGCAGTTCGGACCAATAGCCACGGGGCTGTTAAAGTAAATAACCCTTGAAATGGCCAAATTTCCCCACCAACCTCACGTTCATCTCTGAACCTCTGGATGGAGAGAACAGAGCAGGACACTACCAACCTGATCTGAAGATGGAGAACTCAGAAGAGGCAGAGGTTGTCTTGCCCATATTTCCTTATCTCGAATGAACCAATTATACAAATATCCCCATAAAACCCTCATTCTTTGGGGAGAAGAGAGTGAGAGAAGCTGAGAGAGTCTTCCCATACTTTTCTGTCCAGATGAGTGTGTGGAAATTCCATCCCCTCTAGGAAAACCTAAAGAGTTAGGAGTAAATGATGCCCTCTGGCACAGCCTCTATACTTCATTTGATTAATTCGAAATGCCTTCCCGTCTTCTCGGACTCAAAGGAGAAATAAAGTCTTTTAAATGCCTCATCCCGACGACCACGCCACGTTACCATGTGGTTACCTAGGGCCGACGTGCTAGTGCACAACCTGTGCCATGTTCGGACCCTGCCCTTAGGGTATTGGGATCTGGTGGGGAGAAATAGCAAAGACCTCAAGATGAAGGACTGAATGTATATGACAGCTTGTAGGTGCATTAATAATGATGTACTAAAGAAGAAATAGCAAGCTAGTAGAAAGCCCTGAATTTGGATCTGATCTGATTCAAATGCCTTATTTTCTAAGGCAAGAGACCTTCAAATGAAAGGCCCAGTACTGTCCTGTTGCACATGAACAATGAGACGCTAAATCCACAGCTGTGTAAACATGGATCCCATTACACACTCCGGGTACCCACCCAAGGTGTAGCTTCTCTGCCTGCTGTAGGATGAGGGCATGGGGACTGCCAAGCCTGGAACTTAGGGGAGCTCAGAGGACCTGCTGCTGTATAATCTCACTTCGTCAGGACTCCAGATGCTCAAATTTTTTTTAATTTTATTTTTTAGTTTTTAAAGATTTTGTTTTTTTTTTCCATTTTCTCCCCAAAGCCCCACGGTTCATAGTTGTATATTCTTCGTTGTGGGTCCTTCCAGTTGTGGCATGTGGGACGCTGCCTCAGCGTGGTTTGATGAGCAGTGCCATGTCCGCGCCCAGGATTCGAACCAAGGAAACACTGGGCCGCCTGCAGCGGAGAGCGCGAACTTAACCACTCGGCCACGGGGCCAGCCCCAGGTGCTCAACTTTTAAATGGAAATCCAGTCTGGTCACGTGGCTGTAGCTGAGAAGCACACCAAGTCTTTCTTTAAATCAGGAGTGAGTGGTGCTCAGTCAGAAATTAGAAATGAAAAATCCCATGCCCTATGATTTTTAAAATGTTTTCAAAGTATTAAAACTACACTTCATAATATTTCAAATACAATTGAAAACAAAACCAAAATATACTTATGTATATCCACTAATCCATACCCATGTCCATGAACGCTGAATCCATTACAGGCTTGAAGGTGGATCAGATTGAACCTAGCCATTTTTCATCAGTGGATGTTTCTTTATTACCCTGAAAGCCTTTATAAGATCTAGATGTCTACTGAGCTCCACTCCTCTTCTTATCTTCAAAATTCAGTGGACATTTTTATTTACTTAATGAGTTGGCTTTTCAGATCCTTGGGTTTTAGTTTCTCTTTCCAGGCCGTGGCATCTTTCATGTCCTCAGACCACTGGGGCTCTTGAGTTTCCATCTTTAGAGCCTTGAGAATTTCTGTGTCCTGAGGTCTGTCCCCTTTTTTGTCCCTTAGCCTGCAACTGCATCCCCTTTCTTTGTTTCACTGATGGCCATTGTCAGTTAATTTATTCATGAAAATGAAAAAAATCACAAAAGAAAACATATCAACTAAATCAAGGCAGAGTAGAGAAATAAAGGAGGAGTTAATGGTAATGTTATGGTAATATCATTTTGATTATTCAAAGAACATTATTTTTCCCCAAGGCAATGAACAAAGATTGTTGATTTGTATGAATGGGCAGTACTCTATCGGAATATCATTACTTATTTTAATTTCACGATTGTAACTTCTTAGGTTAAGTCATTTCAAGGCACAAGTACAGAGGAATAGCAATTAGTTAATTGAAATCCGTGACTGGTATAAAATTACCAGTTTAAAAATCAGTGAAACATAGAAAGATCTTTCTTATTTATACAAATTAGGACTGAAAGGTTACGTTGTCTTGGCCAAGGACCCAGTTGAAAAAGTAAAGGGTAATTCAACCTCATGTAATTCCCCAGTTCAAGCTGTGAAACACTGCACCTATTTTGTTTTGATATAGAACGGTTAACTGAGGCACAGATGTTTCATAGTCACAGTGTATACAGCAGGCCTGGAAATGTGAGGCTTGTTCAGTATCTCAGAATTAACTTTTCAGTGATAAAAGTCAGAGAAGGAGGGAGAGAAGATGAGAGAGAAGCAGAAGGAGGAGGAGAAGAAAAAGAAAAATCTTTGCCATAAATCTTTCACGGGCAGGCAATTTTTATAAAGCAGAGCTTGGATCAACTCTGGAAAGCCTCCTAAATCCCTGATAAGGTGCCCAGATGTTCTAATGAACTTTCCTGGGGGTTTTGTCATTTCAAGTTTATGTATTTTGCCGGAGGGCCAAAGACTGGGACGTTCCCAGCATCTGCTGCGGAGTCTTTAAGGAAGCCCCTTTCTCACCTCTGGACATTGAGTGCCCGCTGGAGAGGCTGCAAATTGGATCAGCCTGATAGAAACTGTAGTCAGGCCTGGAAGCAATATTCCTGCTCACTTTTCCAGGAACAGTGTTCCAAGAAAGGATTCTTGGGCTCCTTCCACTAGCAGGCGATGGGCATTTGTGCAGACAGAGTGCAGGCTGCCTTCTAAACCCCCCATGCATTTTCAAGTCTGCTCCTTAAAGCTCTGAGCAATGGAAAGTCACTCAAAAACCACTTATCCCTAGTTGGCTGGTTAATGTCCCAGGCTTTTGGGATTTAGAGATGAATAAAGAGGGTCTCTGTCCTGGGGGAGCTGACAGGTGTGTAGAGGGAGATGCATGAAAGCTGACAAAGACAGTGACATGCCAGAAGCACAATTAGGGCATTCTCTTCCTGAGGTTCCGAGATCCACAGCCTGAAGCTCCTATCGGTAGGTTTAATGGCTTCTGGCCCCTGGGATTTCCTTCTCCTTTCTTGTAGGTGCACGGGCTACGAGATCTACTTAATGCATTTCGCTGAAGAAAGATTTGTCATTAGTTATTTGTCCTTGTCTGATTGCTCTAAATTTTGTAAAATCTACAGTTGGGAAGAAGCAAATGACTTAGATAATATACTGAATGTCAGTCATCTGAGCTATGAAGTGATTTTCAAACAGCTAGTTCTTATTTGGGAACGGGTTCAAAGTATACCGAAGAAATTCTATTGTCCTACCCAAAAAGCATCAAGTTTCATCATTGAATTAGAGGTATTTTACTTCAAATGAAGCTATATACTGGTTTAAAAAATTAGATCAGCCTTCATTTAATGTTAACTGCAAAAAGATGGATTTGCGTCAGAATCTGTCGGTCTTTCTCACTGTTCTTAACGTTATATTGCCTTTACATTCATTTAATGCACTAATAGACTATTAGATCTGGAAGACAGCTTGGTCCCAGGGTGGCAAATACTTTTTATTTCAAAAGCTAATATTAGTGGTTGGTAGTGGCTGCCTGGAGCCCTGGGTTGAGAAGGATTCTGAGTTGACGTTGGAGCTCAGTGTCATGATTGATTAATGATGACAGATTAATGATGTCCGCCATGGACATAGAAATGATGAGAGGTGGCAATGTCTCATCTTTGCTAACTTCCTTTTGTTATGGATAAGAAAACATATGCCCAGAATCTATTGACTTACAAAAATTCCCAGTGTGAGATAGTTGCAGAGCTTGGAGTAGAACTTGTGTTTTCAGCTGGAAGAGGATCTAGCAGCCAGCGTGGATATACACACCAATTAGCCATGGGCTGTGCAAAGGCACACTGTGGGCTCGAGGAGAGGTGTTATAGCTGTAGTTGAGTTTATTATCCACCAGAGGCAATTGTTTAGAGGTGGATGGGGTAAATGAGAGCCGGACTTGACCGAGGTGTAGAGAATGACTGGGAGAGATGTGCTCTGGCACACAGGAGGGGCAAAAGTATGCCTTGCACGAGTGGCTGGTGATTAGTCACACTTGGTTCCAACCGAGTTCCAAACCTGGCTTATCTTTAACACTCAGTCTACCTCAAGACAAACAATATAGAGGAGAGAAAAACACTTTGGGGTCATTTGAAAATGCCTACATCACAGCTCGAGTGACAAGGGCAGCAATAGAGCAGAGGAGCTGGGTGCCAGGCCCTCTGCTAACCCCTCTCTCCATGGTGCAAAAGGGACCGTTGCTAGACATTCCTTGTCAGGATTTAGAAACCGTTGTTTTGTTCTAGAAGTTCTTTATTCTGTAACTTCTCCAAACCCAGGAGCTTGCCCCTAGACGTCAAGAAGTCTTTAGAATTCCAACATCTGAATTGGGCTGAAGGAATAGCGTATTGGGAAGAAGAGAGAATTCCACTGTGGAGATTTCTATGCTGAGCAGCAATATTTGAGGTCTAGGATAAGAAAAAGCTAAACAATTATGTCAGCATGAGAAAAGCAAAGCAAACACCAACAAGCACTTCAGGAGCCTACGTCGCCAGTGTGCCATCTACCTGAGCAAGATGCCATTTCTGAATTCCATCCTGAAATCCTGAAAGGAAACGGATCTCTGTTCTTCAGTGAACCGCAATCCAGGTGTGGGGTATTTCAGGTGTCTACAGCTGCCTGTGTTCTGACAAGATGCGAGCTCCAACTCTCCTCTCTGTTCTGTGGCACGTAGTTCTGGTTTACATCTTAGTTGTCCTTGTCTGCCACCTATCTTATTTGCCCTATAACCCAAACCTTATCTGCCCTTTCAGATTCTGACCTCTCTCTTTTATGGAGGGTTGCCTCAGAATCTCACTTGCTGAAGCTCTCCTTCCAGTTTTTGAACAGCTGCCACATTTACCCTGCACCTATTCCTAGAGCCACCGTCACTGGTATAATGCAGCTATTCTGACTACAGTTCTGTGGTGCAATGAGCAGACGTGTCTGAAAGTGCTCAGGGGGTAGACTCTGTGTTCCTGATTGACAAACTCTCTGGTACCAGGGGACCCCTATTTTCCAGCAGGAAGAGATGCCCTCCATCTGCTTGCCCTAGGACCGGGGATTCCTCCCCTTGTAGGGGAGACTGCCGTTCCCTCCAAGCCGCTGCAGTCTCCAGGCTCAGGTGGCTGATATTCTGCAATAGCTGTGTAATCCTGTAAATAGCTGACGTCCCAAACCCAGACTGTCTGGCACCGAGCAGCCTGTTTTTTCCCCCACTGACAGGAATGCTTTGCTGTGATGGACCTATAACAGGGAGACCTGCGTCATGGAGGGCTGCCTCCTCTGGACCCCCACTGCAGGTCCAGTGGTGCCCTGGTTCTGGCCCATGTCTCTGTGAGACGTTGGGAACTTTGGGGACAATATGCTTTCTCTCTTCTTGTTGACCCTTGGCCAAATAATGTTTTCTAGTGAAGTCAATTCCTTAGCTCATATTGTGTAACTTCTGGAATTTCTCCTGAACCTCCGTGCGTGACCAGTGGAGACTCAAACAGGATCTTGAGGAGCATGAGGAAACCCACCTTGCATGACAATGTCTTATCTCCCAGGATGGAGCCTGGGTAGCATCTCTTGCTGAGTGAGGAATCTAGGGAAAAGAGATATGAAGAGAGCCCAGAAGAGCAGAGTGGCTGTGAGAATACCAGCAATGACTGGATGAAGGGTGGCAGTGGGGGAAGGAACACTTAGATGGCAAAGTCACAAAATAAGCTCAGAACGGAGTCCTAGTCCTGTCCCTGTGTGCACTTAAGCAAAGATACTCAAAGTCTCCAAATCTCATCAATGTCACGGAAATATAATGTTTTTCCTACCTATGACTTGAGGTTCTTAGGTCCTCTCAATCTGTCTGCTAAGTGACCCCTTGTCCCTCAACACTCGCTTTCCCTTTGGCTTCCATGAACATACCCTCGTTTCATTTTGCACACGCTCTGAAGGCTCTTGGTTTTTCCTTCTCCATCTGCTTCTTTTGACCTCTTCTCCTCTTAGTCTGCTCTCCTCCTAAGACGGCCTTGTTTGCCTCACTGTGCCAGGCCAGATCCTCTCCAGGACAGCCACTGCGTGTCATCCACTTTGGGCCAGCCAATACTGTGCCTGGCTCCCAGCTGATATTTACTGAAATTAGTTGAGGAGGAAACAAAGACATGGATTGAAGAGTATGAAGTGCTGTAGTAAAGTAATATTAAGATCTTGTGGGGTCTATGGACGCTCTAGTGACAGAGGAAGGTGAAAGTACAAACGTGTGAATGCTGGGAGCATGATGAGTTTCCGTCAGTGTAGGTGCCGTGGCCCTGAGAACGTGCCTCACAGGCCAGCAGCTCCAGGAGTGTAACGGGCCCGGGCCCAGCTGCTGGCTCTGAAATCCATTGCTGTGCTTCCCCCTTTCCTTTGAGCCCTTGCTTCCATAGGCTTCTCCCAGCCAATGCTTGAATAGGGGGGATACTGAGGCAGGCCTGTTCCTGGGAGACCCAGGACTCCTCTGATGCACAACATTGTCTGGACTTTGTGTGATGGCCTTGTGGAGACGTCATCAGATTGCAGAGTGTTTTGGGATGCTGCCACCGACCTCTGCTCCCTCTTTCCTCAGGGCCCGCCTTGCGTCCCAGTCTAATGGTGCTCCCAGCCTCACCTGGCTCTTCCCACTCCTACAAGTGTTTCCTCCATAAAGTTCTTGCATGCTTCACCCTGTCTTAGACGTAGTTCTCTGAGACCTGGACTAACAACAGGCATTGCATTTGGGTAAGTGTCAGCAGAGGCATTAAGGAAACTTCAAGTGCCACCTCTAAAATTTTGAAAATTTGAACTCTATGACAAATCAACAATATCTGCTGTTTCCTGTTCCTGGGCAGTAACTTAGACCAATAGCCGATGTCTGTAGAGCTACAGGATGAATCAGGTTTGCAAGACAATTAAACATTTCTTAAATGCGCGCAAGAAAAATGTGACAGAAAATAAGTTAAGATATATGAAAAGCATGTCACAAAATTTTCTTTCATCTAGCTCAAGCAACTCTATTTCATAAAAGCATTGCAGGGGTAGTTATTTGGAAATTCTGATGATCAAATGAAGAATGTTGAGAACTCTGTACAGATGCTAAAGCTCAGCCTCCACTAGGCGATCTTGGAACTGTTGTTGATTGAAATAATTCTAAGTTATATGGTGAAATGCTGAGTCTGTTGAGGAGCAGGACTGGACTACTCCAACAGGTGCTAACCATTTGCTCAGTGGGGTGTGGGACGGCTCACAGAAATGGGGGGAGGGGAACTGATCTGGCCACCTGATAGGTGTGATTTTCACAGTATCTCTATGAAGCATTTATTATTATCCCCGTAACACAGATACGAAAACTGAAGCTGAGGGTAGTTAACTTAGGCAGCAGTCAGTGGAATTTGACTCCCTGGTGGTTTCGCCTAGACTTCCCTGCATTCACACCTTTGGGGCCTTTGTCATCTCTCCCACTGACTTGGCGTCCAGTGGTCTGCTGGGTGGTTTGAGAAGGGCAGCTCACTGGGTAAGAAGATGCTAAATTGCCCTGCATTGGAGAGACAGAGTATGTGTCCTTCTGCTTCTCTGCTCTCAGCGCCCAGCCCCTGCCGGCACGGCTGAGATCCTCCATAAGGTTGCGGAGTTGAAATGAATTGAGTGCAGTTTAATGCAGGACAGTCTCTCCAGTGTTTAGAAACCATGTTTGCTTGTTTGTTTTTTCTTTGGCTTGGTTTTCCTTTAAGTTTTGAGCTTGTGGGTCCCTGAGGTTTTCAAAGGCTAGATTCGTTCAGCAACTACACGACTGCCACGCTCTGGAATCGTCTCACTTCCAAAAGCAGGCACGCTTACCAAACCGTATGTCCTGTTCTTTACCCTAGAAAATACAGGCAGTCAGCAAAGCAGGTTGTCAGTCCTTGTGCTCTGAATTACAGCCAACCGACCCGAAGGAATCCTGACAGTCCTAAATACGGGACAACTTATTTTCTTGATGAGGTATGTGAATACCTCTTTTGAGCTAGTTGATCCTTTTGTCCATGCCTTAAGAAAGGTTGTTTTAAAAACGTTTAAAAAGCATATTTTTTCTTAATACACAAGAGATATGTTCATTGTAGAAACATAAGATATACAAATAAGGAAAACAAAGAGAATGTAAGAGCTCCCAAGATTCCACCATCCAGAGGTCACCATTATTTACACTCGAGTAGACACCTCTAGCCCTCTGATAGGTCTGTTCCCAGCGTGCCAGCAACCTTTCTGCTGGTACCATGGAACTGACATTCCTCCTTATAATACATTGGTGTTGGAGGTGGGTAATTTGTGATTTTAAGACACTCACAGCAAGAATTGGTTAATATCTGTTTTTCTACTTGTTAGAATACATGGTGATAAATTCTTCACATCTTTAATCGGGGCATTCTGTATTTTGATACAGTTATTTTAAAATTTTTTATCGGTTTGTATATGCTACTCTGTAATATATATATATTTTACTTAAAATCATGTTGTGAACATTTTTCTATGTTAATACACGTTAACCTACACCACCATTTTAAATGGCAGAATGTCACCCCACATTCTGCGCGTGCTATTTATTTAACCAGTCACCTGTTAGCGGATATTTAGTCTTTGCAATTATGAGCAGTGCTTCTAGGAAAATCATTTTACTAAATCTTTAGTTTTTTTCCCCTAAGATATATTCCTCAAAGCAGAATTTCTGAGTCAAAGGGTATGCACATTCCTAAGGTTTAAAAAACTTTTGCCAAATAGCCTTACAGAAAAGTTGTTCTTACAACTTTGATAGCAAATATTTTATTTTTGTATTTTTAGTTTTATACTTATTTTATTTTTAAAATTAGGAATGTTGTTATTCCTTGTTACTTTTTCCATGGTCGGTTTGCTAGAAAATGAACCTGCTCTTCTTCAGAGGGAATTTCTGGATCTTTGATGTCTCTGGCTGGAAATGCCGGTTTTAAAATACAGGTTTTATTATTATTCAAGGATGGTGAAGACAATAGATCAGAAGACAACTGCCGTTGAAAAGATAGGTTGTTACACACAGTTCCTAAGAGGAGCGGTCACACCGGGAGGTGCAGGGCCACCAGGGCCAGTCAGAGGGGGCTGTGGCAAGAGCCTTCATTGTGCTTTCTGGCTGAAGGAAGGGGTAAGGCAGGGTGAGCAGGCTCAGGATTGGCCAGGATGAAAAGTTCCAGAGGGCTCTGGGGCGGAGGGGCTGTCCTTAGTTGTTTGATACCTGGCTGTGGGGTGGTAGGCAGGGGATAGTGGCCCGGAGTGTGAGCGCCGTGCGTGGAGGAGGTGGTGGGAGTGTGGGCTCCGGATTGGTTGGTTTGCATATTCAAGGCTTACTTGCAGGTGGGTCCTTTACTATCTCTAGGAACTGGCTAACTTTGGGAGGGGCAGTCCCTCCAAGGTCAGCAAGGACCCAAGATGCCAAAGTATTGGAATACAGACAATAAATGGCACGGTTAATACAGTCTGTCACTGGCTCACAGGTGCTGTGTGTTGAGAGATTGCCTGAGTGTGTAGAAGGATTTATGGTCGAGTGGGATGGCTCAGGCTGGAACGCCTCCTTTACTGTACAGGGAGAGCAAGAGCAGCCGTCACTGCTGCAGGCCCAGCTTGGATGATGAACGACAGCTCCTTGTAGGGATCCCCCATGCACTGCTGCACACCTAGGTGGCATCCCCCACTGCTTATCACAGACATCTTTACTGACAATAAGATGGAGCCTCTGAATACATTGCTTAAAATGTGGCAATGCTTTTGAACTCCTAACTAGTATTTACTTTAGGAATGCTCCAAATCTCTTAAAACAGGAGAGTGAAGTCTTGCTATTTAGAGTTCACTTTTTATCACTACATATTCTATTTTTGAAACATTTCTTATCCATTTTATTTAGCCAAGGCTCTTTGCCAAGGAGTGTCCATTCACCCCACTGCTATGTGAGACCATGCTTGCTGTGAGCTCAGTTTCTTCGATTCCTCTCCTGCCGTCACCTGCTCCCTCTGAAAAACACAGTTAATTGATGGTGAATTGGGCCGTGAAGCCCATTATTGGAAGTGATGGAATACAGAAGGATTTATGGGCTGGATTTTTTTTCTTCTTCGAGAATTACAAGCTAACCCCAAATTATAGCAAGAATTCTTAAGGTTCAATAATTAAAAGCAAACGGCAGCCCCCTCGGAAAGAAAAAGTGTGGTCTGGAAGATATCTTTCAAATTGAAGCAGATTGTGTAACTCCCAAATATTATGGATACAAATTAGCTATATTTGATCACCGGGTCTTATTTACCCTAATTGTCTTCATTTCTGTGGTTTCCTCATACATTTTGTTTAGAGCACACTTGGTTTAGCAGCTCAATGCTGGAGTCTGCGGCAGTGGGGAGAATAGGCCTCAAATTATGAGAGAGAGAGAGAGAGAGGCCTTTGTCAGGAGATATGTGTTTTTCCTCAAAGACATGGAAGTCTTATAAATTCAGACCAAAGATATGTTAAAACCAACAAATTTTGTTCTGTGAAATGTTTTGCTTGTCTCTTGGAATGATTGATGTGAACCTGAGAAGAAGCTGAAATTTGAGCAGCCAGGAATTAGGACCTTATCTAAAACGGAGGCAAAAACTCCAGACCACTACAGTTGAGAAACGAGGTTAGAAATCTCCTGAGAAGCAGCTTTCCCACAAGATGTCTGATGCTTCTTGGTTCTGAATGGATGAGAAATGCGGCAAGAATGTACCATTGCTTTTAGTATCTTTTGTCCCTTTCTCTGGTTTTGGGTGAAAGTAGGACACCAAAGATGCAAACAACCAAATAAACAAGTGTCCTCAGGGGACCACTGTGGGTCTCGGGCCATGCTGGTTTGGATTGCGGGAAATGTCAAAGGCCAGTTCTCTTCTCCAGGCTTTTTTCTGTTCCCAGAACTTCTGCCTGCAGTGGATGTGGCACTTGTTATTGCCGTGGATGGCTTGGCAAGCTCTCCCCTCTGGAGACCTGAATTCAAATTCTGGCTCGGTTCAAAAGGGGGAAAAATGCTGGTGGTCTCTACCCGGACTCTTGAGGGCTTCTGTCCACATAACCCTTCTACCCTGCTGCCCCCGCTCTGTTGAGCTGGTGTTGGTCCCTAGGAAAGTCCCAGTGCAGAAATGGAAGAGGTGCTGTGTGGGAGATGCTGGCAGGAAGCCTGCTTTCATCACATTTGCCTGTAGCCTGAAATTAGTCCTTTGTGTGTCATGAGCATTGTGTTCCAGCGTCCTCTTCACCAGGTCTTGACCATACACACTGTTGGCAGGAATAAACGCCGTGATACAGATGAGCTGCATCTGTATTGCCACATCTGTACACCGGAGAGGAAACAGAGAAATTTATGTGCCTAGGAGTGAGTGTGGGTGTTTATAAATGTGTGTGTGTGTGATGGAATTATGGTGATCTTAGGAGAATTTTTGGCTTCATAATGGGTCACAAATAGCTGGTATCTCTGACAAGCTAAGAATCATTGCATCAATCTTCCTATGACAAATCAGTTTTTCTCCAAAATGTTCTATTCCTGGGGAATGCATTTCATTTCTTTGTCTTTAGACCAATGATACAGTAAACACAGCCCTTAGTGCATCGAGCGTCGGGGCCAAACCTCAGCCCAGGGCCCAGACCAGACTCCTGTTCTGGCCACGCTGGATGCAATGGATCTCCCTTGGAAGAGGCAGCTTATCCTCCTGAGGGGGCTTCCCTGGGGGTAGCTGAGGTGGTGGGGCCAGCTTACTCTGTTTTTTTCTCTTGGATGCAAAGTTCGTTTTTTTTCTCTCTCTCCAAAAGAAAACTCCAATATTATAGATGCAAGGAAAAGTTTTTAATTATTTGGTTTTTTCTATCCATATAGGTCAGCTGGATCTCACAAGCTTTCCAGATTGGCTTTTGAGACAGATTTTGTTGATTCTGAGATTTATCCTGTTGTCTACTCCAGGAGAGAAAGAGGTGAGGGGAGAGTTTGGCTGGGCGGAAGGAAGTAAGGATTGCTAAAACTGGTTCAGAAAATGTCCACTCAAGCGTTTGGTTCTCCCATGGCCACTGGGGACAGAGAATTCTATAAAGATCATGAGGTTTGCCAAAGATTTCCTTCTGTTTCTGTGAGGAATTTGTTTAAGATCAGACATAATTTAATAATACTTTGCTTTAAGATGACAATATATGACTCTGTAGTTATCACTATGCCTTCTATCTTTTAATTTTTATTTCTATTGGCTAGAAAACTGCTCAACTTCCTCCACTGATCACAATTTATTATTAGTTATTTGGTGTATGAGAATAATCTTTGTTAAAAATAAATTATGTTTGAATTTATTTTATAGCTCAGTATCCAGTAACAAAAATCAATATCTATATCTGTCTATCTACTTATCTATCCATCTCTCCAACACTTGTTCAGTTTCATTATTTTAGGCTGATGATACTCATTTATTTAGTTCTTGCTTGTCTCCAACTTGTGGTAACATAATCTTTCATAAAACATATCTTAACAAGTTTGTAGTTTATAGTGTATAGATTTAGAGTCTCACAAAACCAATGATTTATTTAAGTTCATTAGTTTTTATTCTAGATGTGTTTCTGCCACTAAGAAGCTTATTAAATCAATAACCATAATTGGAGCTGTTCATTCATTTTCGATGAAGCCACAGACCCAGCATATGTGAGTGCAGGTAGCATATATACCTTTCTGCGTCACCACTCAGAGGAGAATGTCTGCTTGAAGTAGAGGAAAGTTGTATCAAAATTACATTTACTTTCGTGAATTTGACTTTATGAGTTCAGCATAAAGAAAAAAAAATATTAAACACTGGTCAGTTACACCCACTCATGTACTCCGTACCCCAGAGTGAACCCAGGCGGGTGGACCTGGATGCTCCGTGCCCTCGGTTGTATAAGACCACGTGTGCCCCTCATGGTATAAACATCCCACGACCTGAGTGTGATTCTAGGGCTTAAAGAGAAATGGCCTCTAAACCTACATCAACAACTTCATTTGGCGGCCAACCCAAGAAATAGCCAGCTTCCAACAGTGAAGGAAATCCCAGAAGAATGTCCCATGTGGGGCTTTCTGAGGATTGTTCAAGGTGACTCCCTCTTTCTCTCTTATGTACTGATTTTAGAAGCTAACAGTAGGGGAGATGAAACTCCACTACAAAATTACTGACAGATGGATGGTATTTTCAGCATCATTTGAATTTCCTGGTTAGTTTCTTTCTCACGTCTACTTCTGTGATGTTTCTGTGATCCTTCTCTGAACTTCAGCCTACACTCAGCATGTGCCCATCGCTGGCTGAGTAATCCCAAGGTGAAGAGATCAGTACGTTAAAAAGTCAGAACAAAAGCCAGCAGAGTTTATCAGTCTTCGTGTGGCTCAAGGTAGCACTTTAGCCAAAGCTGTTTTTGAAACAGAAAATAATTCAGTTCTGTTACATGTGCAATTCTCACAGAAACTTCTGCCTCAAAAGCCCCCTTTTCAAGAGTTTCTAAGGAGCAGCCACATTCTACTCCAACATTAGGCCTAACCCAACCACCACTTTTTAGTTTCTGATATTAAAAGAACCATTTGATAAACATACACACTGCCCTGAATTGAGCTGGGCTGTGAATTTTATCATTAGCTATAGCTCTTATGTCATAGAGCTAATTGCCTTCAGAATTTCTTCAGCTTCTTCAGTCACCCACTAAATGTTAAAAATAGATCATTCAAAATTATAGGGTGAATTTGGGCAACCCTGAGTATACAAGATAATGCATTTCTTTTGGGCTGAATGATCTGAGTTGACTTTTTATGGAATTAGAATGTAAGTGATAGATTGAGACTCTCTAACTTTCTCTTTTTCGGTTATTGTTCAATGATCATCTGAAATCTAAAGTGCATTTGCACCATGGTTAATCAGAAGATTCACACTAATGTCATAGGCCATGCCAATTCTGGTGTACAAGGTCATGCTGACGGGGAGATAAGAGGTGGAGTGGTGGCAGCGGTGAGGTCCTCACGTTGGCCAGACCCCTCCCCAGCTCTCCAGATGTTTTCCAGCTGTTACCTTGGGCTGGCCTATTCCTTCTCAGCACCCCTGGGAACACCACTTTAGGGAAAAGGACCATCTTCCCCCACTTCCCATCCCCAGACTGCACAACTGCAGCGTGAGGCCACGCTGCACACACTCCGACAAAAAGGAGAAACATAGAGGAAATACGTGACAGACGTATACTGTGCATCGGAGATTAAAGCCAAAAGTCTTATGTAATTTCTCTATGTGTGTGTCTGTGTATCTTCGTGGAAGCTCTATTCTCCTGGAAGTTGTGTGCTCCGGGCTGTCTAGAGCTAGGCTATTGGCGAGCATTGATTAGCTCCTAAAATACATGGAACCCCAGTTTCTTCCTGGTTATGAGTAGGCCCATTTCCCCCCTTTTCGGACACTCCCCCACTCCAGGTTTATAAGCTAGTTCGCTGTGATGTAAAACCTTGGCCAACATCACCAGAAGCTGTCCTCTGAGTCTCCTCCTCTAATTCTTCTGTCTCCTAAGTTACGACCAAAGAGCTACACATATCATAAGGGTCAAGAGCCTTTTCTTTACTCCCAGCTCACATTCTTGTTCCAATCAAGGCTCATTATACACATCTGGGTTCCCTCCACAATAGTGAGAATTATGATCCTGAACATCTATGTGGGAGGAAAATTCATACTTAACCTTAAGGTTGAGGGGAAAATACCATGTAAGAGCTATACTGGGTTGAAAAATGTTCCCCCAAAACTCATGCCACTTGGAACCTGTGACTTTGACCTTATTTGGAAATAGAGTCTTTGCAGATGTAATCAAGTTAGGATGAGGTCATACTGGAGTAGGCTGAGTCCTAAATCCAATATGACTGGTGTCCTTATAAAATGGGGAAATGTGGACACAGATATACACAGGCAGAAGGCCAAGGAGGTGAAGGGAGAGACAGGAGTGATGCATCTGCAAGCCAAGGAGTGCTAAGGATTGCCGGCAACCACCAGAAGCCAGAAGCGGGGCATGGAACAGACGTTCCCTGAGAGCCTGCAGAATCCTGCTGACACCTGCGTTTCTCACTTCCAGCCTGCAGAAGTGGGAGAGAATGAATTAATGTTATTTCAGGGCACTCAGTTTGAGGTAATTTGTTGTGGCAGCCCTAGGAAACTAACGCAGGAAGTTAGAATTGTGAATATATCCTTAATAACACTTGTTAAATTGTCTACACTATAAAATGAAAAAATAGAGATAAAACACCAGTTAGAGAGATTATCAGTAGCATTTAATGTATCTTCAATTGGTAGTCATGGGAACTTTATGATTGTTTTCCATTTATCGTTCCTTGCTGGATAGAGACTTTTCAGGATTTTCCTTTTCATCCATTCAATAAGACGCCTGCGCCTTTATTTTCCTTTGTGTGAGACAATGCAGAGTAATAGGCATTTTCCTCTGGGTCTACTTAATATGGAGAAGCCCTCCTAACTCCCCCACCCAGCACACAAAGCTGTGCAGGTGAGGGGCAGGCAGTTTGAAGGCCTGATCCACTCCGCCCCTGCGTCTTCAATCCATCCGGGTCCGCGCGGCGGAAATCTACAGCACAGCTTTGCTGTGGGCTTTGTCTCCCCTTCTCTTGTCAAACCTCAGTCTCCTCTTTTTCTGTCTGCCCTGAACAGCTGTGATTAGGAGGATACGTGGGGTAGAAGGGGCAGCAAGAAGCTACTACAAAACACAGCACCCAGACGCTGAACATGAAACATGTGATATGTTCAACAAAAGATTTGTGTAAGTTATGTTCAAGCAGCACTATTTTTAACAGCACCCAAAGTGGAAACAACCCAAATGTTCTTCTAGAAGAGAATGGATAAATACATTGTGCTGTGTTCATAAAATGGAAAACTATACAACAATGAGAATGAACATAGGCAACAACAAAGGTAATCTCCCAAACATAATGTAAAGCACAAAAAAGCTAGACACGAAAAAGTACATTCCACGCCATTCTATTTATATAACGTTTAAAAATAGGAAAAATGGAGCTACTGTGTTAAAAGTGTAAAGGCTACCATTGGAAGCAAAGTGACAGGGAGCATGAGGAAGCGTGGGGCGTGATGGTGATGTCTGTTTCTTGGTCTGGGTACTGTTGATAGAGGTGTGTTCCCTTTTTGAAGATTCAGCAAGGGGTTCACTTGCGAGTGGTGCATATTCAACACTATTCATATTGGACTCATCATGTGCCAGGCGTCCTTCTTCCAATCCTCCAGTCAGGAGGCCAGCAGTGTACAGCAGTAGAGTGTAGACAACCGAGAACAATGAAATATACTGCCAAAGACTTTGACCAGGGCCTCCAGGAAAACTCCTCAGGTCTATAGACTGCTGATAGACCGCACTGGAGGGCCGCACAGGTCCTCTCATCTGTAGCTGTAAACAGCTTCTGGAAAATCTGCTATACAGTGGTGGCTACATTCTGTGTTTGACCATAGCTTCCCTTTAGACCCCATATCAAGTCAGGTCTCCAAAGGAAATATACGGTGTCTTCAAATTATGATATTTTAAGGAGGATTTGATGAGGGGATTCTTTACAGAGTTGAAACCAGCATACAGGGAAATGACAAATAATAGTAATAGCTCCTTAGCATGAAGGGGCGAAGGTGGCTAGCGGTTACAGAGTCCTGTGGCGAGGGCCACCTTGAGAAGAGCTGTAGCCTTGGTTCAAGGGACATAGCCAGTCAGAGGCAACTCCTCAGGAAGGTTGCCGGGGGAACAAATTCTCTGACCTCACTCACCACTGACAAATTCTCCTGGAAGTCAGAGGACGGGGCGGCCGGTGCACTGGTGAGGTCTATACAGGCCAGTTTCCCAAGCCCATGGCAGCATGGAGAAGGATGCAGAGTGGATCTGGAGGGACACACAGAGAGCACGTGGGCGGGCTCTGAGCATGCTGCAATTAAGATCATGGACGGAGAGCAGCTGGCAGCTGGTGGCCAGGCCCTCCACACGCTCACTGTGGAAGCCTGTAGCTTTGATTGGCGAACAAAACAGGTTTGTGTTTGCTTAATTCATTAGCTTTAAATATCATCTCAGCAATGTTTTGATTACTGATATGGTTAAAAAAGGATGCTTAGGTAAGTTAAGAAATGGGATGAATTCCTTGCACAGGATTACTCTGGAAGAAAAACACAGTGACGAGATTTTTTTTTTCTTTTTTGAAACCTCTTGTCTTGAAGTTGTTAAATGCAAATATAACAAAATCTAAACCTGCAAGGTAGAAGTAGTTGAGTGAGCTGGGGGTGGGTGAAGAGATGACTCCTGAAATCCAGGACAGGCACTGGAAACAGCAGAAGGAATGACAGGAGCCCGGGATGCTAGGATCTGCCGCCCCACTGAAACCTGCACGCTGCTTTCTCTCAGATGTGGCCCAGTCCGCCCATAGCTCCAGAATCCCAGCGCACGTCGGAGGATGGTCACTGATTTGTTTTCACTTGTCTTAGGCTTGATAATGCAGAAGAGACAGGGAGAGCACTTCTACAGCCACGGTTTATGTACATTTAAAATGTGAATTATTTGTTGGAGTATGACATATTCTTAGAAATGTGCCTGCGCAAGTGAATAGCTCAATGCATTGTCACGCTGTGGACGCTGCCTGCACAGACATCAGGCTTGTGCACCCTGGGCCGAGGAGTCAGGCCGAGTGACGTGTGAGGTGGGATATGACAGCTGCCATGTGGGTGAGTGGGCCAAAGATCAGACCAGTCTTCTTGTTTCTGGTGTACTCGGGGAATGATGGATTTTCCTGAGGAGAAAAATTATCAGAGAAAAATGCTTGCTTAGAGTTCTGGAAAGGAAAGAAAAACAAGATAGTTAAGTGGGACGGAATGAATTGAAGATTATACAGGAAGTGTTATGCTGTGTTTTATAGAAATGGTGGCATATCAGTCATTTGTGTCCAACTTCCCTTACTTATCTGGAAGAAGCGAGAACCATTAAGAACGTCACCAAGAAATGTGGTTAATTCCAATGCATGGCTTGCTTGAGAGCAGAAATGTTAACATTTGAGGTGATTTCAGTGTAAAAAGAAGATGTGTTTATAGAAACTTAATTGAAATCTTTGGGCTCACAATGAGCTTAATAAAAATGTCCAGCTCCATTTCTGCTACTTTGTTTATCACCTGAAATTCAGCAGAATGAGTCAGAAGAAAAGCTTTCTAATGTGTATCACCACTCCATCAAACTCACTGTCGAGGTGGGCCGGGGAATTAACGATACTGACCAGACTTTACAAGGATTGGATTCTTTTGGTCCATTAATAATATTTAGGGTGTGTAGTAACCGCAAGTGAAGTCATGGTGGCAAGGCTTCTAATAATGAGATTTCGAGTCTTGGGGATTTTTCTACTTTCTGGTTATGTTTTCTGTATAGAATTACATACGTGGCCAGCAAATGCATAATGGTTTGGATGTAATGATGGCGTAGTCTGACTTCCTAGCGGGCCCTCACTTTCTGAAAACCAGATTCATCCAAAGACTGAAAAACCAAATAAATATTCTTTCCACTGATTACTGCATTCCAGTTGTCATCTGGCTTGTAATGACTGTTTTTCAGTGTTTGGTGATGGCCCGAGCATAGAATAAATCTTGCCCCAATCCTCCATGTCAGCACAGGCATTACAGACCATAAACCATCGTCTGCCTCGTCTGTCAGTTGCTGCCCCGTTCTGAACACTAGCTAATGTGAGCCTGCCTCGCTGGCCCCAGCAGTCCCCCAACACACTTTTTATGGTTGCTTTTCCCTAAGCCAGATGAAACTGATTATAAACTACAAGGACTCTTTTGATATCGCCTATTAATAGCCACTATTTTCTAGATGAGGGCAGGGAGGCGGCAGGGAGAGTTGGCATGGGATGGGTGAGAAGTGGGCACTGCCTCCTGACCTCCCAGCATGATGCCTGAGGTCGCAGCATCAGAAGTCGGTTCTCCTCCGCAGTCCTGGGACACCCGTGCGCCCGCCTGGCCTGTGTCTCCCACACTGCTGCCGCGCCGCTGTCTACCCTTTCGCTGGGAAAGAATGTTCGACATTCAAGCTATTCCAAGCAGCATCCTTGATGTCTCATTTCATGGGTCCATTTCACACCGCAGTGATCGCTAGCTGTTAACTTTTCATACCTTGGCTGTTTGTCTTGGCAGCTCCCCCTGTTTTGCTAACTGGACAGAATCAGGCAACGGCAGCCTGCCCGGCACACATGGGAAAGGGCGCCATCTATCATTCCTCTGCCAGCCAGTGGGACACACAGCTAAGGCTCCCGGGCAGGGTGAGAAGGCCAGCGTCCCCCATCTGTCTCTTTCTCCCTCTCTGAGCTGTGAGGAAAATGCTGAAGCAAAGATTTTACTCACAACATTTTGAATGAACTTTGAAGCAAAATATCTGAAGAGAGCTGGTCGGGTTGAGTCAGCAGTGAACAATGGGCTCAGGGTCGGAGGCCCAGTGCTGATACCTGCCATGCTGGCCCTCCCTTCCACGAGGAAGGAAGTCCTTTCACACTGTTCATAACATGAAAAGTGCCTGTGTGGGAGGTGGCGTGTTTTCCACTTAGTGCTCACTCAAGGGGTTCAGGAGTATTAGCCAAGGCAAACTTTTTTCATAATTTCACATCTTGAGGCTCATCAAAATTGACAAACACTATTTGAGGCCAAAGGAAGAAAAATGAGCTCGGAGAAGTACAGCTTTAACATGGAATGTTCCCTGCGTTAGGGATAAAGTTGACTATCAGATTGTAGAGTTTGAAAAACAGAATATAGAGTACAGAAAACTGGTTATGCATTTGGATAATGAGTCAGACAGGATAAATGTCAGACATGATTCCCCACTATTGGCTTCTGCTGAGGGAAGCAGGAATGATAAACCCGCTTCACCCCAGATTGACTGCCATATTTCTCTGTCATGGTCTGTGCCTCTCACTAACCTTCAGGAAACGTTTGCCAATGGCTCCCAGTTTGGTTTCTTCATCAACTTTTACTTGAAGTTTCCATGTTTGACCACACGTTCATTTAAAAATCATCCAGGGTAAGAAAGAGCCTTTGGACGACCTCAAGAGAATCTAACCGAGGTGATATTCCTTGAAGACTGCATGCTGTGACTGCTCTTGTCTCTGTTATGTCTAGATGGTACTGGGAAGAGCCCAACTTGACCTTGGCCCAAGCAGGATTCAGAATCAACCTAGAGTGACAACTGAGACAGGCTGGAGTGGAAGAGGAAGAGAGGATGAAGAATGACGTGGTAGCTGAGAGCAATTGTCTCTGAGGCCTGGGCTGGGAGGAGCACCTCAGGCCTTCACATTATAGAGTGGTTAGAGACTTCAACCCAAAGAGTTACCTCCTTGGAAGAAATTACCAGGAATTTTAACAAGTGAAAACCGAAAGATAAGGAAATCAGTGTTCTGGAAAGCTTGTCTTAATGAGGAAAAATTAATTTTGTAAAAAAAGTCACACAGAAGTGACAATTTACCTTTTCCCCAGGTGTAGTCACTTTCTGGCAATGTTCTGGGCTTCCCTTCAGCATGGCCCTCTCTAGCCTTTCCTCATTTTCTCCCTCATCCAATCATGTTGGAGCCGTTTCTCGCTGGCTCAGAGTCATTTGCAAAACAGACTATCAGCTTTGCTCTGCCATTGCCCGCTTGTGCGACCTTGGGAAAGTTATTTAGCCCCCTTGAGCCTCAGCTGATTCATCTATGAATGGGGAGAATATTCATTACCTCTTGGAATTCTTATGATAAATACATGTGATAATATCTAGATAAAATGTATGCATTTAAATTTTCCATTTTGCATCAGACTCTCATTTTTCACTCAGGGAAACAGGAAAGTGCTGAACCAGAAAGACCATTTTGTTCCTCCCTGCCTCTTATGTGAAAAACTCTTCATTTCTAGGGGCAAACACTCCACATTTTCCCAAGTAGCGCGTCTTGGTATCTTATAGCACGGCCTGCCAAAAGCGCTAACCTATTTGTTGGATGTGAGCAATGGCGATTATCACCTCCTGAAGAGCATAACTGTATGCAGTTCTAAGCCCGGGACTGGAGCAGAGGAAACTTACACTTTGACATGAGGAGACAGGGAGAGTTCAGAAGCAGGGAGCATGCTTCCCAGGCTCTGGAAGGACGCCACATGGAAGAAGGACCAGCCCTAGAACACAATGAACTCAGTGGGAGGGTCACTAGTGCTCAGAGCCCCAACCCAGAAGTGTCACTGTCTCTTCACCTGCCTGGGACGCAGGCCTGGTTCCATGTCTGAATCATCCGAGACATCCATTTGAGGCCATTCTCACACTGTTTCGATCTGTGCTGCCTCATCTTCCCTCTCAGCAGCATCAATTAAGGATGGCGCATTGGCTTTCTAGCCCAAGAATTGCCAATTTCCTGCTCTTGTCACTTTCCCACTTGCAATGCTCTCTCACTCTCATATTATTAAAACATTGTTTCTCCAGGCCAAGCTATAGATAAAGGGTAAACTGTTAAATTGGAGCTGTTATGTGTCGCTGAGAGCACTGCAGAAGAACCAGGACACGAAGAATAGAGCGATAGAAACAGAACTGTGGCCCGAGGAGGGAGACTGTCCCGTAGCTGCTGAGTCCTGCACTGCCGGAGCTCTGGGGACTCCTCTCCTTATGAGCAGAGCAGCAGTGCACCCAGGGCAAGGGCTTCTGGAGGGGCAGTGCTGCGGGGCAGCACAGGAAACAAGTCCGTCGGGAGCCTTAGGGTCGCCTTGGGAAAAGACTCTGTGTGAGGGTTGAACCTCTCGTGAAAAGGACATCTGCTGGTAAGACGGAGCTAAGTTACGCACAGATATAAAAAGATAGAAACCATCCCCAGGGCTGTGCTAAGCGTCTTGCACTTGTCAGCCATTGAATGTCGACGGCAGTCCCAGGAGACAGTTTCGCATTTGAAGACACCAACGCACACAGATGAAGCAACTTGCCCAAGGGTGCCCCCCTGGTTAGGGGAGACCCAGGATCCAATTCCAGTCCAAGCTCTACACTAGGGAGCTGGAAATGGTTTTTACGTTTTTAAATGGTTAACAAAATTAAGAGAAGAAGAATATTTCACGATGCATGAAAATTACGTGCAATTCAATTTTCAGTGTCCACAAATAGTTTTATCAGAACACAGCCACACTCACTGGTTTACAAACACCCATGGCTGCCTTCACACTACAACAGAGCTCAGTAGTTGTGACAGAGACAACCTGGCCTACGAAGCCTAGAATATTTACTATCTGGCCCTTTACAGAAAAAGTTCACTAAACCCTGCTCTAAACCAGTGGTTCTCCAATGTCAGCGCACATCAGAATTGCCTGGAGGGCTTGTGACAATGCAGAGCGCCGGGCCCCACCCGGAGTTTCTGATTCGCTTGGTCTGGGGCTAGCTGGAGAATCTGCATTTCTAATGATTTTCCAGGTGATGCTGATGCTGCTGGTTGGGGGACCCCCTTGAGAGCCACTGCTCTCAACCACCATGCTATGCTGCCTGCTTCCAGGGTTGCTGGATGACATGAGAAAGAAGCCTGGAAGTCCTTAGCGTCACCCAGTCTACAGCCACCTTTAAGAAAGTGTCCGCACTGACCTTTTCTCAGTTGAGTGACTGTGACTTGGGCAGCAAGGTTATCAGAGATGCGGAACCAGAGCTGTCTTCAGAGTGAACTACTGCTCACACTCCTTATAATCAGAAGGCCGTGCGCAAGGGGTGAGGGTGGAGACACAGCATGCCCACTGATGCCTAACGGTGCAACCAGATCTCTCTCTTTAGTAAGTATAAGTCCCAGGAGAACAATGGGAGAGGCGAGTTTGCTGCCTGTAGCAATGCTACATGGCTCTTCTGCCAGTTTATGAAGTTTGGACAGGGTGCTGAATCAGCATAGTGCTGCTGGACCATTGACTTCCAGCTGCATATTTGCGTGCTCTTTGTGATAACTGCTCACCATCACGAGTTAGTTATTCATATCATTTGTGTTGTGATCTCGAGGAGTCTAACCGGCAGGACCAGAACTTCCGGAGAATGGCCCAGCATTGCAGTTTGGCATCCCTGGAGGCAGACCCTGAGATTAGTGTGCTGGAAGCTTACTGGACATCCTCTCAAGAGTAGCCCCTCTATGACAGGGAGGGGCATGGGATTGAGTAGAGAAGGGAGTCTGGCTCTTACAGATATCTCAGAAGCCTCAGCCTGCCCCTTGGTGACTGTGAGGCTGGATGGCTCTTCCAGGTTGTCCTGAACAAGGCAAGGCTGGGCCTTTATGCCCCTGTCCCCTTGCTAGCTTGTCATCGGCCATCGGTGCAGGCCGCACCACTACATCCTTATACCTCTGTGTTCTGTGGAGGTCCACGACCACATGGTCCATGTGTCCTCTCTTTAGCCAGAGAGATGCCAGTCTTTCTGTGGTAGAGGCCTTGGTGGAGAATCACCTCGCCATCACTGTGATTGTCCTCTAGGTAATGGGAGGTGAGGGGGACCCTTGGGCCCTCAGACCTTCTTCAACAAAGAGATCTGATGTCCAGGGAGGGAATGCAGTGAGTATCTGTGTTCAAGGAGTTTTAAAGGAAAAACTGCTCTACCCCTTCTGAGGGGCTGTGGAGAAAAGGGGGATGCCAGACCTCTATCTGTGAGCTGCTGGGTGTTAGCACTGGGCTTGGGCTGGCTGGCATTCTGGAAAGTGCCTTTCTATGTGAAATGAGAGAGTGTATCTTTAAGAGCTGCAACTTTGGGGCTCAAATATAGAATACTTTTGGTGGTGAGCAAAACTTAGGAAGGGGCTTGTCCTCC
This sequence comes from Equus przewalskii, assembly GCF_037783145.1. Lineage (NCBI taxonomy): Eukaryota > Metazoa > Chordata > Mammalia > Perissodactyla > Equidae > Equus > Equus przewalskii. Next base: position 3,284,889 of record NC_091849.1, read on the forward strand.
CTGGAAGACCCCTTGTGGCCTGAGCCACGCCCTCACCGCCCAGTCAGGTTGTGCAGGACCAACTTCAACAGCCCCACCATGTGGCCGTGGAGACAACTGCAGGGTGATGGACTGAGTTTCTGCCCAGCTGCCCTTGCAAGAGGACTCAGGTCAGCCTCCACCTTGGACCCAGGAAATCTTCAGCGTTCATGGACAATTCTGGGAAAGGGGTTTGCAAGAGAATGACATAAGAATTTCATGTTTTGATCCATTATGTGAGAAAATCAATGAGATTTGACTAGATCTGTGCCCAGTTTACGGTTCATGTCAGTTTAAGTATGTTTGAAATACTGATATGACCATCACGGTTTTTTCTGGTTTCTGAAATGCCACAATCAAAGCAATGGCTCAATTAGCGTTTAATTCACAGCTCCTACACCAAAGTCTGTAACAAAATCTTTACTTTATCTATGGGAAAAACAATTATGAGGTGAATATCCATAAAGTTAAATTTATAAAATTTCAAGTACTGCTTTTCATTCTGATAATATATTATTCTATCTTTTCACACATTTTTGGTATAACGTTTTCTTCCTGTTATGAAATGTTTGTGATTTTAGATGGTGGGATTTAGAAAAATGTTTTTACTTGGCAAAATAAAGATTTGGCAACCCAATATCAATCTCTCAAAGTGTTTGTAAATTTTATTTATCTGTGAAATCTAAGGAGTCTGTTGATCTGATGACCTTTACCTCTCTAAATGTAATCCAAATTAAAGTTTATAAAGTGCTGTACAGTTTACATAACATTTCTGAAACTAGTGTCTTTAAAGCATTAAGTTAAAGAGGTGGAACCTAATGGCAACTATATAATAATTTTATTCTTTTTCACAACTGCCCTTGCAAACCAGCTCTGTTGGCTTCTCCTTTACGCTGGATAAAATCTGGGGTAAATCCTGTGATCCTTCTAATCATACCACGTTAGAAAAAACTCTCCTCTGGTCACTCCCAGTCATCAAACAGTGTAATTTCAATAATTAAAAGATCTACTTCAACACAAAAATAATAGCTCTAAATTTCTGGGTATGGGGAAAGAAAATGCCACAGCCCTCTGAAAGCTCTGTCCAGTTGAATTCTTCTCCTCTTTTCTTCAGTGTTAACCATTTTACACCCTTTGAGATGCTGTTGGATTGAAAGTTGCAGAGCCTGCCTTGGCTGCCATCCCCGCAGGTGCTGCCCAGGTGTCCAGGGACCCTGCCTGCAGACATGGACACAGTGGCCACTGTGGTTTTGTCTTCACCCTTCTGTTCATCTCTTGCTCCTTTCTGGAGTTCTGCGGTTGTGTGTGTGCTTCTTCTTCTGGGTTATTTTTTCTTCATGCGTCAAACAAGGATGTGTAAGTTTACAAGATCACACAGTGAGCAAAGTGTCACTCAAGCTCTTGCCTCTACCGTTCACAGCATCACAGGGTCACTGCATTTAGAGCCACAATAGCCCCTAGAAGTTTTAGGCTAATCCCTCAATTTATAGACAACTAACCTGAAATCCATGGAGTTTAGGTAGAATGACGGGAGCCGAGAATCTCTTCTCAAATGACTGTGGAAAGAAGCTTTTATTCCACGTGTGCTGGTGCAGACCAAGACTGAAAGAGGCCTGATGCTCCCACAATTTGAGAGTCCTCTTTCAAAAAGAACAAACACAAAATTACATGTAAAACTGTATCATTTAGAAAGATAAAAGAAATCACAACGGTTTACAAATTTTCAAAATTAAGTACCACAAAGAGCATAAAATCAAGGAAAATAACATCTTTATTACTTAACTGTCCAAGCTCCCTCTGTAACTCTTATTTCCTCGTATTGTTGGCTACATGCTCTTTGATGGCCTTCTCCTATGACACTAATTTTGTAATATCTTTTCTATAGAGACACTAGTGAGATAACTCAGTTGTTCCTCTGGCACAATCGGTCAAAATTTGTTTCCTATGAATAGTTTAGAAAAATTTGTTTCAGTTTTGCAACCCACTAATATAATATCATGTAAATTTTAGTGGTGTTGTCAGATTTTGGATAACTTGTACAACTTTCTTTCATATGTAAGCTGTAAGGTTTGGAAAACCTTTCCACAGACTGGCTTCTGACTCCATATTTTTCAAACTTTGTCCCTCTTCCCCCTCCATGTACATCCAGGGCCGAGCACTGTAGGACACGTGGACCATGAGACCCTGACCCTGTGCCTGCAGGTCCCTACGCTGATGGGTGAGCAGAACGGGCTCCACGAACATTCCTAGAAGCCACGTCTGCACCAGGAGGCCAGCAATGACCTAATGGCATCTGGACGTGATGGTGAACCTCCTTCACCCACTTTGATTTGAGGCCCCGAAGGGCTTTGTCCTAGGCACACATGCGCATACACGCTCACCCCCTTGGCAGGACTCCAGGGCTGTCCCTGAAGCCATGAGGCAGTCAGTGGCATCACTCAGCCTCTCAGCTCTTCCCTCAGGAACCGGCAAATGCCTCCAGAAAAAAGGGGCCTCAAAGGCTGGGCTCCGTTCTCTCTTCTGGATCCTGGCCTAGGCCTTCTTCAGGCTCTTGTTAGCACCCGGGCCACAGATTATTTCAACATTTTTGGGTTACAGTATCTAGCATACAATGAAAAATAACCAGGCTTCTTAGGAGACAGGACGGCATGTACAAACATCAGCTGAAACAGCTAACAATAGTAACAGAACCACAGAGATTCCGGATAGCGGAATTACAAATTTTAATAGAAAAGGAAAACAAAATTTAATAGAAATAGAAAAAGAGAAAGCGATTCGAAAATTTAATGGAAATACACACTTTAATATAACCATTCTTATTATGTTCAAGACGATGAAAGACAATATTAAGAATTTTGGCAGAAAACTGACTATGCCACAAAGACCAAAAAAAATTCCAGAAATGAAAAATCCAATAACCAAAATTAAGAAATCATGGATGGATTTACTAGTAGATTAGTCACAACCGAGGAGAGATTTAGTAAGCTGGAAGTTAGGTCAGAAGAAGATATTCAGAGTAAAGCATGGTAAGACAAAGAATGGAAAAATATAAGAGAGTTGATAAGAGGCAGAAGATATAGTAATAAGGTTTAACATCAGCAGAATAGGAGAGGGAAAAAGAAATTTTAGAAGTGATATGGTTGAGAACTTTCCAAACAAATTACAAATGTAAGCAATCTGAAACACACCGTAAGCCTCAGAAAACTAAGAAAATAGTGTTTATTATTTGTAAACTTCCTGACACACCTCTAAAACACTTTCCCCCTTCCTGTTTGGCTGTACTTTCTTTGATCCACTCTTCCTAAGACAATAGTTTTGTAGTATCATTTTCTACAGAAAAATAGAAAGATAATCCACACTTTCTTCTAGCACTGTTGATTAAATTTTAATTTTTATTGTTGAAGATTTAGAAAAATTTCTTTTACCTTTCAACTCATTATTGGTCATATTAAATAACGTTCAGGATTTTTGTTAAAATTTGGGAAAAATGTTATCATATATGAACTGTAAGATTGCAAATCTTCTTTTATAGTGAGTAATCATAAACACTCTTTTAAACCTGAATTGATGATGTGTATTAAGCAATTCCTCACTGGTTAGTGAGAGCAACTTGTTGTGAGTTCTATGCTATCCTCATTGATGTAACTATTTTGTCTCAAATTAAGAAGCATTTAAGTCTTTTCCCAATGTGTTCATACAATTCTTGCATCTTCATTGATTGGATTGTCCTGTAATCCAATCCTATTCATGATTTTTACTCAGAATTTATCTCTTCCTTTGGATGAATTACTGTTTTCGGAATGATATGAACTTCTTTTAGTTAAAATTCAGTTCTCTGTATTGAAATAATTGTTATTAATTCCATTGCATGTCCTTTCCCTTTTGTTTGTATTTTATTGAATTCAATGTGAATTTTTTCTTATTCTTTAATAAATTTAAATTTGCTATAAGAAGATACCCTTCATACACATCCAACTCAATGCTCTATATTTTCTCATTTGTTTTATTAAAATGTTTCATCTCTCTAAATGCTGTAACAGTTTTATCATTTTATCAAATATCCTTCTCCCATCAAAGAAAATGAAAAAAGGGAAAGCATGGTGAACTTTTGTTTTGATAGGTTTGGTGATCCTGTGTGTGAAATTTTACATAGTGATGACTGGAGGAGTTTTCCACAGACTGGCTTCTGGATCTATACCTCCCCAAATTTGTTTCTCCTCCACTCCCCACAGCTGGCTGACATAGGTCCTGCATCTTCAAGTCTTAATGCTGGATGAGTAGACCCAGTGTGCAACAGAGACATTCCTGGAAGCCATCCCACGTCGGGATAATTAGCAATAACTTAACAGTACAGACGGTGCCTGCAAATCATGTAAATTTATCCCAAATCCAAACTAATCATATCTCAATCTCAACCATCCCTTAGCTGGATCCCAAGTGGCCTGTAGCCACTTCAGCTCACCCTACAGAGGGGAAAGCGTGATTCTCAGGAGATAAGAATGGAAAAAAGATATTAATTCATTGCCGTTAAAGTATCTTACTTTTGCAAAAATGAACATATGAGTATGTTGCTAGGGACCCACTCAGGGAACACATACTTGTGTGAGGTGTCCACCCAGGTCCTTGGAAGGGGCCTATGCCATGAAGGGCCCGAAAGCTTGAGCTTTCTTAGTTTTATAGTAAATCTGCCTTTGACATCGATTTATTCCTTCATTTTTTATGTTAATTAAAAACATCTTACTATGTGCTAGACACGGGGAAGTATCAAGAGAAATAGTATTGTGAATAATGCCAATTCTCTCTTCCCTCCTCTGCCTTCTTAAGTGCCTTTCCCCACTTTTCAAAAGGCACACTTGTTATTCCTATTGTTAGGATGTATAAAGTACTTGGGGGCAGCAAAGAAACAATTCAGGATATTTGTGTTGAGAAAGTAAATGACTCTAATGATGGTAACAAGTCAGATTATTTCTAATTTTTTGCTTTCGATAAAGTTAAAGGAAGACCTAATTAAATTATCATCTGATGGATCATTAAAAAGAATTTTAATTATCAATCATTATGTGATTTTTGGCATATCAGAAGAAGTTCAAACAATTCAGTGACCTTGCCTCAAAGGATCCTTCACTTACCAATTACTTATTTATGTGAATAGGGTTTCCTTATTACACGTATGAAACCAAAATTAGTAAAAGAATTATTGCTGAGCTGTTTCTTATTCTAGCAATAAGAAGTTTTCATCCATGGATACATAAATCCAATTAAAAACTAGACACACACACACATTTTTGAAGAGTTTGAAATGGGCACATGCATCTAGTCTCATTGCTCGTGGGTTTGCTTCATCTCCTAGGGCTGCAGTCTGAGTCTCTCTTGGTGAACTCAAGGCCCAGCTCTTTAACATGCTTTCCTATCTCTGAATCTTTTCATCTGCTTCCACCAAGTACTGGAGACTTCCAGATGTTAACTGAAATGGCCATGTAGGCACTAAGTTCAGGTGGAGCATGCTGATTATAATCTGGTTGGCTAAAAAACTTGTTGGCAGTTTTTCCCTTAACTCCCTCATGCCAATGGAAAATAAGCCCACTGCCAAATCCCCTTCAATAAGAGAGCACTAATGAACTTCCAGCAACCACACCATTGAGCTCAGATCTCTTAGTTGGAACCAAAGTTTGTTAGCTTTGATTTCTAGCCAATTTTCATGCACACACACACACACACACACACATGCACACATACACAGTACCATCTTTACTTCTCTGCTACTCACCTTCTCACCAACCACCTAGAGATCTTTTACCCAATCCTAGAAAAAGTCAAGGTTCTAGTATATTCCCTCAGTCTTCTGATAATGGAGAAGCAGATTTAATATTCAAAACAAAGCTATAATTTATGTGAAGCTTTAAGAACAAGAATTTGCTACTGTGTATACCTCAATATGCAAAATCTGGGCACAGCTAAGGGAATGGGGTGTCTGCTCACGCTCTGGGCAATGGTGTGCTGGTAAATGTTTAAATACCTGCTCTCTAGGCATAAAAAGTCCTAGTCTGTAGCATTTGTCTATTTCAGAGGTGTAAATTCTTCCTCCATGGTTGATTTCAAGCAACCAACATAAGGGCACTCAACGCAGAGTTGTGAAGAAAAGCACATAACGAATTGTCTCTTAGAAGCTGGTGGAGCCAGCTCCAGCACACCACTGGCTCTGGGTCTGCAATGGCTCTAAGTCCCAGTCGACTAGACAGAAGAGTTAACAGAGTTTGTGAAGTAGTTGGGATCAGACTTGGAGGTGGAGTGTCGAGGACCTGAAAGTCATCTTCACATTCAGATTTCCCCAAAATTATCTTTGGCAAGGGAAGAGGATGGTCTGGCAGCATCAGAGACACACCAGAATGACGAATCTCCTGATCAAGCCATAGCCATGCAGCGTCTCCTCACGTGGCATTCTTCAGTAAAGAGCCACCTAAAAAAGCTGACTTGTGCCCTTTAGGGATGTATGAATCTCTGGCAGTGGCTTACCTTTTAGAGTTTGTGACCCAAGATTCTTCATACAGCAGTAAAGTGGATTTGTGAAATTTTAGAATTGGAAAAGACCTCATAGATTATCTAATCTAGTTGCTTTCAACTTTATCAGACCCAAGACCCCCTCTTTTCCCCAACTTTATGGGGGTATAATGGAAGTACACGAAATGGTACATATTTTAGGTATACAATTTGATCAGTTTTCTATATGTACATACCTGTGACGCCATCACCACCATCATCTTTTTTTAAAAATAAATTATACGGTAACATCCCATGGAAGAAATTCACAGGTAATATAACTCACCCCCAAATGTATTTTAAAAATCAATATAATGATAAATTACTAGATGCTCAGGTAGTTCTGCATCAGGAAACAGAACGCGGGAGTCATATAGGCGTATTTATAGAGAGAATCATCAGGAATGCCACAGCGTAAATGCAAACAAATGCAAATGTCAAACACAGTGGGCAGCTTTGTGACCTGATTTTCCAAAGTAGGGCACCAGTCTCATCACAGTTCCAAAGAATCAAAGAATCAAAAGGTCCCCAGATTTATGCGATAGCTGAATATTCAGCCTGTGTGAAAATACTTCGTGTTTATACGTAGAATGCAGGGACATTCTAGGTATATGTAATGTTATCACAGCTGTGCAACAGAACATTCTTCAGTCTTTTGGAACGTGAGATGATTTTGTGGAGCAGCCCTGTGCATCGCAGGATGCCTAACATCCCTACCCTGACCCAGGAAATGCTTGAGAGCTCCCCCGCCAATTCTTGCGACAGTCCCCAAATGCTCCTACTGCTCCTGCTGAGAGTCCTGCTATCACCTAAAACATATTTTGCAGAAACAGTTCTTATGCTCTGGACGTATTAGTTAAGTTGCTTTCAGTCATAAATAACTTAAAGCCCCAGCTCAAACTGGCTTGAACAACTGAATAATTTATTATCTCACAGAACAGCAGTTCAGCAACATCACAGGGGACCCACGTTTTCCCGCCTGCCCATCCTGCCACCCTCTGACCTGCTGCAGGATGGCTGCATGGTCCAGGCATCTGTCCAGACCTAGGTACCACACGAGGAGAAGGGAATGACTCAAAGATAGCCCCTGTGAAGGCTTCTTTCATTTACCAGCCCCTTGTGTGGGAGTGTGGGGGGAATGGGGCAATGGTGATTGGTTAAGATGAATCAGGGTCTACCCTGAGGCAGGAGGTGTCACTGTGGGAGAGGCAGATGCCTGAATAAAATTGGGCAGGAAAAGGGGGGATTTAGGGTGTAGGTTGGGCAATCCACAGTGTCTGGTAGATTGAGGCTGGTAGAACGTGGACTACGTGACAGCTCATGGGGCAGGGATAGGAAATGGAGGTGAAGGAGAGTGCAGAGCCTAGAATCCTGAGATCTCTGTACGTTTTTATGTTTCTGTGATGGTGACAGAAGAGGCTAGTGCAAAGGGAAGAAAGCAGGGCTCCAATGGCCCTGACACATTGCAGCCCCTCCTCCTCAGTGGTCAGATGAGGATGCTGGGTCTCGCTGGTGTCTCACAGATCCATGGCACTGCACACTGTGTTTCCTGGCTGTCTTCCCCTGGGCAGGGGGTGTCTTGAGGTGTTTTAGGTCCAGGACTTACTGTGATCATCACATACTAAGGCCTTGATGATATTTAAGAACCGACTGAAAGGTGGCTTTGTCTGTTTGGTCTTGCCATCTTCCATTTGGGCTGCTTATGGGCCCATGGCCTGAACTGTCAACCACATCTGACCCTACATCCACCCAACTCTTGACACCAGGGTCACTATAACTGCTATTGGGAAAGGTTGCAGGGAAATTGTTACTTTAAGAACTGACTGAGAATTCCCCTCTTAGAGAGGACTGACTTTGCTTAGGAATATATTTAAATGGGAATGTTCAGTTACGGAGATGAGGGCATGGCCAATAAGGAGCAGGAAATGACAAGAGATGGAGAAAGTTCATGATATTAGAAAAGAACAGGAATGTTGCGGGTGGAGAGCAACAAAAACAACAATACACAAGGGTGAGACGAGGAAATGCTGGAAGAGAGTATTTCCACCATGCTGGGAGACCAGAGATGATAGGGGAAAAGTCAGCTGGTGAGAACGTCACTGAAGCAGGTGTGGAAGATGGGCTGCCTAACCCTTCGCCTGAACTGGTCTGCTGTGCTGTGCTCTGTGCACCTCATCCTTATCTTCTTTAATTTTGAGTAAAATTCTCCTCTATATCTATACCCACAAACTTGTGTGAGTTGGGTTTGGTGAAATCCGGGAAAGGAACTGTGTCCGGTTTGGGTTGACAGAGGGCAGAGAGAAGGAGACAGTCCCTGGAGGTGAGCTGTGAATGAGATCAAGAGGTCAGCAGGACAGGACATTGGTATAAGAGGTGACCATGGGAATGTTACCCCCATGGAGTTTGCATAAATCTTGGTTGGGGCCCTGGACTTCCCACAGGATGTGGGAAAGAGGCTTGACCAATTCTGTTTGAATCCTAGAGGACCTGGTGAGCCCAGCTGACTCCTAAGTTACACAATCTCCACCCTTCGCTCTTCTGGCCAAAAGTTGACACAAGGGATAAAGAAACCCAGGCTCTTGATGCACCAAAGTTTACAGTCACTGTAGATGCACACGCTGTATATGTACGTGATAGGCTCCTGGCAGCTCTATTCACATTTACCCGTGTATTCCTCCTACCCCTAGTATTTATAATACTAGAGACTGCCGGGCACCAGGAACACGAAGATGCATGGGATCTAGTCTCCTCCTTCGATTGCTCATATTGGACCAACATTCCTCTACCCTTCTCAGGCCCTTCCCCCAGTGCCTTTGTTATAAACAGTCTGCTATTCTGTCACCTTGTGTCTGGTGGGGCTGACCTGGCCTCGGGAGTTTGGAAGCTTATTTAGAGGAAGGGACCTTTTGGCTCTTAACAGAGCCAAAGAATGAGTTGGCGTTAGCCAGGTAAAGAAAGGAGAAGCGTGGACACTTGTTTGATGAGTAACAAGCATTCTAAAAGTCCCCTCAGCTCTGCCTGTCTCCACCTCTGCTGTGACTAGATCAGAGTTGAGATGTCCCATAAACTAGAATAATCTGCAAAATGACGTGGATACTAGGTCTTTATGGTTTCAGCTCCTTACAGGGACCCATTTGCATGCAGGCATACACACATAAATTCACAAAGCATTCTTTTCTCATACTCCTAGGGATAGGAAATTCTTTGCATGTGTGTGTGTGTTGTGCGTGTGTGTGTGTGTGTGTGACCCTTATCCCGCTTCCCTGCTCTACAAACAGCAAGCACAGGGTGGAGAGAATGAATAGAAGGTGCTCTGATAATTACATGCGTGGGAGATTTTGACTGCTTATGAAATGGCTGTCTGAATAGTGACATGGGTACAGTAGGGGTTAAGAATGCATGCTCTGAAGCCATGCTGCCTATGTTTGAAGTCTGGCTCTGTCAAGCCCAAGCTATGCAGGCCACCTCACCTCTCTGTAACTCCAGTTTTCTGTTTCCAGCAGTACTCATCTATCTGATCATATCCATCACATAGGATGGGCATGAGGATGAAATGAGTTCATGCAGGTGAAGCAGGTTACAGCAGTGCTCACTAAAGATCAGTAATTGTCACTATTCTCACCCAGGGAAGGGGTATGTCAAAATGTCTCCTCTAGTTTCCCCAGTTACAGAGGAGCCAGTGGCATTGAGCGTCTGCCTCTGGATCAAAGAGCAAAGTCCTCTTCTTCTGCTACTCTCCTATCACTGAATCCACTACCTAAATGCTGGGCGGTTTCTTGTGTAGGAGGATGAATCAAGGGTTGCCCAGGACAACTCAAAATGCCCCTGAGAAACTGCAGGCTAACAGGGTCTGCAGGGCGCCTTTTGCTGCATGTATCACAGCAAGCATTGAGTAACGAGACGAAGATCTGGGTTGTAATCCTCATCCGTCAGGGCCTCAGTTTTTTCATCTCTCAAACAGGTATAATTTGCCCTGCTCTTGTTATTTGTGCAAATCAGATGGGAATGTATAAACAAAATTGTTTGTAAAAGTGCGATCTGTTCCATGGGTAAAAAGGATACCTGCATTCACATTCCCACTGGGCGCTGTTCTATTAGGAAGCGATCATTTCTTCAAGAATTTCTCGAGCCACGTGAATGAAAAGTGGTTGATAGAATTCCTCTGTGACTGCCAAGCGTTTGGGGATGAAAGGTGGTTTATAAACGTAATATACGACTGTTGTTGTCTGTGGCGATTGACAGTCTTAAGCTGCCACAATTCAAAAGCAGGACAGCTAGCTCTGGGCGTGCCATTAAGAGTTTTGGAGCCAAGGGAAAATGAAAAGCATTGCCTTTCACTGGTGTAATTTTCTCTCCCAACGGCCCCAAGACAACTCCTGTTGGGGTGATTGAAAGGGGCATTTAAAGAAGGCATCACCCAGGTCTAGTTTCTCTATAAAACGTCCCTGGTGTAAAGTTAGCCGTACGTCTTTCAAACCAGCCACTTTGAATGACTCTGTCATTAGGAAAGAATTTAGTGGCTTTACATTTAATATAAGCTAATGGTTTCTGGAGGATTTTGAGCAACAAATAATAAGTTTAAGCAGCCTCCTGAGAAGTTTGAATGACGTACAAGTGCTAAAGCACCTGAAAGCACTATGTCTACCGTCTCCAAGAGCAAAGCGTCTATTATTCAGCTGAGTTACTTACATTTGTCTGAAAAACGCTAGCTCCATTCCTTCATATATGTACTTATTCTCCTATTTCTCTAACCTCCGTGGGTGATTATTCTTACTTCACAGCGTCCACTGTAATTGTGTGAGTGTGTCTATGTGTAGGAACAAGATAGAGATAAACCCACAGAGAGGTTGATTTTCATGGGTGCATATACGGTAGACAAACACATGGTGTCAAACCAGAACACGGCTGCGCAGTGAAATGCGGCAGAGATACTGTGGTGGGGATCTGAAAGACTGATATGCAAAACTTTTTCTGATACTAAAGTGTTTTGAGTTCTATACCAATGGCATAAGGACTAACCATAATCTGACAACTCTGATAATGCAGGTCTTTCTTTCTTTTCCTTTCTTTCTTTCTTTCTTTCTTTCTTTCTTTCTTTCTTTCTTTCTCTCTCTCTCTCTCTCTCTCTCTCTCTCTCTCTCTCTGTCTCTCTGTCTCTCTGTCTCTCTCTCTCTCTCTCTCTCTCTCTCTCTCTCTCTCTCCCTCTCTCTCTCCTCTCTCTCTCTCTCTTTCTCTCTTTCCTTTCTTTCTTTCCTTGTTTCTTTCCTTCTTTCCTTGTGGTAAAATGCATATAAAATGTACTGTTTTAACCATTTTTAAGTGTACAGTTCAGTAGCATGAAGTACATTCACGTTGTTGTTCTGCCATCTTCAGAACTTTTTCATCTTTCCAAACTGAAATTCTGCACCCATTAAACAGCTTTCATTTTTATTGAAAACAGTTAGAGCATTGAGCTGACAGATCATAGCAACGTGTTGCAATACGGGGACAGTCCTCTTGGAGGAATGCGGTTCTGGGCCATTTCTCCATGGGAAGGTCAGCCATCAAAGCAGACTATTTGGGGGCCCAGGCAGGAGATAAGATAATAGGAGCTTAGATCAGTGTTGCCGCATCGAGAGGACTTGTATTATCTATGTCCTCTTTGATTCTGCAATTTCTGCAGTCTCCATGTGAATGAGGACACCTCAGTGACCCTAGTGGTGCTGGCAACTTCCTTTCCTTTCTTCCAAGCTGACCCACTTCTCAATCCCTCTTGGGACTGTAGGATTATACCAACATCATTCTCATTTATGGTTCAAGGCTGGTACTTTAAAAAAGTCATCTAAAAATTTGGCTATTGCCAAATTGCCCCAAAGAAATTATCTTTGAGCAAAGGGAAAAGTATCTGTCACTCCTCGCATGATGGGTTTTCTCCAAAGTAAACAGCAGTGCCCTTCCAAAAGTAACCAATCTGCCCATTGGGTCATACATATTTACATTCGGTCAGAGCCATCAAGAGCCAGGATTTAATCCAGCAACATTGTAGAGAGGGCATTTCATGGAAGAGGGCTTTTATTCTGCCGTCTGGAAAAAGCTTCCAGGAGAAAGGATGGAGCCCCGCTGAGAGGAGAGAGGAAACAAGCGACTGAGCCCATGGCAAGGATGATGCAAGGAGGGCCATACCATTGGCTTTGGCTCCATCACTTCACCCTGCTGTAGGCTGGGCGCTGGGCAGTTTCTGAGGGCAGCCCCCAGCTGCTGTGGGCCTGCTGGCACTGCTAGGGAGGAGGAGGGTGTGCAGCAAGGGTGGATTATTTCTGGAGAGTTAAAAACATTTAGAAATTATTTTCTGAAACATAACTCTAATGTTTCATGTTTTTATGATCCGGAATTGCCTTGGGAGTCTTTTAGGGTTAGTGAACTCCCTAAGGGCGTTTAGCAGCTCTGTGTGGAGAAATTGCGGTTTGCAGTCAGAATGCTTACACATCAGCAGTGCCCACCATGGGCTGCTGCCCTCCCACCACCACCAGCATGGTGAAACAGTTCTCTCCGAGGAGTGAACGCTCACACGGGTAGAAGAGGCTTTGGGAAGAAAAGAAGGACAAAGGAAAAAGGCACTAGAATTAAAGGAAAGCCTGTTATATTCCAGCCACTTTGCTCTATTGTTAAGGTCTGAAGAGATTAGCTTACTATAAGGAAAATATGGTTCTGAGAGGTTCGATAACTTGTTCAGGGACACGTGGCTTACCAGTGTGTCTAAGCACCTATCTCCTTGACTCCACAGACCACATTCTTTCAATCACATGGTGTTGCAAAGACAGTTCAGGCCCTCTGACTACTTCCATCTAGAAGGAGTGTGTATTAGTCAGGGTTCTTCAGAGAAACAGAACCAATAGGATATATATACATAGATATCTATCTATCTCTATCTATTCTTTTACCTACCTACCTATCTATCATCATCTATCCATGTATCTATGAGATAAAGATTACTATAAGGAATTGACTCACGTCATTATAGAGGCTGACGGGCCCAGAGCTGCAGCTGACAAGCTGGGTACCCAGGAGAGCTGATGGGGTAAATCTGTTCAAGTCCAAGACTGAAGGCAGGAAAAGACCAATGTCCCAGCTCGAAGAGAGTCAGGCGGAGAGAGGGAATTCTCCCTTATTCAGAATTTTGTTCTATTCAGGTCTTCAAAAGATTGAAAGCGGCCCATCCACACTAGGGAGGGCAATCTGCCTTCCTCAGCCCACTGATTCTAATGTTAATCTCATCCAGAAACATCCTCACAGTTACACTCAGCGTAATGTTTAATCAAATATTTGGGCACTCAGTGGCCCCGGTAAGTTGACACATAAATCACAGCGTACTAATTATAAAAGAATTTTAGATGGATCATTTCAAGAAGAAATAGACTTAATGTCTAAAGTTACAGGAAAGGTTTCTTTTGAAAGTTTTAGTAATAATAATATTTTCCTTCCATATAGTAATAAAATGGTATAAATTTAAAAGAGTTTGTATAGATATGTAGTTTTTAAAAACTATCCTTCAGGACCTACAACTAAAACATGTAACTATGTACTGGGGTGCTTTGGGGAGAAGAAAAAGAAACTATCCTTTGAAGTCAGGTACTATATCCCCATTTTACAGAAGAAGACACTGATGGTCCAAAGACACTGAGTGACTTCAATAAGGTCATAAACGAGGAAAGAGGAAGGACCAGATCTTCTGAGAGTGAAATTCTTTCTGTAACAACCACTGCATTTGAGTAGATCAGGATGATGAATTTTAAATTCTGGTTGATCAAAAAAGTAATTATCAGTAGTTAAATTATAGTTTTGTTTGTCTAAAAACCTTTTATTTTAATTTAAAATTATTACTTGGTAAAAGATTTCAAAATGCCAAACTCTTTCCAGAATAAAGTCTGTTTGAGTCAGATGCTGTGAATAATTTTTGCAATGTTAAATACATTATAACACATGAATTTAAGCTACTGACCACCAGGGATGGGGAGAATGGTTAAGAAAGTTGGAAAAGTTAGGCAAGAGCCTAGAAAACTGTCATTTTATTGGAAAAAGAAAATTACTAGGTTCTGTGCTATCCAATGAATACTGTATTCCTTTTAATTATTTTCTCTTGTTTAACCTGTGCCCAATACTCTAACAGGTAAGAGGAATTCTCTGGATGGAGTTTGCTCGAATTCTGAGGGGAATTCAGCAGTAGGCTGTGACAGAGATCAACACACTGGGACTTTTGCTGAACTGAAGAACCTAAGTGTCTCAACCAGGAACCAGAACAATGATTCTAATATGTGAAACCCAGAGTCAAATAGACTTCCCAGAATTCCAATTGCAAGACAAGGGTCTGGGGGAGTTATGATGAAGTGTCAGGCCTGGAGGGGAGGGAAGGAGAGGCAAAACAGAGTTAAGAGTGATTGATAACAGTTAGAGGTATCCAGATGTTTTTATTACTTTAAATTTTGCTCCCAGCATTGTAGTTGCAAATAGATTAGTAATGCCAGTTATGCTTATGCCTAACCTTTAACACATTATATAGCTCGCCATGTCTACCTCTGGCCTGGACCTCCCTCTGAGACCCAGGCCCAAGTGTCTCACTGTCCACTTGATATTTCCTCTGAGAGATTGCAGAGCAGCTCAATGTTGATGCGTCCAAAACTGAAGTTGAGTTTTTGCTTGAAAGCTTAGTGCTTGTCCAGCTCACTATCCCGAAGAATGGCCCCATCAACTACCCAGGGTGCAAGTGAGTAACCTGGGAGTGATGTCTGGCTCTTCTTCCTCCTCACCCCACACCCACTGCATCCCTATCCCCACCTCCCCAGTCCACGCCATCGGAGGCTTTCCTTTGGATTACCTCAATAGTCTGTTCTACCTGCATCCTCTGCTGCCCATTTGGGTGGAGTTTTCACCCTGCAGCCAGAATGATCTTGTTAAAAATGAAACTTAAACCACATCAGGGGCTTTCCCTGTCCTTAGGAGAGCATGTTCTTCCTGTGGTCTCCAAGACCCTGGCGTGGCCTGGCTGCTGCCCGTCTCTCCAGTTCTTTCCCTCTCATTCTGCACTCCAGCTCCACTACAGGTCCTCACACTCCCCGAGGCAGGCCTACCCTGGCTGCACCCACTGACACAGGCCCCCTTTCTATAATATTCTCTGCCCAGACAGTTGTTTCCTTCTAGCTTTGACTAATTAACTCCTGCTCCTCTTTCCCCTTCACACCTCAGCCCAGTCCCTGCTTCCTCCAGGAGTCCTTTCCTGATGTCCCCATTGTGTCAAGCTCCCTGTTGGAAGACCTCATAGCACCCTGAACCTCTCCTCTGAAGCTTTTTTCACAATTGTAATTTAATACATATTCACGTGACTATTGAATGACTGTCTTCAGCTCCCACCCAGAAAGGGACAGTTTCTGGTCTTGCTGTCTATATTTTTGGATCGAAAGAGTAACTAATAAGTGAACTCCTATCTGAACAGGAAATCCCTACTGGCTTTTCTGTGGCTGTCACGCCTATGAAAAGCCTGGCTGCTCAGCCTCTGAGCATAACCGAGTAGCTATTGCTCACTCTGCTGTGTGCTCTCATTTAGACAAGATAAGAAATGGGGAAATAGTTGGCTGAGAATATCCTTGGAAGTGCAAACCGAAAAGATTATCCTAAAACATCAGTCTGGCAAATGACATGTATTATCATTGATAAAATTTGATTCTGCAGAAACTAACTTGGAAAACATTTAACCAGACTTCTTAATTTCTCCTTTTTCATCATTTTAAGGAAAAGACAGAAAGAAGTGCATTCTGCATATGATGAGTTCCTAATTTTCCAGTGATTTATCCCCCTTTTTACTTTTTTCGATTATCCCTTTTTTTGTGTGGCTATATTGGAACAATTAGACCCTACTTGGGACATCTCTGAGAGGAAAAATTCTCACAAATTTTGAGAACTCCAGGTCTGAGAAGAACTTTGAAATATTTGAATCCAAAGGAATTCAGCTCAGCGTGTCATGTCCATCTCAGTTGGTTTTTCACAATTTCTGTTGGTTTTCACCAAAGTGTTTCACATTATACACCTGAAGTTCTGTGAAGAAATTTAATAAGTTAAACCAATAGATCAGCAAGCCTATAGTTTTCCAAGCTTGCTAGAGATGAAAGTTAATTTCTAACCAGAGGAGTTCAGCAAGCAGAAGTTTGAGTTTTCTGTAAAGCTCCATGATTTGCGAGTATTTGCTGGCTCTTTATACCCTTTCTGCATTAACATTCTTGAATTACACAGAATTTACAAAGGCAGTGGAAACAAGAGGTGAGCACACCTCTGTGGGGAGTTTGGTGATATTGTAAATCAGCCGCTCTGGCTCCGGGGACTGACCAGACCTCTTGGCCCTTGGATTTTCGGAACATAATTCAGTCTCAGCCCTGGGTTCATGTATGTGTCTTCTTCCCAGAAGAGCAGGAAGACGTCCTGAGAGTTTTCAGATTACAGCTTGTTAAAGATCTTAAATCATCTCAAAAAGGGAAACATGACCTGAGTAAAACAAGTAATTTTTTAAAAATGACCACCAGAACAAAGCCTGGTGTCTTAAACTAAACAGCTAATTAGAATTAGGCTGCAAAGAGCCTTGGAGAACCATTTTAGTCTTCCATTGAATTTGTCACATACTCATCGCCATAAAATAATACCCACATTATGCTTTAGAAACATGTCTGTGCATTTTCCATATAATGCTCACAATATTAAGAAACTTGAGGCCAGCTTTCAACAGCTGAAGCAGAAGTTTCAACAATTTTCCTGTGAATTAGAATCATTCTGAATTAGTAGCTTGGTTAGACAGCCAATTTGGACAATTCAGACGCCAAAGTGGCGTCTTAGGTCTGATGTATTTGCTTTGGCTGTCTAGAAAATTTCAAGTCACTAGACAATTGCTCATGGAGAAAATGGGGAAATGCCCTTCTTGTATGTCTGTCTCCTTTCTCGGCGTGTATTTCAATGTGAGATGGTAAGAATTTACCTTTCCTGCGATTGAAGGAACGACTTCAGAAGGTCTAACATTTTTCCTCTTCATTCTTGAACTCCAGAGAGCGATGGGAACCTCGTGAGCCCTGGAAAGCCCCTGATGGCAATTGTGGAATAAAATGTTTTAATTGACAAAAGAGCCCCTTGACTAAATCCTCGTCTTTGTAGAACTTATCAAAAATGTTCAGTTTCAAGCCAAAAAGCTGCCAGAATGAAGGCCAATCATTAACGACGGAAAGATTGGGAGAGCAAAGATCCATTGGCTGTACATCAGCACATAACGAGACAAAATGTGAGGAAGTCAACTAAGGGCAGTTGACCCGTGGCCAACACTTAATGGCAGGGGACCTCAATATCACATGCCCAGCATTTCACATTAGCATTTCTCACACACAGCAATGATATTTCTCTGTCATAAGAAACTAAAAATATGATACTCCAAGTATATTTCTAACTCAATTTCTTTTTTTTTTCATTGTGCATCTACACTGTTCCAGGCACAGGAGAAAATGGAGGAGTAAAAGAAGCAAACAACTGCCTAAGTAATTTGCTGAGTAAACCCTATTGGGTGGATTCTGTAGTTTCCAGTAGCAAATACGCACACACACACATATACACATAGTAGATTCTATACAGCCAATTGTGGATTTTCTGCAGCCTGTGAATTATCTCCAAGAAAAGTCTTTGCTTTTCTGAGCTATCCATAGGGCTATGAGTAAGCTATTTTAGTTCAGCTGTTGGAAGGTTTAACAAAAAGGTGGAATTAAAACATCTGTGAATGGACCTGAAGACAGTTCTGTCCAGGCCTTGGTGCTATGGTTATTGCTTAATTTTTGCTATTAAAGACAGTTGTGTATAGCTTCTGTTAGGTCTAGGAGTGGGGAACATTTTCCCACTTAGTTTCTTGCAACTGTCTCTTCTGTAGTACCAAGTCAGAAGAGTCACCTGGATGAAGGAACTAGATTCCAATCTACTAATCTTGGGATTTACTGTTAGTTCTGATTACCTAGAAAAGAAATTGGAATTTGGTTAAAGAAGCATTTTGAATGTTTATATATTCCCCTTAACTGTAGAATTTTTGTCCCCATCAATATCCCCCCTACTCCCACCCAATGAGAGGGATTCTGTCTTAACCTACTCCACTTCTAAGCTCCTCTTGGAAGGGTTAAAGTAATGAGAGACTGGCAAGGGTAGAGAATTCAGGAAGATTTGATTGATTTCCAGAAAGTTGCAGGAGAAGAGAGAGGGCTAGATAGGCAGGGAGAAAGACAAGCTTCCGCTTAGACTGACTTGGAGTCTCTTTGATGAGCTTGGAGAGATGTAAGAGAGAGATTTCAGGAGCAGTTGACAAGTGACTGAGACATCAAAAGAAAAAGAACAATTGGGAAAGAAGACTTTCCAGAGTGCTTAAGTGTTTTTATATTTGTTTGTTTTTAATTAATAGAATCCCCCTTTTGCATTTTAAAGAGATCCCAGTAAAACATATTTTAATTGCTATTCTAATTAAAATCTTTGGGTGGAAAAGTGTCTGGGTTGATATGAGTGACATATGTCACTGAGCCCTGACTGCAAGATGCTGAGCGTAGCGCTGAGGAGGAACCTCATCAGAGACCCAAATGCCCGGAAATTTGCATATGGTGCGCTAAGCTTCTCACAGGTGAGTCTGCTGTGTGGGTGTGTGCAAACCCCAGTGGCCGAGTGCAGTGCCCACCAAACCTCAAGAGTCAAGGCTCCAGGAATAGCGGGAATGATTAAATCAGGGACATAAAAACGAGCTTTTTCACTTAGCCTGTTTCAAACAGGTCCACTCCTTGAAATAAAATGGCCGCTTTAAACCTCGTGTGTCGCCACGGCAGGGCAAGAACTTTAACACTAGAAAATACAATTTTCTATTTTTAAAAAAAGCCACTATTTTCAAAAACAAAAAAGAGCAAAATAATCATCGTAATGTCAAACAGTCAGTGTTTGCCTGGTAATTTTCCATCTGGGCCATAGCAATTTTCACTAGCAATTTGAAAAATCCTGTCATAAGCAGAAAACAGATCTGACCATGAAAGTCAGCTCCCTCTCCTGCTGGTGATTGAATGTGACTTCCAGATTTACAAACTCACAGGTCACTCACATCGCGTGAGCTGTTGAAGCGGGCAAGGCTTGGCTCTGAAAGATGTTTACAATATTTTTTGAGTTTTGTAATAAGCGAGTGTCCAGTGAAGTTCACCATGTGGACAGCAGGGACAAGGCCGCCTGACGGTTTTCTGCTTGTGCTCCCGTTGTTAACTGCCTGCCTTACCAGCCTGGCGTTGCTGCCCTGCTCAAAGATGGCAGCTTAAACAGTATCAGGATGATGCGGGGAAGCTGAAAGACGCTGAAAGGCCCTTATCTCAAGTGTCCTACATACCAGTGCTAAGTGAAATCGTCCTTTCTAAAAGTTTAGCAGATTAAAGTTTTACATATGCCATGGGCAGGAAGCCAGCGGTTTCTGGAAACATAAGAAAAGTACAGATCTGTATCTCCTTCATGTTTTCATGTCGTGTGAATTCACTCTGCTCAATTAGTATCTTTAAAGCTGGTCTGAGAACCTTGGGTTGGCAAGTAGCAGTGATGCCTGTAGAATAACTCAGTTATCCTAGTTCCCTCCATCCTTGTGACCCCCAGCCTGCAGAGTGGATGGGACTTACTCCCCCCATCACCCAGAAGCCCTTGGGCTCAGCGTTTCACCGTGGCTACCCCGACACCCCTGGTGTCTGGAGGCCCATATGGCTTTGGCTACAAGGTGGAGCCGTCTGCTGGGAATGGAGGAGGTGGTTAGAAGTCGGGATCGAGAATTGCTTGGGGTCCTAATATATTCTTAAGCACACGATTGGTGTAACCCTAAGGCTAGCTGTTTGGCAACAGTTTCCTGTTCTTTCCATAACCCCTCCCAGGCTGCTGTCATGTGCTCTCTGGGACGGCTTCTCTTCATTTCAAGGTTGCACTTTTGTTTTTCTTAACCAGATTCAGAACAAAAATGTTAAGGAGGGTACAGGAGGAACAGGAAGACATACTGATTTGCTTTTAACCCCCCGCACGCCCGGCCTCCATGACCCTCTCAGCTTGTTTGAGTCGTGTGGCAAGTGGCATGCCCCTTTCCTCCTTCCCGTTCCAAGCTTTCAACACAATGTATTCACTGCTCAAGTTAACGTGAATTAAAGTAAAATCTCTTTGAGAGCTGATCTAAGATAGCCCGAATATTAGCTAGGCGTGTGTTTGACTGAATGTAACAGAAAACCTGACCACGTTCTAAAAATAAGAACTTTATTTGCCTCAGGTAACGGGAAATCTTAGTGTAGCTGAAAAGAGGGCTAATATGCCTGCTCTGTCTCTCCTCCTGCTCTGCCGTCCTCGGTGTGCAGGTTTTCACGCTCATGGTTGCCGCACATCCAGAATTTAACACTGTTTAAGATAATCCAGAGGAAAAACATATCTTGGCTCCATGAAGGTGGGCTTGAGGAGGGTTTAAATAGAGAGGCAGGATTGCCTTTGTGTGGGTGAGCCTACGTCCGAGCTTTCCTGAGACAGGCTGTGTCTCCCAGCACAGACCTGTGTTACGCCTGTGCTCCTGGCCTCACTGCTAGTAGCACCATCTTTCACCTTTCCCCAACTTATTATGAGAAATTTCACGTTATTACGAAAAAGTCAAAAGGATTTTGTGGGAATTCCTGTTCATCCACTATCTAGTTTCTATCATTAACACTTTCCTGCACTTGTCTTATCACATATCTCCATCCATCAATGTGTCTTATTTGGTGGATGCATTTCAGAGTAAATTACAGACATCAGTACATTTCTCCTTAACTGCATCATTAACCGGAGTTCCATATTTGTTTACAGCATTTTTAATTTTGAGGTAAAATTAACATAAAATGAAATATACATCAAAAGTGTATATTTGCTGAATTTTGACAAATGTGTACTCAAACCTTTATCAAGATATAAAACATTACTATCACCTCAGAAAGTTCCCTTGTGCCCCTCCCAGTCGATCCACCCTCCCTCCATGCAGACACCACCGTTCTGAGTCTTTTCAGTATGGATTATTTGGCCTGTTCTAGGACTGCAGATAAATGGAGTCCCACAGCAGATATTCCTTAGGGTAAGGCCTTTGGGCAAGTGAAAACTCAGGATAATATTTTTGAGAATCATCCATGTTGTCCTGTGTGTCACTGCAGAAGCTTATTTATTTCACTTTTTTAAATAAGAACCAAACAAACTCTGGATCCCAAAACCTCTGCAGAGAGCAAAACCTTTGAAACTATCAAAGCAATGCTGCTCCTCTCTGTGACAGAGAATGTAAACCCTTGGAAATAAAGATACTTTATTTCACAAAAAGGAATGTGGGTTTTTGGAACTTCTAAATGGCCCATTTTAAATTTAATATCTCTCTAAGAGATATAAATTAGCAACAGCAAAATATTATGGCCCTTTGAATGCCTCAGGCAATGAATAGTAAATTAAAGTTTGTTTAGCTGTTTGGTGGGGCTTAACCATCCTAGAAAGAGCTGTTAAATGTTTTATGGTGTCTAAATGTACTTGCAACCATGGGCACCGTTCCTGTCCCCTGACACATTTTTGTTCGAGTGAGAAAGGGAACAACTGAGAATGCACATAAAAATATTCCCAGTTAACAGAAGTTTAAATGAATTAAAGAAATAAAGAACACACATGTTTGCATTTAGACATGGTATATGGCCAATTTTTTCACGAAGAGTGCCTTATTATTTTTTCTCTAAGCGGTACTCTAAATGTTCAGCATTTGACAAGGGGAATTTCCCTTCCCTTCTCTCCTCTCCCTACAGTATATATTAAACTAATTGCTTTATTTTAACAAGGGGGACCCTGTTTCCCCCAACCATCCTCCTGACCCCCAGCTTGAACTTCAGCTCCGAGGATCTTTGCTGAGAGATAATTGCACGACCGCTATGATTTACTGCACTCTGGCTCTGGTACATCAAGTCTTCCCTGTCTTTAGAAACATTTTTAACTCTCAAAGGGTCAGATTCCCATCCTATATAATTCTTGTAGAGTCATATAAAAAATTTGGCCCAGGGTTTCCTTATCATTTATAATTTTCATAATATCCTCAGAGTCACAAAACTATCTAGTGTTTCAGAGTTGAACACTTTGCTGTTTTTCACGAATAAAAAGTCTCTGAAGAGTAGTGAAAGGAAGGCCAATAGGATTAAAACTGTCACAGGGAAATTGTAAATAAAACTCCTGCCATAACCCACAGTGCCCTTGTTTTAGATCTGCCTTTACATACGTCAAATTTCTTCAGCTTCTTCTCAAAAATTCCTCAGGGTTGAAGGGAGCAGGCATGAAAAGCTGGCCGGGAGATGAGGGCCTGGCCTCCCTGTGCTGGACGGATGGAGAGGAGGAGCCATGCACCAGCTTGAGGGGTCCTGACTCTCCCTGCCTGAGAACTTCACCCTGATCGCTGGCTCTAGATTCCTAGGGCAGCACCCGATTCTATGGTTAGTGTGACTTGTGTTTTCCTCATCGCCTCCCCTTCTTTTTGGTAGGTTGCTTTGTACACTTCCACGCACACACAAACACACACAGACACACACACAAACAGAGGCACTCAGAACATACGTATATGCCCCTAGAGAAGGAATCCACACATATCCCACATCCAGCTCTTATATGCAGACACACCCCCCCCTTTAAAAGGAGCAGCATTGTATTTAATTTATGCACTCCTATCCTTACTCCTTAAAGAAGAATATTTCTCTCTTGCAATAGACTTAAATAAATATTGCTAATATTAACTCTTTTGGAAGGCATTGGATTCAGTCAGTGATTTTAAACATAGTATATCTCCAGGCGGCCTGAACTAATGGAACAATGAAGACTTGGCCTCTAAAGATGGCCACCACTTTTTAGCTCATGCATCTTGGACAAGAACTTTGCCTCTCTGGGTCTCAGTTGTCTCATGTGTAAAGTGGGAATAAAATGATCTGCGCCACAGTGTTATTATGAGGCTACAGAAGACATAAGCATATTAAATCTGTAAAATACTATAGAAGAGTTGTCACTGCTACCAGATAGCTGTCTCCTTTTAGGCAAAGACCACATCTGAGCAAGTCTTCTTTATAACCCCTGGCACGGTGCCATGGACCCCGAAGAGCGTAACACACACTTACAGTGAGGATGAGAGTGAACATATCTTCCAGAAAACCAAAATGAAGGTGAGAACTGTGCAAAGATTCTTTTGGCTCTTTGCTATTGTGATTGTTGAAAAGAAAAAAGCCCTGGGCAATTGGTTGGGGTGGGGGTGGGCAGTGGCGAGGGTGCTTTCATGTTGGCCAGCTGCAATGCTAGGAACTTAGCTTACTGCCAGGTAGCCAGACGGTGGGAAGGCTAGCCCTGCAGAGTTTGAGAGGAAAAGCCTCGGGGTTTCTTCTGATTGATCCTGTGAGAGATGCAGGGGGCTGCCACTCACACCCCCTCCAGGTTATTGCGGGTCTCCTCCGCTGCTCATCAAGTCTTTACTCTCCTTCAGTTCTTCTTTGAGAATTCTTCCCACATTCCCGCAGAGGATGCTCACCTCTAACCAGCAGCAGTCAGCACTGTGCGCAGACAGTCAGAGACCATGGCTAACACGTGGAAGGAAGTGGGGCACTCAACTAGCCTCAAACACTCTCATAAAATGACTTGTGTGTCAGAACGATTAGTCCATTCCAAATAAGTCAATGGCATGGCCTTCTTGCTCCTGTCAGAGAGCAAACTTACATTTCATTATCGGAATTTGGGGAAAGGAAATGAATTTCCCATGCCAGGCTACGTGTTCTGAGTGTTATGTTTCTAAGATGCCCCCTTGCAGCTCGCTCTCTGGGGCATGCTGTTTACCAGGGCCTATTGTCCCTGACTGCCTTCCCTCATTTGTTTTAGCTTCTTGTCTCTGTCCTTCAGTTATTGCTGTGATTCCTCAGAGTTATCCCTCCACTTAAGGGCTCTGGCTCTCACTCCAATTCTTTTTATTAATTTTTCATCTTTGAATCATTTCCAACCACAAATGTCCCATTTCTTTCTGTGGCTAGTTAGTGTAGTTGATGGAAACCCAGTGGCAATGAGGCTATAGGTTGGTGTGGCTTCAGTTTCTGAGTGGGTCACTTATACCATGGCCAGATAGAGTATCTCTAAATTGCCCAGCTGTCTATTAATCTGGCAGTCTAGCAAGGGCTTGGCGTTGGTCACTCGAGGAAAAGGACAAATATTTATTTGGTTGGATCTGTATAAATCTACCATCAGCATTGGAAAAACAATTTCTGGAGAAAGTCCTGTTGATGGGTTCCTTCATCAATGTTGTACAGATAATACCACTTTTCTCTTAAATGGCCAACCTCACTTCCTTCATAACGCCTCCCTGGCTCCCCCAGCTCGGCCCCTCCCCTGCTGCAGGTAGATATAATCTTTTCCTAATTTTTGCCCTTACTTTGCCTTGTAGTCTTTTCTTTCTTTCTTTTTTTTTTTTTTTAAGGATTGGCACCTGGGCTAACAACTGTTGCCAGTCTTTTTGGGGTTTTTTTCTGCTTTATCTCCCCAACCCCCCTGTACAGAGTTGTATATCTTAGTGGCAGGTCCTTCTAGTTGTGGGATTGCCTTGTATTCTTGACTTGAACTTGCCACAGTTATTTGTTTATAGATCTGTTTTCTTCTGCTAGACCAGGGCTCAGAAACGTTTTGCTGTCAAGGGCCAGATAATAACTACTTTAGACTTTGCAGGTTACACAGTCTGTGTCTCAATTACTCGACTCTGCGGTGATGGCGCAAAGCAGCCATAGTCAGTATGTAAACAAAGGGTGTGGCTGTGTCCCAATAAAACATTAAAATTTGCATTTCATATAATTTTTACATGAAATATTCTTTTTATTTTTTTAACCATTTAAAACTGTAAACAGAACTCTACAGCTCAGAGGCTGTAAATAAATAGGCAGGATTCTCCCTGCCTGTCCTGGTCTGTAGGCCTGTGTCCTCTACGGCAGCATTCTTCCTGCCTGTCCCGGTCTGTAGGCCTGTGTCCTCTACGGCAGCATTCTTCCTGCCTGTCCCGGTCTGTAGGCCTGTGTCCTCCACGGCAGCATTCTCCCTGCCTGTTCTGGTCTGTAGGCCTGGGTCCTCCATGGGACCCAACTAATAGTGAAAGTTTCTGAAAGTCTCCTGCTAAAAAGTTCCTCTTTGGGTTACAACTCCAGGCATTTTCTTTTATATTGCAAACAACCCTTGCCCACATCATGTATTAGGGAGCTATCCACCATCTATCCTGCATCATAGGTGTTAGTAATCAGGTTTGCTGTGTCACTCTCCTCCGTGATATGGCTGCCTCAGACCACTGAAAGAACTTCAGTTCATTGAGCAATTGGAGCAGAGTGTAGTAAAAAGGGAAGGCTGGGACACCGCTTGCAGAGGTCAGATCTAGTTGGGCCACCAAGGAACAAGGTGAAAGCATGAGGTACTCATGGTTAGAAAAGAAGGAGCTGAATGAGGAGCTCAGAAATGGAAGTTGGGAATACTGAAGATAATTTTTGTCCTTTTTTTCACATTTTCCCCACCATGTATGAATATATACGTGAGTGGGACAAAAAAAAATCATACTGCGTTCAGGTCGGCAAAGAAAATATTCTTCTGTTTTCTATAAATGAAGACACCTATAGTGTCTACAAGCTTCTGTAAGTGAGACACCACCTCATAGATGGCAGAGAGAAAACTAAACTATTGTCCGATTCCAATTTAAATTTATTTCAGTCCAATAAGTTAAATAGCATTTTTAGGTAACACAGTATCTTCAGGGTAAATGCTCAGGTTTCCAAATTCCTACCCTAGGTTCTCTCCAGGATGGTGTCTGGGTATTTGGGGAAGAGGTTGCATAGCCCCAGAGTGACAGAGAAGGTGAGGGCTCTGGACTCATGTGTAGGGTCCCTGTGCTGCCCTCTGGTTCCTCTGCAGGTGGTCTTCATCTGCCTGCTTGCTAGATGCACTGTGGGCCTTCAGTGTTGAGGTTCAGGGCTGGGAACCTATAAAACCTGTGGCATTGTCCTGGTCCAGGCAGAGGCACTGGTCCTGCGAGCATTAGCTACTTCCCTTTATTCAAGATGGCCTTCCAGCTTCAGATCCCATGATGATCAGCTCCAGGCAGTCCACACTGCTGCTCTCAGCCTTCACCACACTAACCCCTTTCTAGCCAGTTCTCTTGCCGGTGTCTTTAGTCCATCTCTTCTTTGCTCAGTGAGGCGTGTGGGAACTCCTGGAGGCCATGTACATGACTGGGAGCCAAAGGAGGACTGGTGACCTAGGCTTAGTCTGTCCATCTTACCTGGCACAGCTTAGTACCACTTTTATTTGGATTAAGTGACCTAGGGTTGGCAGTGGGGACTCCTCTCTGAGTCACAAAGATGGAGCAGAGACAGATTCCTCTATTCTCAACATCCTCTGCATCTGTTCTGTTGTTTCTAAAGCCCCTCTCCTCGTGCTCTGTTCTCCTCAATATACAGCCCTTAGACAGGGTGGAAGAAAAACGTCTTTGGTGACTGACGCCATCACTACATCCCCGTCTCCTCTTTCTTATCCAGGCTCTCGGGCTGGCCTTCCAGTTTCTCTGGGTGCCTACTTCTACTTTTGGGTTGTCAGCCTCATGGCCTCTTCCCCATGTTCAGAATGGTCTTCCTCTCAACCCCATGGAAAAATTCTACAATCCAAGTCTTTAGGTTTGTTCAATGATATGTTAAAAGGATAGGTAAAGGGTTTAGAAGTTCCTCTTTTCTCTTGAAAAATCTGCATTTCCAGCTTATTTATTTATTTATTTGGAGGAAGATGAGCTAAATCCTGCCAGTCCTCCTCTTTTTGCTGAGGAAGACTGGCCCTGAGCTAACATCTGTGCCCATCTTCCTCTACTTTATATGTGGGATGCCTACCACAGCATGGCTTGACAAGCGGTGCCGTGTCTGCAGCCGGGATCCGAACTGATGAACCCTGGGCCGGCGAGAAGCAGAACGTGAGAACTTAACCGCTCTGCCACCGGGCCGGCCCCTGGATTTCCAGCTTATATTTTGCTCTGGACTGAAAAAAATATATATATTTTAGATGTCACAAGTGGAATATTAACTCTTTTTTAATTCCCTGTGTAGGAGTCCTAATTCTAAAAATATCAAAGGGGGAAAAAAGTCCATTAATTTATTTCACAAACTATTACTTTTCCCCATATTCATAAGTAAACAATAAGACAAATCTAGATATTCTACAAGACAACATCAAAAATGTGGGGGAGGAGATTGAACTGTTCCAGATGAAAAGAGACAAAAGAGATAATCAACTGATTGCAATGTATGAAACTTGATTGGAGCCTGAATTGGGGTACAGAAAAACAAAACTAGATATAGAAATGTATTTTAGAACAATTGGGGAAACTTGTATATTGACTATGCAGTAAATCATATTATGAGCTTACTGCTTATTTTCTTAGGTGTGAAATTGCTGTTGTGATTACATGGAAAAACGCATGCAAGTATTGCAGGACAAAGTGGTGTGATGTCTATGATGTATTTTCCAATGGTTCTGCAAAAAATAAAACTATATATATATGTAAAGTATATACATATACATCTATATAACATACCTATATAACTTTGTCTATATAACATATCTATATAACATACATAAACTCTATATATCTTTTGCACGTGTGGCAAAATGTTAGCAATTGGTGAATTAGGGTGGAAAGTTTGTGAGTGTTCATTATATTGTTCTTTCACTTTTTTGTAGGTTTGAAGTATTTTAAAGTAAAAAAATTGAGAAAATTTAAAAAAAAAGTTTACCCTCATCATATAAGTGTAAACATTTAGGCTGGCCTTTATCCAAATGCAAATTAAGGAGAGAACAGAATTTTGAGTGCAAAAGCTTAGATTCAAGTCTTACTTTGTTTTTTGATAACTCTGATTATAGGCGTATTATCTTCTCTTGGGTTTTACCAGCCTGTGGTCTCCTGTGAGATCATATCAGCATTAATTCTCAAATTTCTCTGGTACGAAGCTTCTGCCTGCACAACTGCAGGACCTCGTTTCCCCTTTAGAGTTTCCCTCATTATATCAGTGAGAGTCCTGGGAGGGTGTCTGTATTAGACTGTTCAGGCTGCCATAACAAAACATCATAGACTGCGGGGCCTAAACAACAGAATTTGTTTTCTCATGGTTCTAGAGGCTGGAAGTCTAAGATGAATGTGGTGGCCGATTTGGTCTCTGGAGTTCCTAGGCATCTGTGCAGAGAGAGAGAGCTCTCTGGTGTCTCTTCTCATAAAGACAATAATTGTATTGCATCAGGGCCACATTCTTATGACCTCATTTAACCTTAGGTACTACCTTGTCTCCAAATACAGCCACACTGGGGGTTAGGGCTTCCACATATGGATTTGGGGGGACACAAACGTTCAGTTCATAACGGTGTCCAAGATGTTATTCCCCTGCTCTGGCCTTCTCTGAGCCCTTGGGGATCAAGGCTGAGCAGGGTTTCTTGCTCTGGAGAATGTCCACAGCCCACTGCTCTTCACTTGTTACTCAGGCCTCAGGCAGTGCTGTCTGTGTGCTGGGTCTCCCCATGTCCATCCCCACGGGGATGAACTAGCAGATAGGAGCAAGTACGAGGCCATTTGTCTCATTATTCACATCTGTCTTATGTGTCTCTCTTCCCGGGCTCCTTCCCATGCATAGCAACTTGTGCAAAACACTGGCTGAGAGAGAGGTGGGGCAGGCCAGCAGCGGACACCCGCCAGATCGCTGATCGGACTCCTCAGGCCCTGCTATGCACGGAATGAAAGTGCCATGAATAACGAACTCACGGGGCTGTGTGACAGAGGAAGGAGATGATGTCTATGAAATCCTGGCAACTTGTAAAGCACTGAATAAATACGTGAGGAGTAGGATAAAATTTGGACAAATTAATGAATATGTTTTCCATGCCCAGTATTTCCCGTTACCTGTAACATCTCTCTTCACACCCCGCTCCCAACATTCCAGCTGCTGCTGGAACATTTATCCTAATTGACAGACCAGGGAACAAAGAACAAATGAGGCAAATGCTTAGGGTTTTTTCTTTCTTAAGAAATGTCTTGTATCTATTAAAATATTCAAGAAATACAAAAACATTTTCAGTGAATGTGAGTGTCTCCCATCCGAGTCCTCCAGCCAGCGACCAGAAGATCTGCCCCTGGCTTGTTACTTCAAGTGTTCCAAAGACACACTCTACATAGATAAGCACATGTGGGTGCCCTTTTTTCTTTTCTTTTGCTAATTGTTAGCACGTTAGACATATTGCTTTGTATGTTGCTTTTTTTTCAAACCTAAGACTACGTCTCTGAGATTGTTTATATAACTACACAGAGAGAGGTCCTTTTCAATGGTACAGCCATGAATCATAATTAATTTAACTAGTCTTCTATTGAGCTGGTTACATTATTTTGCTATCAGAATCTGCAATTAATATATTTTTACATATAAAATTTTACATGTGTATGATTCTATATGTAAGATAAATATGTGATGTGGAAGGTTGAGTCAAAAAGACTATGCATTTTTAATTTTCATAGGTTTAGCCAAATTTCACTCCAGGTCTGTCTGTATGAATGGATCATAACAGCAGCAATATAGGAGAATCTCTTTCCCCACAATCTCACCAATGCAGTGCGTTATTTACATTTTTCATCTTTGCCAGCTTCCTAAGCGAAATACTGAATCTTGATGTAGTTTTAAATTTCATTTTTCTTACTTTTGTATGTGTAAAAGCCACTAAATACCCTTTTTTGGTGAATTCTATATTAATAGTTTTTGCCCATTTTTCCATTGGCATTCTTAAAATTATTATTGCTTTGTGGGAGCTCTTCAAGTATTATGGAAATTAGTCCTCTGAATTATGAGCTGCAAATGTTTTCCCCCAAGATTTTTGTTCAGCATTTTGATTTTGTTCATGAGTTTTTTTGCTGAGCATAGTTTTAAATTTTGTATATAGTAAAATTTATCAATCTTTTCTTTTTTGGCTTCCTAAATTATTATTTTTGAAATAAAAAATGAATGTTGGATTTTACCATTTTTTTCTTATCAATGGAGATGTAATTTTTTCTTTTGGCATTTTATGTGGTGAACAATATTAATAGATTTCCTAATATTGAACCATCCTTGAATTCTTAGGATAAGCCCACTTGGTTTTGGCATGTTATTCTTTCAATATTTTTCTGGATTCTATTTATTAATTGAGAAGTAAGGGTTAATCTGTCCCAGATTGATCTCCGGAAACCTGGCCTCCAAACAGGAGCTACCTGTTCAAGCAAGATAGAAAGTAGCTACAGTCCAGTGTTTAAGGCATCAATTCTGGTCAACTGCAAGTTCTGGATGTCAGCTCCTGATCACACTAGGATAGGGGCTGGTGTTTCCCCAAACCTGAATGCTGATATGACAAATGCTGCAATTACCTTGCTCCTTCATATAGCTTTAACTGCAAGATTTGAACTCCAATTCCTTTCTGACCAGAGGAGGGTCTGATGCTTCCCCTCTTCAGTCTATGAAACTTGGGTGGGCAAGATAGAACTGAAGTCAGTTTCCATTCTACCATATTGGTATTGAATTTTGGGCCCTGATCACACCAGGCAAGGGGCTGGTGCCTCTCTAGTAATGTGGCATGAAAGCCCCTCAGCTCAGGAGTCAGAATCCCACCCCTAAAATCTGTCTCTACCAGAGTGCCAGGTGGTGCTTCAGTGTGAGGGACAACAAGGGACCACACATTTGCCACAGATGCTGTCTCCCTCAGTGTCCCCAGTGCACACTGGCCCAGCAGGGCCATCTGCCCTGTTTGCCCAGCTTTGTGAATGTTTTCTCCATTGGAATTCATAAGTGAAATAGGCCTGTAGTTTTCTATTATGCAATAATGTTTGTGAAGTTGTGTTGTCATTGCTATGCTACTTACATAAAAAGAATATGAATGCTCTGAAACTGATTAAATAGGACTGGAGTTACCTCTTTCTTCAGACTTGTTAAAGATCTCTGAAACTCTCCAGACTTGATGCATGTTAGGGAGAAGATCTTTAATAATTTTATTTCTTCTATGTTAATTGATCTGAGTGGATTTTCCTATTTTTGGGTTAATTTTGATAATTAATGCACGTTTATTTGTAGGAAGTTTTAAAATTAACCTCTTATAATTAAAAAACTTTACTTTGCGTTTGCATTATCATTTATGATTTTTCATCTCTGTATCTCTCCCCTCATCATTCCAATGTTTTTTGACGTTTTCCTAAAACCAACAGTTGGATGTGTTTATTGGCATTACTGTTTTTCAGTTTATTCATTTCTGTTTTGTATTTGTAGTAATTCCTTCTTTCTACTTTCCTTGTTTATTCTGCTGTTTTTCCCAAGTTCTTAAACTGCGTGCTTAATTTGTTCCTCTTCTGTTTTTCTTTTGGATAATAAAAATATCTAAAGCTCTCTTTTCCTCTGAGCATTGGTTTAATTGTGCCCTGTAGGTTTTGATACATGTTATTCTCTAAATATTCTGCTATTTTGATTTTGATTTTTTTTCAGTGCCTGAAGAATTGAGTTTTAAAAATATTTGTAGATGGTAGGTTTATTAGTTTTCTAGTTTCATTATTATTTTCTCATTTTATTGAATTGTGATCAGAAAATGTTATTTTTACTTTTTAATTTAAAAATATGTATGTGGTCTTCTGTTTGGCTGACTAGAGTCAATTTTTGCGATTATTACTAGGTCATTTGAAAAAAAGTTATTTTTTGATTTTAGGACATAGAGCTTGAAAACTAGCAATGACCTCATTATTTGCTGTTTGGGTCTTCTGTTTCACTGTGTGTGTGTGTGCGTCTGTCTTTTTGCTCTAGCCTGAACCAGGTCTTCTACTATCGGTGAATTTTGCGTCTTTCCTCTTGCATTTCCCGTGGGTTTCACTCTGTGAACATGAGTGCTGGGCCGTGCACTGCAGATTCGTAACGAGCGGGAATCACAGACCCAGCCACGATAAAGTGTTTTTCTTTGCAAGCTCTCTGATCCTAGCACTTTAAGCACATGTGTTTGAGAGCATGTTTTCATGTCATAGCTATCAACCAAGGCAGGTAAAGGCAAGACATGGATTCTCTTGAATTTAGGATGGTAGAGCTAAAATTCTGCTATAAAATAGTGTGCTTCACCAGGCCTCAGAAAATGACTTCAGTTTAGCTAGCAGTATCTTTTAGAAAAAATTCTGTATCTGCACATATTTGAACCTCCCTCAACAAAATAAAACAAAAGGATATAAAGAGAATGTTACTCGCTGCTGATAATCTAACCTCGGCTGGAACTTGCTTCCTTCCTTCCTTCTTGCACCGTCTCCTCTCTTCCTCTCAATCCTTGCTCCTTCCCTCTTCTCTCTCTCTGTCTCTTGATATGTATCCCTTGAAGAAACATGTTCTTTCCGAGGAAGCTGCCTCTCGTCTCCTGCTCTCTCATTACTAATAACCATTTGAAACCGGGACACTGTTGGACGGCTGCCGCTGGATTCCCGCATTGCTCAGAGTGAGCTCCCTGAAGTGGAAAAGAGCCGAATGCCGGGCATGGGATCTATGATCCTGCCACTTAACACATTCAACTTTTCACCCTTTAGCCTTTCACTTACTTAAAAAAAATCTTTTTTTAAACTTTCACTATGTGCCACTCATTCTTACACATGCTTCTTGAGAAGG
This sequence comes from Equus przewalskii, assembly GCF_037783145.1. Taxonomy (NCBI): domain Eukaryota; kingdom Metazoa; phylum Chordata; class Mammalia; order Perissodactyla; family Equidae; genus Equus; species Equus przewalskii. The sequence continues at coordinate 3,318,188 of NC_091849.1, forward strand.
CAACAAAATCCTAGTCTGACAGGTCACCCTCTGTCTCCAGATCAGATGAGCTCGGAGCGACTTCTTGGCCCTGACATGTTAGGCAGAGGCACAAGTCCAACCTCTGAAAACACAAATGGGGGAAATTTGGAAATAAAGAAAGAGTGATGTGTCCTAACTGTTAATATAACTTAGATGAACAGATCTTTGGCTGGGCCCCAGGGGTTGAACTTCCTTATATTGAGGGTATGTATCAGCACAGGACCTCAGAGCACTGACCCCGACAGTGCATACAGGCACCAGACAGGGCCAGGTGCTGCTGGATGGTTTTCCTCTTATTTCTACCTTCTTGTTTTCCAGAAGATGTGAGGATTCATCAAGGCTTAAATATTAGAGCAAGAGCACAGAATGCTTCTGGGTTGCCCCAGATCAGGTCAGGTGACCATGCCATGGATTTTGAGCAAAATTAGTATCTTAGACTTTATGATTACTTGGTTACAAATGCATCTATAAGGAAAATAGGATATTTTTTAAAAACCATATTAAGGCTTATAGATGTTCTAGCATTTTATTATAGGGTATTACTTATTGGATTTTTATTTCATAAATTTTGGCAAGCTATTAAGAATGGATGAACATCCAGATTATTAAAAAAACAACTTGGAAATGTAATTTCAGAGTCATTTTGTTATGTTAACTCACAGTGAGTTATAGCAGTGGTACCAGAGAAAGGGAGCAGGGCAAAGGTCTTATTTATTTACTTAAGTACAACAGCAGAATTTTGGAAATTATGAATCTGTGAGCTTTCAATTAATCCCCAATAACATTTTAGAACAGATCACAAAATTAATATTTGCCAGTAGACATTACCCATGGAAAGGACAGACCCCATCCTCGCTTTTTCTCTTGGGGTTGCAACGAAGAACTTATACATGGGGACAAAGAGCGAGCATCTCACAGCAGAAATGCCACAAAACATTACACTCTCTCTTTTGACAGCTGTCAAAGCCCAATCTGAATGAGGAAGGACAGATGATTCCAAAATTTGTTAAATATTTTTGCCTAAATGATAGTGATAATGGCTATCATCAACTGGAAGAGACAGCCTAAGCTGTTACCTGTTGACTGCCATTGGGAAGCCACACAGCGAAGAGGAAAAAAGTGTAGGTTCTGGAATCAGATGATCAGGATTCTGATCACTGATTCATGAATTAATTTACCATTTCAGCAAATATTTATTGAGCTCCTAGTATGTGCTAGGTGTATTTGTAGTTTGGGGGTAATTGGCAGTAAATAGAAAACTATAAGTGAATGAATGAATGAGTTCCAGTCCTCTTGAAACGTATATCACAAAGCTAATATCATGGGCAATAAACAAATAAATGCATAAAATATAAGCGATGTCAGATGGTAATTTGCTCTAGACTAAGCATGAAGCTGGGAAAGAGGATAATATGAGGAACAGGGTTTTTAGATTAGAAAGAATATCAAGGTGTGGCCTCACTGAGTAAGTGACATTTTAGCAAAGTGCTGAGGGAGCTATCTGGGGAAAGAGCATTTCAGGCAAAGGGGTCAGCAAGTGTGAGCATCCTGAGGTGGGAATGTGTCTGCTGATTTGAGGAGCAGAAAGGAGATCAGTAGAATAAATGACAGAGGAAGTAGTAGACAGATGAAGATTAGCCAGGGTCCGGTCAGGGAAAAAAATTATAGTTTTTTTGTTTTTTTAAATCTTGCAAGACCTTTATGATTGAGAAATTTTGTAATGTTTTCTTTAGAATCTCATTCCTTTCTTCCAAAAATCAAATGTCCTAATCATACGTTGACATCAAAGTTTAATCATATGCTTTGTTTTTTTTACCATCTTAACCATTTTTAAGTGAACAGTTCAGCAGTTTTAAGTATATTCACATTGTTGTGCAACAGATCTCTAGAACTTTTTCATCTTGCAAAACTGACTCAATACTTATTGAGCAGCTCCTCATTTTCCCTTCCTCCCAGCCCCTGGCAACCACAATTCTACTTTCTGTTTCTAAGAGTTTGACTAATTTAGATACTTCATATAAGAGGAATCGTACAGTATTTGTCTTTTTGTGACTGGCTTATTTTACTTAGCATAATGTCCTCAAGATTCATCCATGTTGTACCGTGTGACAGGATGTCCTCCTTTTTCAAGACTGAATAATATTCCACTGTATGCATATATCACATTTTGTTTATCCATTCATCTGTTGATGGACATTTGGATCCCTTCCACCTCTTGGCTATTGTGAATAATGCTGCTATTAACATGGGGGTACAAGATCTCTTGGAGATCTTGCTTTCAATTCTTCTGAGTATATACCCAGAATTGGAATTGTTGGATCAGATGGTAATTCCATTTTTAGCTTTTTAGGAACCTCCATACTGTTTTCTATAGCAGCTGCGCCATTTTATATTCCCACCAACAGTGTGTAAGGATTCTAATTTCTCCACATCCTCACCAACACTTGTTATTTTTTGTTTCTTTTTTTTTATAGTGACCATCCTAATGGGTGTGAGGTGTTATCTCATTGTGATTTTGATTTGCATTTCTCTAATGATTAGTGATGTTGAACATTTGTTCATACGCTTCTTGGCCATTTGTATATCTTCTTTGGAGAAATGTCTATCAAGTCCTTTATTTTTAAATTGGTTTGTTTTCTTTCATTGTTGATTTGTAGGAGTTTGTTATATAGTCTGGATATTAGCACTTTATGAGATATATGATTTTCAAATATTTTCTCCCATTCCATAGGTTGCCTTTTCACCCTGTAGGTTGTTTCCTTTGATAGTGCAGATGTTTTTAATTTTGACATAGTCTTATTTGTGTATTGCTTTTGCTGCCTGAGCTTTTAGTGTCATATCCATGACAACGTTTCCAAATTCAAGGTCTTGAAGATTTTCCCTTATGTTTTCTTTAGGAGCTTTATAGTTTTAGCTCTTATTTTTAGGTATTTAATCCATTTTGAGTTAATGTTTACATGTGGTATGAGATAAGGGTCCAACTTCATTCTTTTGCACATGAATATCCAATTTCCCTCACACAATTTGTTGAAGAGACTGTCTTTTTCCCATTGTGTGGTCTTGGCGCCCTTGTTGAAGATCATTTGACCACAAACGAGAGAGTTTATTTCTGGGCTCTTTATTCTGTTCCATTCGTCTATATGTCTGTTTTTATGACAGCACCACACTGTTTTGATTACTGTAGCTTTATAATATGTTTTGAACTGGGAAGTATGATGCCTCCAACTTTTTTTCTTTTCAAGGCTGTTTTGGCTATTTGGTGTCCCTAGAGATTCTATACAAATTTTAGGATTTTGTTTTCTACTTCTGCAAAAAATAACATTGACATTTTGAAAGGGATTGAATTGAATCTGTAGACTCCTTTGGGTAGCATGGACACTTTAACAATTTAAGTCTTAAGTCCGATTTTAACATTTTAAGTCTTCCAATCCATGAACATGGGATGTCTTTTCATTTATTTTCCTCTTCTTTAATTTTTTTCAGCAATGTTTTCAGCTTTCAGTGTATAGGTCTTTCACCTCTTTGGTTAAGTTTATTACTAAATATTTTATTCTTTTTGATGCTATTGCAAATGGGATTGTTTTCTTGGATTCCTTTTCAGAATATTCTTTGTTAGTGTATAGAAACACAACTGATTTTTGTCATACTGGTTTTTTGAACCGGGAAGTTTAACGTAAAAATTATTAACTAGTAAAAGGGAGATTACCTAATAAAAGGTAGAGAGAATTCTAAAGGATATGGAAATAGCAGATGTAGGGAGAGCACTACCTCTACATCTGAGTCAGAGCACTCAAGGAAGGGATAACCTTGGACAGTCACTCCCCCATCCCCAACAAAAGCACAGATTCAGACACCATTGGAGAGGGTAAGATGTAGTCCCCTGAAGGACAGATAAATTCACTGAAGAACTGCAGGGGGGGCAGAAGCCACACACAGGGATGCCAGCAAAACCCTTTGGAGGGTGGGCATCTCTGGGTCTCCTGCACAACACTGGGAGCTGAGTTGTGACAGCAAGATCCAATACCACCACAACCAGGAAGAGAGGCCCCCTTCCTACTGCAGTGTCCTCTGCTGACAAAGCTGGGCATCATGCCATGAGAATATCCACAGGGACCTGCTCCAGGATTCCAAATCAGACAAAGAAGAATGCATTTGTAGTTGAGGGGCCACAGTCCTGGGTACAGGGGGTGCTAGGGGGCTGCTTTCATTGGACCTTGTGGGCCATTATAAGGGCTTTTAATAAGAGCAAGATGGGAAGCCTTTGGAGAGTTTTGAGCAGAAGACTGGCATGATTTTATTCATGCTTTTAGCAGGATGATTCTAGTTGCTGGATTGAGAATCCACTCAAGGGGAGCAAGGTGGAAGCCCACTAGGAGGCTATTACAATAATATTGCAATAAGAATTTAGCATATTTAAAGATTTTTGTAATAAACGTATTCTTTGGGGGACCATTATGATATCTTGGCTAATTCTATCTATCATGGCTAACTCTAGGTCTAAATAGGGAATAAAGAGTATTTTTTGAAGAACATTTAAAAAGTCAATCACCATGAAATACATGCTGATTTTTCTAATAGGTGATTATAATTATATTGCTATGTAAACTCAAACTGAACCAAATGAAACACATATTCAGAGCTTTAAATTTTTTTGGCAAAGTGATTCCTTAATGTCTCTACTTTTTAAATCATTGAACCATTTTGATGGTTTTCATATGGTTTTCAAAATAAAGCAAAGAAATGAAAAGATATAGCAACAAAAGCAAAAATCAACAAGTGGGATTACATCAAACCAAAAAGCTGCACAACAAAAGAAATGATCAATAAAATGAAAAGGCAGACTACAGAATGGGAGGAAATATTTGCAAACCACGTATCACATAAGGGGTTAATATCCAAAATTATAAGGAACACATACACCCCAATAGCAATAAAACAAGTAATCCAATTAAAAAATGGGCTAAGGACCTGAATAGACATTTTTCCAAAGAAGATATCCAAATGGCCAACAGGTACATGAAAAGATGCTCAACATCATTAACCACCAGGGAAATGCAGATCAAAACTTTAATGAGATATCACCTCACACCTGTCAGAATGGCTGTCATCAAAAAGACAAGAGATAAAAGTGCTGGTGAAGATGTGGAGAAAAGGGAACCCTTGTGCACTGTTGATGGGAATGTAAACTGGTGCAGCCACTGTGGAAAACAGTATGGAGGGTCCTCAAAAAATTAAAAATATAATTACCATATGATCAAGTAATCCTACTTCTAGGTACATATCTGAAGGAAATGAAATCACTATTTTGAAGAGGTATCTGCACCCCTTGTTTATTGCAGTATTATTTACAATAGTCAAGACGTATAAACAACCTAAGTGTGCACTGATGAATGAATGGGTAAAGAAATGTCGTATAGATATACAACAGAATATTATTCAGCACAAAAAAGGAAATCTTGCCATTCATGACCAGATGGATGCACCTTGAGGGCTTTATGCATTATTCTCAGTCAGACAGAAAAAGACAAATACTGCATGATCTCATTTATATGTGGAATGTAAACAAACCAAACTCATAGAAACAGAAAACATATTGGTGGTTGCCAGAGGTGGGGGTGGTGAGTGGAGGAAATGGGTGAGGTGGTCAAAGGTACAAACTTCCATGTGTGAGAAGAGTAAGTTCTGGGGAGGTAATGCACAGGATGGTGACTACAATTAACAATACTGTATATTAGAAAGTTGCTAAGAGAGTAGAATTAAAAATTTCTCACCACACACACAACAAAAAAATTGTAACTATGTGAGGTGATAGCTGTGTTAACTAATCTTATTGTGGTAATCATTTCTCATTATGTCCATATTTCAAATAATTATGCTGTACACCTTAAACTTACACAATGTTGTATGTCAATTATATCTCAAGAAAACTGGAAGGCAGAATAAAGCAATGAAAAGATACGCAGTGAAATCTTTCTCCCCCCTCTATTTGTTATCTGCTCTATTCTCGCAAAACTTATTTGTTTCTTGTGCACCTTTCCAGAATTTTTAAATATAAATCCTAGCAAACGCAAGTATATATTCTTATCTCCCCTTTTATTCTTACACAAAAGGAATATACTATACACTCAGTTTCTTCACTTTGCTTTTTTCACAAAATTATATATCTGGAGATTTTTCCATATCAGTATGTAGAGGGCCTCCTCATTTTTTTTTCAAATAACTGCATGTTCCATACTTTATTTAAATTGTCCCTACTAATGGAAATTTGGGGTGTTTCCAATCTTTTGTTATTATAAGCAACGCTGCAATGGAAAACCTTGTACATATGTCTTTATTTTTGTGTGTGTGCGAGGAAGATTGGCCCTGAGCTAATGTCTGTTGTCGATCTTCCTCTTTTTGCTTGAGGAAGGTTGTCGCTGAGCTAACATCTGTGCCAATCTTCCTCTGTTTTATGTGGGATGCCACTACAGTGTAGCTTGACAAGTGGTGCTATGTCCGCACCTGGGATCCAAACCTGCAAACCCCGGGCCGCCAAAGTGGAGTGCAAGAACTTAACCACTATGCCATCGGGCCAACCCCTACATACGCCTTTTTGATGTGTGCAAGTGTATCTGTAGGATAAAGCTATAGAAAGGAGTTATGGGTTAAAGGGCAATATGCATTTACAATTTTTGTAGCTATTACCAAATAGACTGTCATCGGGGCTGCAGCAATTGGTACTCTACCCTCACCAGCCGTGTATGAGAAGCCCTGTTTCCCCACAGCCTCATCAATGGAAATTACTAATAACTTTTGGATTTTTGTCAATGTGATTGGTGAAAAATCTCATCTCAGTATAGTTTTAATTTGCATTTCTCTTATACTAAGTGCAATGAGCATCTTTTCCTATTTATAAGAGACAATTATTTTTTCTTTTCTGTGGACTGTCTGTTCCTATCCTTTGCCCATTTTTCTCTTGGATTGTTGGTTTTGGCTCTGTGTTTTTAACCCAACTGAGAAATGTTAAGCACTATAAATTATTTTGGGTCTAAAAAATCCCATTGCATTTTTAATGCTGTAAAACTTACAATAAGCCTGCCATTTTAATACCAGTAAATATGTCTTAATATACTACAAAATAGTTTCTTTGTTCAGAGGCTGAAATTAGAAATTTCAAACATGGCTCATATGTATGTGTGTGTGCATATAATGATGCCCTTCTTACAAAGTCACATGAGGCCATAAAACTTTACTCCAAAAAGGGAAACCAAACTCAAATGAGGTCTCTGGAATATAGCTATTCTGAGGCTTAAAAATAAGGTCTCCGATTAGTCTAAGCATTGCTCACGCTGAATGGGATAACATTTCTAATTATTTTAAGCTCACTTGTTGAACACTTTCCAGTCTAAATCATTAACACCACACCAGATTTCTGCCTCAGCTATTGGGATGGTGTACAGTGCATTATATTTATATTAAACTCCATTTTATTAATAATTTTTAAAAGCATGATAGATAGCGTGAAGCAGAATGCCAGAGCTTGTCACCTTGTCCAGTCCCCCTGTTTTACAAAGGCTGTTAATATGGCTTTGGTGTTCATCCTCCCGCTTTATTTTTCTCCACCCTTGTAAATTCTTTCAGTGCTTATCATAATATCTGGTCGTCAGATAAATCCCCCCAACTTCCAGGTTGCGAGATGCTGTGCAGAATTAAGTATACACAAGCCTTTTTTGCCGAGTTCTTGTCTACTTCAAATTTTAGTGGTTACTAGAAAAAATTTGCTAGGACAGTAAAAGTCCTATTTTTTTAAGCTGATAGGCTTCAGTTTCCCCATGGGTCAATCAAGGATTTTGGAAAAAAAGTCCTCTAAAGTGTCCAAAGATTCAACCATCTGTAAGTGTGCAAGAGAATAGGAAGGTAGGGTGATGGATTCCTCCACTTTCCCCAAGGAAAAGGCTGCCCTGCTTGGGGCAAAGTTAATATTTCTGCATAGTTTTGTTACATTCTATTTCCTGAGGTCATAACAGTCTGGGTTCCAATTACATTCCTAGAATAATGAGCCTATTACAGTAAATGAACATTTCAAGTGCAACCAAATAACCATCTATTGAATGTGCCAGCACCTAATAATTTTCCCCTCAGCAGAAGGAAAGAAGTAGGCATTTGGGTGACAGGAAGTAGCAGTCTGTGAAACATGATAGAAAAAAGGAGGATGAGATTTAAGGCGGCTCTAATATCTCTCATGGCCTCTATTTAATCCAGGCTGCTGGGAGATAAAGGCAATGGATCCTTTCTGCAAATGTGGAGGCTTCCTGACTCCAAACCGCCTCAGGGTTGGTGCTGCCCTGACCCCAGAAGTCACCTGATCTAAGTTTGTCTCCTTTCTCCTTTTTGAAAGTTGTGATTGATATCAAATGACAACTCAGTATCCCGACTTTATTGGATTAGAGCTAGCACAAAGAATGAAGTCGGATCAAGCAGCCTGTGTTGAGAGGGTAAGCTTTCCGAATAGATATTTTAAACAATGTTAAAAGCATAGTTTTTAACAAAGCATGTTCTATGTAACTATATTGCCCTTTGACCTCATGGTATTTTCATATGGTTTTTATCAAGACAACTTTGTGACCGGACATACAAATGGCAGGTGTTCCTGTGAAAAAGGCAAAGAGAAAGCTGGTCAGCAACTGTCAGAGTAGGAAGTCCTGATGGAGAAATCTCCTCAATAGGGTGTAAAGAAGGCCCCAAACTGAGGATGGAAAAGAGGGACAGTGAAGACATTATCATCTACAAGTATCTATGCATTGTTTCTTACCAAACGATTGCTAATCTTGCAAATTTCCACATATTGGAAAGAACAATGTTTTAGAGTAGGATTCTTTGTCCATTTCTGGCCCCACAACTTTCTATATGAACTTGTACAAGTTTCCTATCTTTTCTGCACCTGTGACTACCCAAGCTCAACCACGTAGTAGCTCCATTTGCAAATACCATGCTGGAGGCTGGATGTAGTATTGTTGCTAGAGCAGAGTCTACTGATTTAGCGGAAGTGTTCTTTTCTATTTCCATCAGAAAAAAAGATCAGAAATAGTTTGTGTTCATGAGGAACAGATGACAACATCCATTTATAATTTTGTCCCAGGACTATGTTAACTTTCCTGCCCTCTGTATCAGTCCAAGGAAATACGGAGCACTGGACATCCTGCAAAACATCCCATTAATTCATTAAATTGATGACATCATACTGATTGGACAGGGTTGCAAGCAGTGGGTGGTATGTTGGAGGCCTTGATAAGATACATATTCTTCAAAAGGTAGGGGATAAATCATACAAAACTTCAGGGTCTGCCATCTGGGTAAATTTTTTAGGGGTCCAGTGGTCATAAGGGTGCCCAGATTCCTCTCCAAAGCGATGGATAAACTGCTGTATCTTGCATCCTTGCCACAGGGAAGGAAGCACATTGCCTTGTCAGCCTCTTTGGGCTCTGCAGGCCACATTGCACATCTAGGTTACACTCTGGCCCAGCATCAGATGACACAGAAGGCTGCCAACTTGAAGCGAGGACTGGAGCAGGAGAGGGCGCTGCAGTGGGTGACGCTGCATTCAGTCCTATCACTGGGGCCATACAATATGGCAGACCCCATAGTGTCAGAGGTGTTTGTGGGGCTGGATGCTCTGTGAAATTGTGTGAAACACCATGGAGGAGTCAGAATGTCATCTCTGGAGTCTTGGAGGAAGGCCACGCCAATTCCATCTGTAGTGCAGAATACACACTTTTTGAGGAAAAGCTCCTGGAATGTTACTAAGCTCTTTTAGAGATGGAAAGCTTGATCACAGGGCAACTGCCCATTATAAGCCAGGTTTATCAAACTCACCAAGTCATAACATTGGATGGGCTCAGCAGCAGTCCAGAGAGCACAGTCAGAGCATGAGCAGTTAGCCCAGACCTGCATGTTATCAATTACAGCTGTCTACATCCCTCTTTCAGCTCACACCTACAGCCGATGAGGAGCCTCTGAGACCAGCTGAAGGAGGAAGAAAAAGTCTGAGCTTTGTTATAGACATTCAACCTGGTATGTGGGAACAAGCTGAAAATGGATGGTGGCTGCATTGCAGTCACATCAGGGGTGGCCCTGAAGACAATGGAGAGAGAAAAGCTTCTCAGGGGGCAGAATTGTAAGTCACCAGGTCATTCATTTTATGTAGAAGGAGAAGTGGCCTGAAGTGGGAAGATACAGTGTTCTGGGGAGTGACAAATGGCTTCACTGACTGGTCAGGTGCATGGAAGGAGAAGAAAGGCAAGATCAAAGACAAGCAGATTGAGAGCAAGGGTGTGCAGCTGGGGAGTGGGTACAAAGAATTAAGATTGTGTATCACATGTTGATGTCAATTATAAATCATACATGCAAAAGTAGGCAAACACCTCAGCCAGTTCTGGTCAACCAGGCTTCATCAGTGCCTTCTGTTAAGCTGGTAAAATGGCTCAAGTGCTTAAATTCTCACTTAACAAGGCCAGTCTAGCTACTGCTGCCTCTGAACATCCAATCTGCCTGCAAACGAGTCCTATGCCGAGCCCTCAGTATGACTATTTTCAAAGGAGACCAATCAGCCTCTTGGTGGCAAGTCTACTACATTGGACCCCTTCCATCCTGGAAGAGCCAGCAGTTTGTACCAATGTGGATAGATATCTTTTGCAGGTATACGTTGCCTTTCCTTCAGAGCCTCAGCAGACACCACTATCCAGGTGTTTGCAGAATGTCTGATTCAGAGGAATGGAACTCCACACAGTAAAGCACTGGACCAGAGGACTCACCTCAGAGAAAAGGTGGTGTGGGAGTGGGCCCATGACCACAGGATCCACTGACTGTTTCATGACCTCGCCCTACAGAAGCAGCTTGTAGAGCACTGGGATGGCCTTCTGAATGCTGAGCTGAAGCACCAGCTCAGAGGAAACGCTAAGGGATGGGACGCCATCCTTCAGGACACAGTCTGTATTAACAGCAACCCTTATATCATGCTGGATCCCCAGCAAGAGGAGATAGGGTTGCTGTTACATAACAGAAGCAGGAGGAATATGCATGGAGCTCAGGTGATCCACTGGGATACTAAATTGTAACCGGGAATGGAAATGTGCAGCAACCCTGACCTGAAAAGGGTATGATTACAATGGTTCAGACTCCTTAGAAATGAAGGTTTAAGTCATACCACCAAGCCAGCAAGGTTACCATGGCCAAAGTGATAGCCAAGAGTGAGAGGAATTTAGAGTGACTACAGGAGAAGGGATGATAACTATCAATCATGGCCCCGCAACTAACTGCAATGGTGGGGGCTGTTGTTCACCCCCAATGACCTCCCTCTTCTAAATCTCCTTTCAGGAATAGCCCACAGGAATCATGGAGTAAGCTCCCTACACAGGCATGAAGAAGTGGATTCATGTGGCAGCCATGATGATGTGTCCCTTAGATCTCCTTCAAGAAAATCTGTTGTAGGGAGCACAGTTGACTAAAAGCCTCAAGCCATGGTCCATTTGGACCCGTGGCTGTCATGCCAAGGTCATGTTTCTCCCAGGCTACACTCAGCCAATGACTGAGCATGGCAGGAGTACTAAAGCTGGCCCATTCCTGCCAAACATGGAATTTCTCCATTGGGCAACCTTTACTCAAAGACTCATTGGCTTGGCTGAGACTTTCTTTACTTCTTAGAGGATCTGCGCTGAGACAGGTGACAAATATCTGCAAACACAAGAAGTTAGTCAATAGATGAGGTCAGTCTTCAGCTGTAAAAGGAAAGAGTGTTATCCTTTCTTATACACGTGTAGTGGCCAATTGAGTCAGATGTTTAGTTTGTGGAGGTGCAGTCATGTGTTGTGGTTAAGAACATAGCTTCCAGAGCCACAACAACCTAGCTTTGCCACTCTCTAGCTCTTTGACTTTGGGTAGTTGTTTAACCCTCTATGCTTAGTTTCCATATGTGAAAACCAGGTGTATCAGCCAAGCTGCAGTCAGGAGGCAGAAGGCATACAAGGCATTTGAATAGATAGAATTTAAAATAAAGAATCTCTGTCTTGGTATGAAGTTAATGTAACTCAAAAGACAAAAAGAGAACAACAAGATAGCATGGAGATAGTAATTTCAGGAAGCATCTGCCATCCCCAGGATTGGGAGAATAGAGGACAAGGGTTAAAATTATTGAATTTAGAAGCTTGGAGGAAGAACCCTGTATTAGTTTCTTAGGGCCACCATAACAAAGTACCGCAGACTCGGCAGCTTAAACAACAGAAACTTATTGTCTCACAGTTCTGGAGACTGGAAGTCCCAGATCAAGGTGTCAGCAGGGCTGAGTCCTTCTGAGAGCTATAAGAGAGAATCTGTTCCAGGCCTCTCCTCTAGCTTCTGCTGGTTTTCTGGCAATCTTTGGCATTCCTTGGCTTGTAGAAGCAGTACCCCAATATCTACCTTCAGCTTCACAAATTTCCCATTTTAATAAGGACACTAGTCATACTGACTTAGGATCCACCTTAATGACCTCATCTTAACTAATCACACCTGCTATGATCCTATTTCTAAATATAGTCACATTCTGAGTACTGGGGCAGGGTGGTGGTGGGGTTAGACTTCAGCTATGAATTTTGGAGGGAGACACAATTCAAGCCATAACAGGCCCTGTAGAGTCAAAACAGACCTCTGAGAAGGATGTGCTACTTGGCTAGTGCTAGAATCTCCAAGTTCACAGGAGGGGTCCCACCGGTCTAGAACCCAGACCCCTGAGAATGCGACACCAGTCAGCTGGTACTGGTAGCTCAGAGTGGATGCAATGTGCTGGCTCTGCAAGTGTTGGAAAACTTCAAACCTGATTCAGGCGCTGTTTCAAGAAAAAACTGTAGCTCCTGGGGTGAAGAAGTGTTGTTGGGATGACACTCAAAAGAACTGCAGGCAGACAGGAAGCCAGTGGAAGGAGCAAAGCCCTCTTGCTGCCCTATCCTTCCAGTCACTCCATAGTTACTCCAGTGGGCAGAGCCGAGCGTGGAGAGAGCTGGAAAAGCAGAGATGTGGTTTGCAGGCTCCCAGCCCCAGCACCACAGGGCAGAGGATAGAAGGAGGAGAGGTCGGTGGCGAGAGCCAGCAGAACAGTCTACCCCTTGGTTCACTCACCATCCAGACACACCCTGCTGCTATTTGAATTTCCATACTATGTCAGAAATAGCTGTGGTCCACCTGACAAGGTGCAACTATGCTTGGAACAAAGATGTCCTTACCCTCTCCTCAAAATGAGGAAAAGCGGGGAGGCAGGCACACCATCCATCTCCAGGCTATATTCATTACTCCTCAAATTCAGCAACAATCCCATCTAAATGTTGCCTTGCTTGAAAACTAGATTGTAAAGATTCCTTACATCAAAGCTAGTATAAAATAATAATATAAAATATACTACTAAAATTTTAATAATATATAGTATATAAAACAGACATGCATACATATTATATAAATATATGAAAATAGGTATAGCTGCTATCATTCTTGTTTCTGTAACTGATCATGAGACCATAGCTGATATATTTTTAAGCATCCTTATTGACATACAATTCACATATCATAAAATTCATCGATTTAAAGTGTACAATTCAATGGCTTTTAGTATATTTGCAGAGTTGTGCAACCATTACCACAAACATTTTCATCACACCCAAAAACACCCCATATCCACTAGCAGTAACTTTCTACTCCACTCACCCCTCGTCCCTGGCAAGCATTAATCTAGTTTTGGTCACTATAGATTTGCTTATTCTGCAATTTCATACTTCACATAAATTAAATCATAAAACATGTGGTCTTTTGTGACTAGCTTCTTACATTTAGCATGTTTTTAAGGTTCTTGACTTTTTTCATTGCTGATGTTTGTAGTGGCTCAATAACTGGCACATGTGTAATAGTAATACTTATTCTAGAAAGTGTTTATGAGGATTAAATGAGTTAATGCATGTAAAATTCTTAGAATAATGCCTGACAGAGTTGCTGCTTAATAAATTAAACCTATTATTGCTTCTCTTGGAGTGGAAATATTTATGGAGATAAACAACATTAAATGTCTTATATTGTGGCCTTACTGAAAAGCCATCAAATATTTTCAAAGATGTGAGCAGTTTCAAAAGACGAAGTAGTGATTACCAAGATACTTGATGTGAACGGAGGTTTTTTTCCTTTGGTTCTTCCGGCGTGAATGCTAAGCTTCATTATGTATTGTCTAGTTCCGCTACAGCGTGAGGTCGACCGGAAGCTCTTACACTCACCGTGTTCTTCTGAAAGGTCGGAAAACACTTCAAGTTATTGTATTCTTGTATTTCACTTCAAAACTCAGGTCCCTAAAATGTGTTCTATATATTGGAACTAAAATGTGTGTAATATTTGTGCTTTTCCTGTTTTATGTTTTTTTCTCCCCTAATAAGCTTACCACTGTCTGAGGCTTTGTAATACTACTATTAGAGAGTTGAGGATGGTGTTCAAAGTACTCTCATGGAGAAAGTAAAGACGCTAGAAATCTTCTCAATCTCACTGCTTTCTGTGTGTCTGTTTACTCTTTTGCTAACTTGGAGCCATATGGGAGGATCCTCGTTTCCTATGCAAGAATTCCCAGCCCCTTACAGGAGCTCCCTGAAGACTCAGCCAAGTAGCCTGTTGGCCTCTGAGGAGACCAGTTGTGGGGTCCTGGGAAAGGTGACTCAACCATCTTCAAATGGGACTGAGATGAACCCAGGACTGAAGCAAAGCCAAGACCCTTCTGGAGCCAGTGGTCCCCTTATACTCTTGGAGGGTGAGCTGTGGCTGGGGAGGTGGGACTGTCCCCCCACCCCCTCGCTGTGATGATTGCTCTTGTGTGGACTAGGTGCAGCTTGACTCTCATCTAGCCCTCCAATGCAGATGGCTGTCTGGACGCCTGAGTTTTGTCTTTTGGATATCCAAGCCACCCAAAAAGAAACATGGGGGCCTCACATGCCTGGGAGGGAACATGACTAGTTTTCACAGCAAACATTTCGCTTATCTTATCTTAGCAACAAAGACTTGAGGGCAATTCACCTTGGGTAGAGTTTTTGTTAATTTTTTTTAATGAGTATTTTTTTATTTTGACAATATTGCCAAAAATACCTCAATCTCTTCTCTTTGATGTAATAACTGTTTAGATTTAGTAAAGGCAGGCTAGTTTGTTTTTATATTCATGTACTTGAACTAAATTGGGGAGTTGTTGTTTAATGGGTATAGAGTTTCAGTTTGGGAAGATGAAAAAATTCTGGAGATGGATAGTGGTGATGGTTGCACAACAATGTAAACGTACTCAATGCCATGAGACTGTATACTTAAAATGGCTAAACTAGTAAATTTTATGTTATGTATTTTTTACCACCATCTGTCGGTGGCCATACTGTGGTGGCTGTGTGCTGCCATGATGCTGAAAGCTATGCCACTAGCATTTCAAATACCAGCAGGGTCACCCATGGTGGACAGGTTTCCGTGGAGCTTCCAGTCTAGACAGACCAGGACGAAGGACTTGGCCACCCACTTCCAAAAAAGTTGGCCATGGAAACCCTAAGTACAGCAGTGGAGCACTGCCTGATATAGTGCTAGAAGGTGAGAGAATGCAGCAGAAAGACTGGGCAGGGTTCTGCTCTGCTGTACACAGGGTCGCTAGGAATCCGAATCTATGCAATGGCACTAACAAAAAAAAATATTTTACCACAATAGTTTTTCAAAAAGAAGAATTAAGTAAGGACATTGGGCCAGAACTGAACACGAATGATCGCTCCATTTATTAAATGACTTACACTTTCAAAGATCGTTTCCTCATCAATAAAATGGAATAATAGTTCCTCCCTCAGAAGGTTGTTGCAAGGAATAAGTGAGAAATACAGTAAGTGAATAAGTGAGAATACAGCAATAAAAACAGTCTCTGGCTCACAGGTAGACTCGGGGGTACCATAGATGAGGTACGCAGCCCTGCTCCCAGCTAATGCCAGTCTCCACCTAGGCACTTCCACCTCCTCTGCTTACTCGAGCATCCTACTCTCTTTTTCTGACACCATCAAATTTTCCCACTTTACAGGATCCTTCACATCAGTGAACAAACATGCCCTTATTTCTTCTATCAACACCACTCTCTGGACTCCACTTCTGCCAGCTGTGGTTCTATTTTTCTGCTCTCTTTTGTAAGAAAACCTCTCAGAAATGCTGTCTGCACTTGCTGCTTCCACTTCTTCTCCCCTCAGTCTCTCTTAAGCTGCTCCATTGAGCTTTTGCTATCACCACTCTACTAAACCTGCTCCCAGGGTGGTCACCTGTGATGCCCACATTGTTAACTCCAATGGTCAATTCCTGGACCAGTTAACTAACTTGTCCTTCGACCCATCAATGACTTCCTTCTCTGACCCCCTTTCTGATCTAGACCTCCAGGGCACTGAAGCCTTTCCTCCTGCATTAACTGGCCACTGTTTCTGTCTCCTTTGCAGGTTCCTCCCCTCCTTTGGGACTGTCAACATTTCAGTGTTCTGGGGCTTGGTCCTTGCTTCACTTCTCTTCTCCATTTACATCCACCCCTGGGTGATCTGATGACTTAGGTCCTGTCTATATGCTGATGATTCCCAAATGTACGTCTCCAGCCCAGATCTCTCCTCTAACTCTCGACTCCCATATCTGACACCCCTACCTGAATTTCTAATAGAAAATCAGATTTCGTCCATCAAAAGCTGACTCCACAGTGAGTCTCCCCATCTAGTTAATTGGCAACCCCAGCCTGCCAGTTGCTCTTGCTAAAAAACTTAGGTGCTATTCTTGACTTTCCCACCCCACATACTCTGATAAGAAATCATTTTGGCACTACCTTCCCTTCAAAATATATCCAGAATCTGACCACTCCTTACTATTCGTTCCATTCTCTCACCTTCTAGCACTATATCATTGCTTTCTTTTCTGGACTCCTACAATTGCCTTCCTACCTGGTGTCCCTGTTGTCACCTTGCCTCTATAGTCTATGACCATTACAGCAGCCATAGCCATCCTTTCGAGATGCAACTCACAACATGCCGTGTTTCCTTGTTCCCAGTCCTCACAGACGTCTTCGAGGCCCTATGTAATGACTTCATCCCCTTACCTCTCTGATCTGACCTCCTCCTGCTCGTCCTAACTCACTAGGTCCAGTGTGTCGGCCTTTGTGCCTCTCTGCAACATTCCAGCATATTTCATCCACAGGACCTCTGCCTGGAAGCTTCTGCCTGCAGTCCACATCACCAACGCCTCCACCTCCTTCCAGGTTTGGATCAGATGTCACCTTCTCAAGGAGATGTGCTTTGCCTACTCTACTTACAATCTTTAGATAACACGGCGCTTACCTTCAGGCGTGCTAGTTATTGTTTACAGTCTGCCTTCCTCCCTCTAGAATGTGAGCTCCTTGGGGGCAGGCATTCTGTCTGTTTTGTTCATTGATGTTTCTTACATGCAGAAACAGGCACAGAGCAACTGTTCTAGAAATATGTGACAATGTGTGAATGAATAAAAACAGAGCTACCATAGCAGTTTTTGGTCTCTTCTAATCTTCAAGTATCTCTTCATTTTGTGATATTTCATATAATGTGATTTTATATACACATTTTGATATTGCTATAACAGAGCTTTTGCCCTTATTTAATGTAATGTGTATATAACATTTCATAGCAAGAGCTGACTGACTTTTTCTGTGAAGGGCCAAAGAGCAGATACTCTTGGCTCTGGAGGTCCCGTTCTGTTCTCAGCTTGTGGGCTGGGCAAGAGCATGTACAGAGTCATACACTACAGTTAATATAACGATTACTCCATCATTGGACACATGACTACTTCCAATTTTTCACCATTACAAATTCTATGGTTCACATTCAGTTAATAAACTTTGTTACATTTACTTCAAATATTTTTCTATTTCATCGTTTTCCTTATTTTTTCTCTTTTTTTATTTCTTTTACTGATTAAGAAGTAAAATAATTGTGTCTGTAACATACTTAGCATAAATTCATTATTTGGCCTTTCAAAAAGTATCATTCATATTTTAATCTAAAAATCACATGTACTCATTACAGAGAATTTGGAAAATAAAAAAATTCAAAGAATAAAATACAAATCACTAGTAGACACAGGATTCAGAGTAGCCATTATTAATGTTTTATGGACATTTTCCAATTGTTTTTGAAGCATATATACATACGCTTCGAAAAAAACATAATAAAGATAACACTATAAATACGCAAATTTTAGTCTTGGGTTTTTATCTTTAACCAAGAGAGCACTTTCCAATATCACTATTTTTCCAATAATACCATTTACATGCCTGAATAACATAACATTATATAATAATTTATTACTATTACACCTACTCTGCCACTTCCATGTTTTAAGCAATGCTTTTTCTGAGTTTCTGACTGCTTTTTAGGATCAATGCCTAGAGACAGAATTGTGTTTTTTGGTCTCTTTTTGATAAGTGCTTTTCCAGCAAGGATAGACCGACACACGGTTCTCTGAGCGATGCAGGGTGGGGCTGGCTTCCCCGCGAGTCGCCAACATTAATGAGATCAAGACACTGAGCCTGCGGAGACAGCGACAAAGAAGGCACTTTTAAAAGTACTGACCTGGCTGGAAAATTCCTGTACCTTCTCTTGTCTTTTATCTGCAGTACAGCATTCAAGAGCATAGGTGTTTGAATCAAACAAACGTTGGTTTAAATCTTGGCTCAGTCACTTGGCAATTAGTCTGACCATGGCCAACTTATTGACTCAATTTCCTGTTTGCTAAGCGGAAATGACGAACCACTTGCGGGGCTGCCGTGAGGGTTTGAGGAGGTGCCAACACAGCGCTCGCGCAGCAGTGCTGTTAGTTCCCAGGGAGCGAGAGCGGGTCTTAGATTTCATTCATTCTCTGATTTTGACACACACACAACACACACACACTCCCTTTGATTTTTTTTTAAATTTTAGACTTGTTTGATGACTTTTCTGAGCTCTTGAAATTTTCAGTTTGAAAAAGTTTTCATTGCTTTCAGATACATTTGTTTTTCCTTTGACATTATTCTTAAAGTTTACCTTGTTGATACTTTATAACAATCAAGGGTTTATTTAAGACAATTTTACTGGAATTTTCTGATTTATAAGAGAGAAGGTATTGGTGCTGCTGCTCGTGTAGGCTCTGCCCAGAGGCGTGTGAACTGGGAAGAATCAGCCACCACAGCGGGCAAGACAGACAGGGGGACAGGCAGTTTGAATTGGGGCAAGTAGAGGGTGCTACAGAATCACATAGGAGTGGCACTGAATCCCCCTGCAAAGCTTCAAAGCCTCCCAGAGGGGCTGATGTCTAAGCTGAGAGGCAACAGCAAGGCAGAGTACTGAGGAGGCTGTTCCCAGAGAGAGAGAAAGCAGACCAGAGGGATGTGGGGAAAGGTAGGGATCGGATACCAAAAAGCTCCTGTTCAGGAGCCAAAGGACTGGACAGGTCACTAAATTCCTAGGATCATCAGGTGCCTCCAGTAGAGCACTCACTTCTGTTGATCCTCCTCTCTCCTCACCAAACTCCTTTGAATATACTGTGGCCAGCAAGCCTGCCAGGCGGAGAGTGCTCTAGCCTAGGTGTTTCCCCAGCTGGATGCCTCTCAGGTTTCTGGGTGGGTAGGGGTTCAGCCAAGGTCATTTGACAAACCTTCTTGACCTTCATGCTAAAAGCAACTCTGACACTAATTGAAAGGTTAGACTTCCTGTGATAGGCTGCACTCTGTCCCCCCAAATTCACATGTTGATGTTCTAACCCTCAGTACCTCAGTATGACTGTATTTAGAGAGAGTCTTTAAAGAGGTGCAGTCAGAAGTCGCATAGTGACATTTCAGTCAAAGACAGTGGTCCCATAGGATTCGTGCCATACAGCCAAGGTGTGTAGTAGGCTATGCCATCTAGGTTTGTGTAAGTCACTCTACGATGTTCATGCAATGATGAAATCACCTAATGATGATTTTTCAGAATGTATTCCCACCGTTAAGCAACACATGATTGTAATTGGGTAAAATGAGGTCATATGGGTGGTCCGTCATCCAATATGGCTGGTGTCTGTATAAGAAGAGGAAATCTGGACACAGGCATGTACAAAGGAAAGACCGTGTGAAGACACAGGAGAAGATGGCCATTGCACACCAGGGAAAGAGGTCTGGACAGAACTTTTCCTCAGGGGCCTCAGAAGGAACCAGCCCTTCTGACACTTTGATCTTGGATTTCTAGTCTCCAGAACAGTGAGAAAATAAATTTCTGTTGTTTAAGCTTCCCAGTGTGTAGTATTTGTTATGCACCCCTAGCAAACTAATACACTTATCCAGCCACCATAGTCTGTCTCCCCTGGATTACTGAAACAGCGTATACCTGTTTTCTCAGCAGTCACTTCACTGCTGAGCAGCCAGACCAACAATTTTAAGTCTGACTCTCAACATATCACTCTTCAGTTTATGATCCTTTAGGTGTTTTCCAGATGAAGACCCAAATCCTTGCCATGGCCCTCTAGGTTCCTGCCTACTTCTCCAGGTTCCTCTTGTGCCTCTCTCCTGTTCCTCTTTTGTGCCTTCTGTTTATTCTTTAAATGGTGCTTGTTCTCTCCCCTAAGGACCTTTGCACATACAGGCCCCTTTACCTGCCCAGTTCTCTTTGCCCCTTAGCTACACGTGTGTTAGTTTCTACCCATCCTTTCCATTTCCCCTCAAAACATCCCTTCCTCAAAGAGGCTTTCCCATTATATGATCATATAACTCCTTGAATGTCTATTTCATGTCACATAATATAATTGTAATTACTATAAACAATCATTGTGAAATTAATCATTCCATGTCTGTTTTCCTCACACACCTCCACTGTCTAATAGAATTTTCGGTGCTGTTGGAAATGTTCTTTAGTCTGTGCTAATACAGTCACCACTGGCCACATGTGGCTATTGAATACTTGAAATGTGGCTAGTGCCACATGTGACTTTTATTCATTTAAACTTAAATTCCAGTACCTATTATGGCTGGCCACCATGTGTTGGATGCACAGCGATGGGGACTGCCAGCTCCCCAAGGGTAGGTGCTGGTCTTTCTCTCACCACCATGTCTGGCATGGTGCCTTCCCATTCAAATATCTGTGAATGGATAAATGAATTTAACTAATCTGAATTTGATGAAGGAGGTTCTATATTTCAAGCCAAATGTCCTGTAAAAAGAATATTGCTCTGCCTAGCTTCACACACACTCAGCAGGACAAAGTCTGATATTACTCTTCCTCTTGCCTTTTCCCCTTCTAGATGAGAAATTTAGGTCAACGATGAGAAACTGTCCAAGGTGTACTATGCAAGGCATCATCTGCTTAAAGTTCACTAATTTCCCATGTGGCATCTTGGTGTGGATCATGTATACCAATGGTTTTTAGAAAATAAGACCAAGAATGGAAGTTAATCTGATAGAGCCAAAAAGAAAATTAAAAAGCAAAATAGCTAGCTAGGTAAAAGCTCAAAAAGGCTAAGAAAATTCTTCAAAGAAACAGGCAAAGATTTTGCCTTAAATTGAAGATTGACAAAAACAAAACAAGTTTGAACAGCAAACCAAGTGAATTCAGGTGTCCAGAGACAACTTCAAGCAGGGACTTGTTCAGGCTTAAGAATGGGTCTTCCCAGCAGAACTGGGTACCTAATCTCCAGAAACACTGAGCTAACTTCTAATTAGTTTACCAGATAAAATCCAGAATTTCAGATAAAGAATGAATAATTTATTTGAAATTCAATCTTATCTGAAAATTAACTACATTTCCTGTATTTTTATTTGCTAAATCTTACAGCTCTGTTTCAAATACTTGGGAATAAAATAGCCACAGAAGTTGAAAGTGTGCCAAATCAGAAAATACATCTCCCAGCTTAGAGTTCAATGCTAAGGAAGTGACTGAGAGCTTCTCCTTTCTTGTCTCTCCCCTTCTCTTTGCTAGAAACCCCATCTTTCCCTCTTGATCACTTTCCCAAACAGCTGGATGAAGTTTTAGCTTCTTTCAGAGTTTTATTCCTGTACTGAATGATGACTCTTTTTGTCCTGAGAGTTTCTGTTCTTTAAAGAGAAGTAGAAAAAAGGCAATAGCCATATAGCCTATGAGTTCCTAAGGAAAGGAACTTTGTCTTGATAAAGTTTAAAACTTTATAGCCTCGGAGTCTAGGAAAGTGCCTGGCCCAGAGCTGGTAATCAATTGATGTTTGTTCTTTCTTCAGATATGTTGTCATCCAGTTTATGTTGGAAAGAGGGAGGGACAGAACTGTCACTGATGCTACCATAAGTCATTCATCCTTTTATTCCCATTGTTTTTCACAGTGCCTCGATTATAAGAGGATCTCAGTAAATGCTCATTGAACTGAACTCAACTGACTTAAGACCATGTGATTCCTTCCTATTAGGGTAGATATTTCTTGAGAAACACTTTTATAATTTAGCATATCATGAAAATTTTGATTTGCTAAACACCTCATAACTACAATTATTATTTTACTACTTTTTTATTCCTCTGGGTTTCTCATTCACGGTACGCAATGCTCTCTAGAGTGACAGATCTTGGCGTTAGTAGTTCCAAACCTCAGAGCTCTCGCATCCTCTAGCCCAGGGCAATTATACAAGCTCTTGAGATTCTGGCTGAGTCAGGAAAGTGGATGTAAGTGAAGCAGACAAGGTAGAAATGAACAGAGCGACATCTGGAGAGGACCACAGCCAGGACTCAAATTCAACTGTCTCCAGTTGACCTCCTCCCTCCTTGATCACCACTCTCCTCCAAGGCAGCACATGACGGATCATAGGACTATTCACATGGGCTGTGCTGGAGCCCTCGTCACCCTCCAGCCCCACTAGGTGGGGAACACCAAGCCATACCTATTGGTCATTTTCCCAAACACTGTGGCTAAGTTTGGATCTGATCTTGTATCCCTTGAAAATGATGCCATGTGTAAACTCTTAAGCAATCTTTTAAAATCTCTAATTTCATTGAATTTTCTATGCAAAGTTCACATACAAGAATTTTAGCTTGGCTATGACCCCTTTAATTAAATTAAAGATTGAAGGAAAATGAGAATACTAGGCGTCCAGGTGATAGAATGTTTGGGTTTAAGAAATGCACACTCTTTCCTGGATCTCTAAGATAGATTTTATGGTTTTAATCAAAAGTATAAGCTTTCAGGATAATGCTAAGAGATGGTCCATTGAACTGCATTCTTAAGATATGAAAGACAGCCAATCATTCTACAATCCTTATATTGTAAAATTTTATGTCTCAACTATAGCTAATTTTCCATCACCCAAACTCTTGGCTGGACTTCCACATTTTCTCAATAATGACTTCTCTTACTTGGCTAGTCATGTTAAATTTAGCAAAAGCTGGGATACTGATCACCTCTGCCCCAGTTCCTCCCTATGCGGTCATTTCTGATACTATCTTGGGCTTCTTTCATCATGTTGTGGCACTCCCCATCACTGTGTTCCATGTTCAGAAGAAATTGCTTACTTGGATGTCCATCCAGGTGGGCTCATCAGACCTTTTACATCGACTCACATAAATCTGGATTCTAAACCATCGGCTGCAGGAGATAGGCCTTCGTGTCCCTGCATTAACATAGCAGAGTGGAGTGTGGATTTGTTAAAATGCTTGTTGAGATGCTTCACTGTGCATGAATGTTTTATAAGTGTGAAGTGGAAACACTCCTTGTTCACAAAGAGCTATGGCTTCAGTGGAGACAGAGGCCAAGATTCCCCCTTTTTTCCTACACCTGCCACAATCAGGTCTTTTGTTTATTGCACAACGATTACATAGAGCAGGAAGAAATAGAGCGAGACAAAGTTCGAGGACTTTCAGGTGTTACCAGCAAACAAATCAGAAAAATATTCTAGGGATTACTATTGTAGCAGAGGGGGAGAGTGGTGGAATGTGGTGTGGAATGTCTATCTCACACTTGGACGTGGGAGGTGTGACCTGGTCTCTGCTTACTTCCCCCACCTTGACTCTCACAGGCGCTCCTGCCCCACGCTCAGAGCTACGTTCATGCCAACATCAGCTTACCATGGGCCTTTCATATGCCTTTTCCTCTGACTGAAACACCTTCACTCCCCTACTCTTTGCCTGGCTGATTCTACTCACCCTTCAAGTCTCAGCTTAGGTGTCACTCCAGCGGGAAGCCTTCCTTTAGCTGCCATTGCTGGGTCAGGAGACTCTCCCATGTGCCCTCTCAGTGCTCTGTGCTTACCTTTACTTGTCTTTGACATATCATTTTGAAAAAGTCAGTTATCTGCCGACTTGGTGACTACTCTCCCTGTTCACACACACACACACACACTTAGACTATTACACCCAGACACACATATACACTGGGATAGACTAGCCTATTTAGACACACCTGTGCCAGCACATACATATACACAGGCTGTGAGCACCTTCAGGACGAAGGCCGTGCCCAGCTCTCCACTGTAACCAAGATCCTTGCTCAGAGTAGGTGGTCTACAAATACCTGTTGAATAAACGTTAAATGAGGAATGAGGTACCAGAAGTATGCACCTCTTACAGTCAATGTTAAACATTTGATCAGGACTTTTCCATCCATTTTGATTCTAGTTGAGAGTCCACTGACCACAACTTGGACTTTGAAGCCCAATTACTTCTCCCCAATACCTCAAATCAGATCAAGTTGGAATGTCTATGACCAAGCAGCTGTCAAGAGCAAGGTAATTCCATCCTCTGAGTAGTTTCCATTAGAGAATCAAACAAACAAACAAATAAAAACCAAACAGTTCCTACTCCTGAGCAAACATTGTTTGTATTGATAACGGGTCCACAAGAGCATAGACAGCTCAGCATACACCAACAAGTGAAGTGCCATATTACTGCTAACTGTCCAAGATCAACCAACAGTGTAGGTAAAAGCAAAAAATATATATAAAATAACAGCATGAACTACACACAGCAACGGGGACTGAGAAACTTCAACCTCATGAAAGATGTAAATGGAGAATATATATATATACACACATATATACACACATACACGTGTACACAGATAGATGGATAGACAGACAGATGATGGGTGGATAGACAGATAGATGGATAGATAGACAAGAGAATGGAAAATGTAAAACATATTGGCAGAAGACAGCCTGTTTTATTTTTTTGAGGCTGATGACGAGATGAGCAAATTTGCTCTATAAATGTGTTTCATGATGGATAGGGAGTGAGAGCCTTTGGGTGAGGTTGGATGGAAGCTATGGAGAGAATTTAAGTAAGCAGAGAGGTCAAACATCTCATTCAAGCTCCTTTGGCAAACTTACTTTTGCTGGGACAGGGTTGAGGGGCCGTGGGTAGCAACAGCCATGCAGGCAGAGGCTGGAGTGAAAGGAGAAATCAGCTGACTTGAAGAGTGAGGAAAAGAGTGAGAATCAGCATGAGCTGACCATCCCCTTCCCTACCTCATGGCCCCGGCCTTCTCCTCAAGAAACCTTCAGGAAAGATCTTCAGTGCCATCCATTGCTTTCTGGAATAGGAGATGTATTTCTGTTATTTTCCATGCTCGCTAAGTCTGTGCCTCAGGACCCCATATATTCTGCAAAATATTGATGATGATAATATCATCTGACATTTATTTTGTACTTTGCAAAGCATGTCCTCCCTTCATATCTCACTTGGTCTGTGTGTTTGAAGCCAAGCTGTTTCCATGCAGCACCTGAAGGCTGTGGACTGCCAAGCTCTACCTTCCTCCCTGCAACTCCCATCCCCGAGGGCCCTGACCATAATGGTGATTCTGCCATGTAGCGCCTTCCAAAGACAATGTCCCAAAGACCCATAACACAATTGATTTCCTGGACTGTATTTTCATGCTCTAAAAGAAGATTATTTTCGATAGCTCAGAATTTTCCTCCAATGCTCAGATTTTTCTCTATGAGAGAAATCTAAAGATACTTGCTACTCAAAGTATGGTCCATGGACCAGCAGCATCAGGATCACTTGGAATCTTCTTAAAATGCAGACTCTCAGGCCACACCCCAGACCTTCAGATTCAGGGTCTGCATTTTAACAAGGTCTAGGGGGTTTGTGCACTCATTAAAGTTTGAGAATCTTTGTTATAATAGTTCTACATACACAGAAATTATTTAGTATACACAAATTATTTTTTAGGTTTTGTTGATACTGCAATATTTGTCATAAGTATTTATCCCATAGATTTTTTTTGTGTGCTTCGCTAGTTTACTGAATATTAATGAATATTCTAGATGCTTTTAAACTTGCAGGGAGTTGGGGGGTGGGTTTTGTAATTGACTGTCACCCACCTCTAATACCATAAAAGACATTGATTCTGAAGCCCAGAATCTGTGACTAGGCCTAGGGAATGTCAAGAAGCAAGAGTATTAGAGAGAATTGTGGTCTATTTTTACTTATTGTTTGGGACAGATATTTTAATTCCTGGGTGATCTTGATTAATCTAGTGTTAATATATTCAGAATAATAATAATAACTAAATGAATGCAGCTTTATTTACAACAGCCAGAAGACTAGATTGTGATGGTCTGTTGTCCACACAGGCTTCATAGGACTTATAAAAAAGGGAAAAAGCTTGGGGCTGGCCTCGTGGCCGAGTGGTTAAGTTCGTGCGCTCCGCTGCAGGTGGCCCAGTGTTTCATTGGTTCGAATCCTGGGCGCGGACATGGCACTGCTCCTCAAACCACGCTGAGGCAGCGTTCCACATGCCACAACTAGAAGGACCCACAACGAAGAATATACAACTATGTACCAGGGGCCTTTGAGAAGGACCCACAACGAAGAATATATATACAACTATGTACCGGGGGGCTTTGGGGAGAAAAGGAAAAAAATAAAATCTTTTTAAAAAAAAAAAGGGAAAAAGCCATTGTTTTTATTTGTCAGGGCGTTTACCAAAAGAATCAGGAAGAGGGGTACTTGAATATCAAATAGAACTGATAGAGTGGAAATTCATGATGGCAAATTTTGAAGCACCCAATGGAGGAGTCAAATATTGTTGCCTCTGCATATCTACACAATGAATAGTGATGAGTTATGATGGTCATGTTGGGTGGTCCAAGCAGTAGGGAGACCTTGGTGCCTTGCTTGAAGGTCGGGATCATCCAGTATACTTCTTTTCCATATCCAAGGTTCTTAGCAAAGTATTTGACACACAGAACATGCTCATTAAATGCTTTTTGAATTTAGTAACTCAAAGTCATATTTCAGAGAGTTCTGCTAATCTGTCCAGAGAAGAACTGACACATTTAAGAAACGTTTAGCTGGACACAGCTTCCAGAAGGAAAGGAGCCTCAAACCTTGGCCCTGGATATCTCCTTCTAGGCCCATCATACTGAATTTCTGGATGTAAAATGCCTAAAAATATGCCTGGCAGAGCAACAGATCAATAAATATTTGTTGAACCAGTGAGCAAGTGAATTTATCTTTTCAAATCCCTTTACTTGCCTCCCTCGTGAAGTTGAGTCCCGTTGCTGTGGCATGCCATCTTGCGCTAGGCTAGTTCCGGATACGTGGCGGAGTCCGGCAGAAGTTTCACCCGGAAACTGGGCCATTTTCTCAAAAGAAGAGCTACACAAAGGCAACCAAAAGTTGAAAAAATAAGTTCTTACTCTACACAGATATATTGCTGAGTCAAACAAAACTCACATTCTTGGAAAGTACTTTCTTGATAAAAATAGACTCTTTTTCTGATTGTAAGATATGATTGTAGGAAATGTGTAAAATATGGCAAAAGATGAGTGGAAATTGAATTTCCTCATACCCATCCCTAGGAGACAGCTATGGCTATTATTTGGATATGTTTTCTTTTCATCTTTTTTCTTATGCACATATACATTTATAAAATCAGAATCATTGCATTTCTAATTTCATATTTTTACCGTTTTATCTAACCTTGCAGCATGAAGTATTTTCCAATATTCATAAACGTTCTTTGACAATAATACCATACCGATGATGCACATATGCATACACAAAACATATTTAAACATTCTTCTAGTATAACTATTACAAATAACACTCAGATGGTTTTCCTTGTATGTAAATCTTGTCCTCATTTCTGATTATTTTCTTGGGGTAGTTTTCCAGAAAGTAGAAACAGCTTACAAAAGAAGAGCAGCAGGTGGAGTTAGAGACAGGTAGTGTTGGGCATCATTTCAGCCGCCTCTCAAGGACACAGTCTCATGGGCCTCGGGCCTTCCAGAGTCCTGGAGGTCTTGGCTCAGGACCCTCGCATCGTTGAGCTTCTTACATTCCCTGGCTGCTGAAGGAGAGAGAACCTCTCCAATATGTACTCCATAAACTAAGGAAAAAAGGATAGAAAAGTATATTATTCCTTGAAAGAGAAGGTAATATATTTTCCAGGAATGTGATCTCATCCCACACATCTTTGAAGGAGTAGTGTTAGTCTGAAATCTATTCAAGTTCATAAAATGTGCTTTTTCCTCACAGCGACCTTTTGTTGGAGGTATTTGAGGTTTGTTTCTATAAATGGTTCTCACTTAAATGAGAATCTTGTTATAAAATTATTTAAAAAATCATATATTGTGTAGAGCGGCCTAGAGCAAAAGCTTGCTTTTACTAAATTTAGAAACTGCATTTGCCCTTTCTGAAATGAAATCCTTCGATCCTGATGTTAATAATAATGCAGTGCTATGTATGTATGTATATAATATAATACATATACCAATGAACATATATAATGATGTATAATTATATACACAAGTATATGGTAGTTTGCAGTTTACAAAACATTTTGCAACCGTGATCTCTTTTGACAGTCAATAATAGAACCTTAGGCATTGCAGATGTTATTTCAGTTTTGCTGATGAAAATAAGAAGGCTTAAGATTAGGTAAGTTGTCCAAGGTCGCCTGTTCAGTTCACTGGTTGCTAGGTGGTCCTGTCACCCCCTGTCACCTTCTCGAACCACCCCCTGCCCCCCCACTGCTACATGGCTTCCTTAAGATCCTTTGTGAACTTGTTCACTGATTAATCAATCTTAGTTTAAGTTTCATTTTGCAGAACATGAAGATGATTCTCTCTCCTCCTCTCATAAAGATATTTGAAGACAAACAAATTAGTCTGAAAACTGAGTACACACACACACACACGTGCACTTCCGATTTGCAGAAAGGATTTGAGGTGATTGATATCCAGAACATTAGGGGCAATAGTACCTTCACTGAAAAAGACAACAGTAAAAAAATTTTTTAACTTAGATTACAGAATCTCTACTATTTCTATATTACATTCTGCATATTCAAACTTCGGGATGATATCAAAATGAGAATTTTCGTTCTCATCAATGACATTTCAAAGATCAAAGTAGCATCAGAAAATATGAAAATGCTCTGCCTTGATAAAAATGTGAAATAAGTAGGGAAAAAAGACCCTGGCTCACCAGGCCTGGGAAGATGCAGAGGAAAAGCACCATGGGTGGAAATATAAAGTACCAACTCAGGGAGCAGAAACTGTGTGTAGACCCCCTGAAAGCTTTAACATTCCTGGATGGACCTCAGTTTCATTATCTGTAACAAAAAGCAAGCCTATTTTATGGGCTGTTATTCAGAATGTGGATGGTTTATATGAGACTGCTTTGTTAAATTATTTCAGTAATTTTACCCAGCAAAATCTTTTTAAATAGTAAACGTTGGAGAAAATTAATACACTATGAAATACACTGCAAATATAAAGTGCCATGTAAACACTTCCTGATGGGGTGATGAAAACACAGATGAGGTCTACAAATTGCCAGTTCCACCTCTGACTCAGCCACTACAGAGTGAGTTTGGCAACCGTAATCTCGCAAATTACAGTTTTAAAAAAATGAACATAGAACCCTTTCTGA
Source organism: Equus przewalskii (assembly GCF_037783145.1). Lineage (NCBI taxonomy): Eukaryota > Metazoa > Chordata > Mammalia > Perissodactyla > Equidae > Equus > Equus przewalskii. The sequence continues at coordinate 3,348,094 of NC_091849.1, forward strand.
CAGGTGTTACCTCTCCAAGCAACACCTGATACGTTTGAGTCTCGAATAATGGTAAGACGCATTTGGCTCCTTAGCCATCAAGTCGGGGACAGACCCAACTCCCCTCGAACCACTTGCAGCCTCACGGGACAGACCGGGGCCAGCTTCCCTCAGTTCCTGACGGTCCTGAATCCTGCTGGCCTGAAAGCGTGACTCCAAGCAGGTTCCTTAGAGGCTTTCCAGATAGTGGTGACTCCAAAGGTTCTTCAGGGAAGAAGGCACACCACCAACGTTGGAGCTTGTATTTCCGTGAAGTTTGTAGCTTCCCAGATAGATCTTGCTTTAAATTTCTAGAAGGGGATTCTTTCTCCCTTTCTCCCTCCCTCCCTTCCTTCCTTTTCTTTCTTTCAAAAATAAAAAATAGCACATGGCCCGAGTGGTCATTTTGTCCCTGCTACTTGCTATAGGACCACTAGTGCCCTCTGTGGCCTGAATCTGCTAATGCGTTCTTCTTCTAGTTAAACAGGGAAACAATTTTAGTCAATATAGCAAACTAAATATCCCCCAAACAAAAAGAAAATATATATGTATTGTATATAATGTATAATATCTACACAATAAAAATATGCTATACACCATAATGTGGATATATACACAGTAAAAATAACTAAATATCCCCTAAACTACATATATAATATATACAGGGAGAGATGGGTATGTATGCATATATATATATATATATTGTTTGGGGGATGCACACACACACACATTCAATAGATCTCAAATGGGGTCTACTATAGTGGTGGGATTTTAACATTTGAGCTGGGGGACCCTTCCGGTTTGGGCTCAGTTCACACTGGGACCAACTGTCCTGCTTCCAGAGACCAAAAAACTTCCCAGAATGTGGACTTCCAGTGCGAAGCTGGCCATCCTGACTCCTGGTGCGCAGTGGGCCTGGTGTCATCAACATGGTTTGCCTCTCATCCCTTTTCTGCCCAGCAAACCCACAGGGCCTTTGTAGCCTCGCAGGCCTGTGCAGCAGTTCGAGAGCCCCTGGGAGCTGCAGACATCGCATATGCCCCTCCTTGACCAGGTTAGCCCCTTCTGGAAGCACTGCCACATTCCCCACTTTACGATTAATTTTAAACCCACTGGGCTTGCAGAATGTGGCATTTCAGGGCACTTGCTCACCCTTAGCACTACCCGCACCTCCCCCTCACCCCAGTCACTAGATCAAGTTGTAGTGTAGAGAAGGAGGGAGAAACGAGTTAAAAGACCAGTGTTTCAGCAGGCACATGACCCGTAAGGCTGCGTGTGTGTGTGTGTGTGTGTGTCTGCTTCCTGGCAGCTCTGGGAGCCTCTGTCGTCTTTGATATTAACTGTATCTAGATTTCTCTTGAAGAAGCATCTTGAACCCTCCTCACCACCCACCCAGCCCCCCCCCCCCCCCCAGTCATCCCAACTGGATCATTAACCTTTTGGAGACAAGAAAAATAGGTCAGCAAATGTGGCTGTCCCTGGCATTGCTGGCTGCCGCAGATGAACCTAGCGGCACGGCTGTGGTGAAGAGCTGGGTTCCTCTGGTCAACATCATCCTCCACACAGATGAGCTCTCCCATCTGAGGCAAGTCACTTTCTTTAAGCCTCAGTTATTCCTGTGCAAGTGGGTATAATAAAACTTGCTCTGAGAATTGCGTGAAATCTGTGTATGCAAAGTGTTTAGCAGTGTGCCTGGCATGTAGGAAGCACTAACTCACTCTTTAACAAGGATTTCCATCGTCTGCTCACCAGAACAAAAGACTACCCCATGTGTGTCCTCTTGTCTTCCTACCTGCTTCCGTTGGTTACTCTGCAAGTAACAGGGTTGCTATGCCCCTCCTTCCTGTAAGGATTTTAAATGCTCTGTGCAAGGGAGAGATTCAATAAGATTCTGAGGAAAAATGACTCCCGTTAAGTCCAGCTCCAACTCTGTGAAGCCCCGAGCATTGGGCGCCGCCCACCTGAAAGCTTCCGGGTGAGGAGGGCTGCTCGATGCGTGCCTCCCGTGGTGCTCTGGACGTCCCCAGCACTCGCACTCTCTGCGCGTTTCCCTTACCCGTTTCTTGCAATGTGGTGAATGGGACAGCAGTCCCCCCTCCTGGGAGAAGTGGACAGCAGGTGGCCAGGCCCACGCCGGGATGCTTGGGCAGCAAGGGTTCAGCACCTGCACCCACACAAAGTAGACCGGCCCAGGGCTCGCTCTGCAGTCTGCGGGAATTCCAGGATGACTTCCAGAGGCGGGACTAAGGTCAGATCTTGGGCAATGCTGTGGGAATAGATGTAAGTCAGTGAGGGGACTTCATTCCATAATCTGAATGGATGTCTTGTGCCTGAGGAGAGAAATGGAAACCAAGCCCACCACACCCCTGTGGGCCTTCCTGGGCTTGGTTTTGATGGCAGTGGAGATGGCTGCTTGACAACTTCCGTGGCTGGTTAGGGATCTCCTGGCCTCTGGTATGATGCATGGGAATTTAATGATAGGGTACAGAGAAAAAAGTTCACTCTGGTATTGCCCATGTGATCGGGGTCTCCAAACAAACCCAGTCTCTGAAAAAGAACCCATTGATCCCTCCTCTGTTTTCAAAGGCAACTTAGAAGAAACTTCTAGACATCTAAGTCATCATTTGTTTACAAGGCCCTATTTCAATTATCAGTTGGAAGCTAATGTTTCACAGACCACATGTTTAAATGCTCACCTCCCTCATTGTTGATGAAAAAGCAG